>NC_073303.1:299651606-299971858 GCF_027595985.1 Sorex araneus | reverse complement strand
TCTCTCTAGAAGAACCTGGGAAAGCTTCATGTGAAAAATGATTTATGAATTCAATTTTTAATGCATGATGGAATTTTGGGGTGGAGAATAAGGAGAGAAGGGAAAAAATATTTGAGGCAGAAAGGCTTACACATTCATGGCAGATGGGGCATGATTATTCCCACTTACTAAGGGCTTACTGCCCAGTCCATGAGTGATGGAGCTTAAAACTACTTCTGATTTGTAGGTGTTATGCTCTTTCCACTGCAATTAAGTGTCACTGTGACTAATAGTGTACTAGACACTTAGTGAAAAATCCTAAAAGACAGGGACTGTAAAACAGCCACAAGCTTCCTAAGAAATAATTCAACGCTTTTAGAGTGATCTCTAAAAGGAAAAAATCCAGAGATCTGTAGTAATCTTTGAAGATGTATTTGAAACATAATAGAAAAGTAAGGATCCAGCTACCCAGGCAGTTAGCTCATAGAGAAGAGAAACATTAAACAATAACAAAAATGATCCCTATAGGTTTCAAAGCACTTCAAGTCTCCTGTACAAAACACACATCCCAGGAAAAGATTAACTTAGTCACCATGAAAACAGACCTAATTATGCTGCCACTAAAAAGAAAAAAAGTGCCACGTCAGATAAATAACCTTTGGAAAACAATAGTAAAATAAGAAAGTAGAATAAGACTAAGAGAAAATCAGTACTTATTATTAAAATATATTTAATATATTATAATTGTATACTATAATAGAATAAAATAGAACCTTAGTACTATTTTAGTTCTCTCTCCGCAAATAATTATCATCATCATCATCATCATCATCATCATCATCATCCTGTTGATCGTCGAATTTCTCGAGCGGTCTCAGTAACGTCTCCATTCATCCAAGTCCAGAGATTTTAGAAGCCTCTCTCTACTTGTCCTTCCAACTATGCCATACTGGAGGTTCTTTCAGGGTCAGGGGAATGAGACCCAGCTTGTTACTGGTTTTGGCATATTAATACACCATGGGGCCCTTGCGTGGCTCTCCCATGTGGGCAGGAAATTCCCAGTAGTTTGCCAGGTTCTCCCAGAGGGAAAAGTAGGCTATAAGATATCGGAAGCTTCCCGGAGCTTGCTTTGAAGTCTCTGGATGCTGGCCATTAACAGGATTACACCAAATAATAATATGTTTTTAATTTGACCCAAAAACCATGAAGAAAAGGTTATTGTTTTGAACAGATTTATACTAGTTTTTGAGTACAATAACTTAATTACCCTTAAAAAATGAAATTCATACATACAAGTGGCAGTGAAAACTCAGTTTGATGTTTACTTCTGGGAATTATATTTGAAAAGTGGAACTATTTTATCATGAAATCATGCTGTATGACTCTATAGTACAGATATGCTATTAAACATTTGTCAAAACCCATGGAATAGACACACCAAGAGTTAACCATAATATAAAAGACTGACTTCTTTTAATAGTGATGATTATGAGCTAGAGAGAGAGAGAGCTCATATTTTGTATGTAAGAGACCTGGGTTCCATCTGCTGCACCAAATTATCCCCTGAGCACTACCATAGTTCACCCCCAACCACAGAACCAAGAGTAGCCCCTGAGCATCACCAGATGAGGCCCCAAATTCAAAACAATGATTATTATAATCACTGCATCAATGTCATCCTGTTGCTTATTGATTTGCTTGAGCAGGCACCAGTAACATCTCCATTGTGAGACTTGTTGTGACTGTGCTGGGAATATAGAATATGCCATGGGTAGCTTGCCAGGCTCTGCTTTGCGGAGATCATTATTATAATAAAATAATATAATAATAATAAAATGATAATGCATTACTATTGTTCTCATTTACTATAATAAATGTACCCCATTAATGCAAAGATGTTAATAACAGAAGAAAGTGTGTATGTTGGTGGGGGTGTGGAAGAATCGTATAAGACAGCACTCTAACTTCTGTTCATCTCTTATTGATCTAAAACTGTTCTGAGAAATTAAAAATAATTATGCTATTTTAGGGATGTTGTAGACCCTAAGGCTATCTTTCACATTATATGAAATCTATTAGAATGTGCCCTTATCTCACAATAAACATAATTTTAGTAATAAGAAACTTCAATATTTAACAATTTTTATTAAGATTTCTTTAAAAATTACCCAGAATGACTAATTAATTTAATTTATACTTATCAATTATCTAGCAAGTCTAGCACATATTTGAAAATTCTTGACCAATAAGGAAATTTAACCCCCCCCCACTCTTCAACTATAATAAAATGTTTATAAATGTTTACTGCCTAAAAGTACTCCTGAGCATCGATCTGGGAATAGGCCCACATACCACCAAGGATGGCCCTCAAAAACAAAAAAATGAGTAAATAAATAAAGAAGTACATTTTTAAAAATAAAAGATTAGGTTTAAATGTAGAAGAAAGATATCAAAAAGAAAAATGGCTTTTTAATATTTTCTGAAAAATACTATGACAGAAATCTTGCCTCCAACATCTTCAATAGCTTTTCCTCTAGTAACAGACTTTAACAAGAAGGGAAATTGATGGACCTAGGAATGGGATCAAGCTCCACACCTCATTACACTTGTGAGCAGATGTCATGCAGGAGAAACTTTTTTCAAGGAAACACTTTACCCAAATACAAGACTTTTAAGTTTGGATCCTTTAATAGTGCGCTCAATTTAACCTGAAAAGCCAATTCTCATAAAGCATTCAGGAAACCGGTGTGGAGACAGGCAGTCCAATCAAACCAGCAACCTTTTGTTTTTCCCCTGCCGGTTATTTCATTTTGCTTCTAACTGACTGGAAAAAAAAAACAGAGCAATAGAATAATAATAATAAAAAAGAACAATAATGGTGTTTCTGAGTGATGATGAAGTTTATTATGGTGACATGGGGATGAAAGACACACACACACAGAGAATAGGCAAGTGATGGTAACTCAATAAAGTGTTATTTATCCATTCCCCTATTTATTGCCCGTAGATCTTATCACTCAAGATAGAAATGTGAGCTTCATTACCCTAAACACATCTGTGCACAGGATCCAATGTCAATCAGTATGCTATGAATAAACTGTATAAAATTTAAATTAATATACTGTAATGAAGATTGTAATGAACAGAGATTGGAGCAGAGAGACAGTAAAGTTCTTGCCTTTCTTTCAGCCAAGCTGTTACGGGTCCCACACAACATATGATCCCCTGAACTCTGCCAGGAGTATTTCCTGTGCACAGAGCCAGGAGTAAATCCTGATTGCGGCCATGTGTAGGCTAAATAATCCTCCCAAAACACACACAGACACACCAAAAACTGATAGTGAAAAATAGAGGAATAGAGTGTCAGTACACACACACACACACACACACACACACACACACACACACAAAGGAGATAATAAGATGCACAGAGAATCAAGAGAGAATTGTTGGAAAGGAGGATTTTTATTTTTACTGTTTTATTTATTTATTTATTTTTAATTTTATTGAATGACTATGAGATAGTTACAAGCTTTCATGTTTGTAACTTATATAATTTGTAATATAAAACAAATTATTATGTTCCTAATAAGGGGGTAGGCTTGGGAGGTGATTGGAAAAATGGGACAAAGGTAGAGAAAGGCAACTCATGGTAGGATTGGTGTTGTAACATCAAAGACCTATAACAATTGTATCATGAATAACTTTGTAAACCATGGTATTTAAATAAAGTATAAAAAAATGAACTCTCGAGCACCACCAGGGGTAATTCCTGAGTGCAGAGCCAGGAGTAACCCTTGTGTATCACCAGGTGTGGCCCAAAAAGCAAAAAAAAAAAAACGAGCTCTCAAAAAAATATTTGATAATATTTGATTCCTGGTTGGTTGGGAGTTCTTGTGTCTTCGGTTTTATGTGGCTACTAGAAAGTTTAATATTACATTTGTGGTTAGCATTCTTCTCCATTGGCAATGTTTTCCTTGAGTGTTGAAAACAAGCAATAAATTAAGATAGATGATTCTGTATAAAACACCAGGAGATGCAAGTCATCAAGAGTCTTTAGTGACATGGAAAACAGCCTCAACTTGCTCCTGAGGAAAAAGTGCCAATAGAATAGCAACCATGGAACTGTGCAACTGCCAGGGGCTCAGCAAGGAAAATGGAAAGATTCCTGGGAAAGGGAACAGCAGTAGAATCCCACATCCACAGAGAACCCAATGCTCCTGAGGAAAGGTCATTTTACAAGTAGAGCAATAGGGGCTAAGCTGGACAGAGGAGCGCCTGAATTACTTAGGTGGTCAAACTTGCCTTAGGACTTAGTGTTTCCTAGAGCTGGCAGGAATTGGTGCCTGACTGCACTCTCAACACTCAGCAAACACAGGCTGCATTAAACCTGGCCATGTAGTCACATGACACGCTTCCTGTCATTTGGTATTCAACTTCTGAAACGGCCTTTGCTCATACTCCCCAGAGCAGGCAGCAAAGTGTAAGAAGTATTATTTGCAGATGGCACCCTCTCCCTTACTTCAAAACCAAAAGTTTTGATCATAGAGTGATAGGAGAGACCTTATTTACAGAGAAGCAAAGGCTTTTAATGTCTTTATAATGCTTTATAGGAAAGTTAAAATCACTTAATCCAAAAACCCAATCTACAGAAAATATGTTGATATCCAATTCTAGAAATATATTAGAGACAGAAGTATCTCCTGTCTGCAGAAGAATCTCCTGCCCCTGCACCAAGCTGTATTCACTGGGGACCCCTCGGAGGGGGATGGATTGAGTCTCCCTCCCCACCCCAAGAAGAGCCCTCGCAGACAAAAACCTCCAGAACCCAGCCACAGCCATGCTCAAAGCCACTCTCCACATGCTCGGATGAGCCTCACCCATGAAGGGACCGGCAGAGGAACCCAGGTATGCAGGACCCATGGCTGAGACCTCCAAGCCTGCTCAGATCAGAACTGAGCCTCCTCCACCCAGCTCCCCAGTTTTCCAGTAGTTTGGCAGTCACACCCACAAACTACCCTCTAGTGCCATATAATCTCATCAATGGCCTAGATCCAAAGACTTTAAAACAAAGCTCCTGGAAGAGAGTGACGCGGTATCCTGCCCACACAGCAGAGCCTGGCAAGCTCCCTGTGGCATAATCGATATGCCAAAAACAGTAACAATAATGGGCCGCATTCCTCTGACCGTGAAAGAGTCCCCAATACGGCAGTGTTGGTTGGGAAGGACAGGAATGAATGGAGACATTACTGATGCCCGCTTGAGCAAATCAATGACCAACGGGACGACAAGTGATACAAGTGATGTACAGAGGCATATTGTAACATTATTTTTTATTAAAGCACCAGATTTACAAGGTTATTTATAGTTGAGTGTTAGGCAAACAGGATAGCAGCACTGGTCCCACCACCAGTGCCAACTCCCCTCCACCAGTGTTCCGAGGCGCCTTCCCATATTTCCCCACCCCCACACATGCCTGCCCTCTTGATAGGTACCTTTCTAAGTCCAATTGTTAAAACGTTTGGACTTAGTTTCAGTTTTGGTGACTCTGTGGTTTAGATATTTGGCTCTGTCTATGATTCACTAACACACCTTTATACCTGAGTTCCCTGACCTGGCCCCCATTGCTTCTCATCTCTCTTCTTCCTCTCCCCTCCACTCCTTCTTTCCTTCTCCCTATGCTCTAGGGTCAAGGTTGATCAGGTCACCCCTCCTTTAAAACATTGCATTCCCTCATCCAGTACTAAATATCACATATAAGTGATATCACTCTGGATTTATCCTTCTTCCACTTCGTTGAACATGGTGTCTTCCAGTTCCATCCATATTGCCTCAAATTACATGATTTCATCATTTCTATAGCTGTGTAGTAATCCATTGTGTATATTTACCAGATCTTCACAATCCACTTATCTGTTACTGGAAATCTAGGTTTATTACAAATATTCTCTCTTGTATTGAGTGCTGCAACAGATAACAGTGTGCATATGTTCTTTTAAATGAATATTTTTATGTCCTGGGGATACATATTCAAGAGTGGAATTGCTGGGTCATATGGGAGTTCAATTTTGAGTTTACTGAAATAGTTAATCTTGAGAAATCTTTTATTTCTTCCTTGATTTCCTCTTAGGAAATCTACAAGAGCTACAGTTCTGTATGTAGCTCATTCTCCAAGAGTTGTAGTTTCCCCCCATCTTCTTTACTTTTAAAATTCGAAGCAATTCATTGACATGAATATGAAATAATTTTTGTTCTCTGATTATAAAATATAATTTAACCATCAAAATGATAACTAAAATACTTCTATACAAATACTCCTTAAGTAAGAATGGGCACTGGTAGAGGGATGGGTACTCGATCATTGTATGACTGAAACGCAAGCACAAAAGTTTTTAAGTCTGTTGTACCCCACAGTGATTCACTAATAAAATTTTTTAAAAATACTCAAGTCAGTAAAAATAATGTATTTTATAATGCACTTTCTTATGTGTCCAAGGCCAAAATAATACAATCTTTGCCTTTTACACACAAATCTGAAATACACCTGTGAAAATTAGATGGAATTTTTTTTTTCACTGAAATTGAGGATGGCTGATTTAGGATGCTAAAGTTGTGCAGGCCTTTAACTTGTTTCTCATTTCAGTATAATTTTCTATTTTAGCAATATTGCAATTGAACAAGAATAGTATGATAGTTTCTTCTAAAGGAGCATTGCGCCCCAAAACACCTGTGCTGTCTGTGCTTTGAATGATTTTGAAACAGAGGGAAATATATTTTAAAGTCCCCAAATCTCTGGCTCATGCAGAGACGTTCAAGCAATTCTTCCTCTTGATTTTTTGTTTTCGTTTTGCAGGGTAAGGTGTCTGGGCTACATTTGGCTGAACTTGGAGCTTACTTCTGGCTCTGTGCTCACTTCTAGTGGTGCTTAAGAGATCTTCTGTGGCATTAGGGATTGGATGGCTGTGTGTAAAACAAGTCTCCTACTCCAAGTGCTATATCTCAGACCCATCCACTATATTCTTTATTGCCTTGTTCTTTACAGTTTCTGTCGGAAGTGACACACTACCTTTTACCTTTCCGCAGGTAAGCACACTGTTTTTTAGTTTTCTCTTGGGGAAGTGCACCTCCAAAGCACACGAGATGTCACAGCTGTATGGAGCTAAAGCAAATGATCCTGAGTAGTGCAAACCGAACTGAGAAAGACAATCACGAATCACGATCATCACAAAATTCCGTTGATCATCAAATTTCTTGAGCGGTTTCAGTAACCTCTCCATTCGTCCTATCCCTGAGATTTTAGAAGCCTCTCTCTACTCGGCTTTCCCAACGATGCCACATTGGAGGCTCTTTCAGGGTCAGAGGAATGAGATCCAGCTTGATACTAGCTTTGGCATATGGATACACCATGGGAAGCTTGTGAGGCTGTCCCATGTGGGTAGGAAACTCTCAGTAGCTTGCTAGTTTCTCCCAGAGGGAAAAGTAGGTTATAAGATATCGCTTCTGGGAGCTTGCTTTTAAGTCTCTGGATGTTGGCAGTTGATGGAATTACACACACCTGGGTTCCTCTGCTGGTACCTTAATGCTTAAGGCTAGTCCGAACTGTGGAGAGGGGCCTTGAGCATGGCTGTGGCTAGGTTCCGGTGGTCTTTGGCTGCTGGGAGCTCTGCTCGGGGTGGGGAGGGAAGCTGGAGCCCATCCCCTCCGAGGGGCTCCGGGGAAGACAGCCAGGTGTGTGGGCAAGAGACTCTCTGCCGAGAAAGACAAATACCACATAATTTTGCTCAAATGTAGTACAAGAGAAAACAAATAGGTGGACTTGGTAAAACACAAAGGAAAGCTGACATTGTAGGACCAGTTTATGTTTATCAGAAGAGAACTGGGAGGAGGAAGTGTGGTTAGTTAATTTTTGATAAAGGGGACAATTCTGTAGTGAAGAGCAGAAGTGGTTTTTAAGTAATATATGCACATGTGGATTTTCAGTAATGTGCACCTGAAACTTTTCTAATTTTGTAATGCACTGTTACTCAAAAAGAAAAGTGAAGTGGAATGTAGTAAAAGCATGAGGCTGGTGCTCATGCCGCTCTCCACATGCTCAGGGTCGAGCCTCAGCCACAACTGAGTGTATTCCTGGACTGTGCAGCCATGAATGACATCTCACACCTCACACTGCCCACAATCCAAGAGTACCACACCACATCTGATGGGGTTTAAAGTAGGAGGCAACCAATCTTAGAGGGAAATGTATATATATATATATATATATATATATATATATATATATATATATATTTACAAATGGACTGGAGAGATAGCACAGCGGGTAGGGCGTTTGACTTGCATGCAGCTGACCTGGGTTCGACTCCTCTGTCTCTCTCGGAGAGCCCAGCAAGCTACTGAGAGTATCCCGCCCTCAGGACAGAGTCTGGCAAGCTCCCGTGGTGTATTCGATATGCCAAAAATAGTAATAACAAGTCTCACAATGGAGATGTTACTGGTGCCCACTGGAGCAAATCGATGAGCAATGGGATGACAATGATACAGTGATATAGTAATATATGTATATACACATATATGTGTGTATATATGTGTGTATATATACATACATATATATATATATATGCAGACAAGGCTCAACATTTAGCAACATGTTAGTGATCTGTTATAGAAAGTCCCAATGGGTCCTGGGTTAAATACAACAATCTTCACAATGTTTCCTCTAAGGAAACTTTTTTGGAGCATTTTCAGTGATTTTTCATAACAAACAATACAAAATAAATTATTTCGGTTCTGCTTTGAGGCAAAACATCCAAAATATGATGGTAGGAAGATGTAATGGTGGTGGTATTGGTGTTAGAATATTAAATGTAATTAAATATTGTGAACTACTTTATAAAGTAAAAAAAATATATTTAAATGTGTTTTTTTTTTTTGAAAGTAAAAGCTCGAGGCTGTGGACACAACCTGTTCTTCTTGGTCCCTACAGAGGGCGCCATAGGGCTGCAGAGGGAAGAAGGGAGTGAGAAATGCTTCTTTGCTCTTCACTGTCTGCAACAGGGCTCAGAATAAAGGATCTAAGAGCAGCGTGTTCTAGGAAGGCATCAAGGCATTTCTGCAAGTTCTGTTTCCCTTTAGAAGAACTGAGACAAAGCTGAATGCACAGTGTATAGCTGCATTTTCTGAGCCCTGTGATTAAGCAATTTTTGTGCTGAGCACCATCTGTGTATTATCTCCCTCCTATAGTGGCAACGCTTGGCAAATAAGCACAGGAGAAAACTGAGAACCTGAATGTTGTATCCAAACACTACTGAGTCGGAATCAGATACATTTGTCTCACTATATTCTTCCCACCCACTCCACTAACAGAGGTCGCCCCTTCTGGGACCTCGCATAGCGCTGCTGTTGAGAAAGGTCTCCTTGATTACAAGCCACAGGAAATGAGAGAGAAACAATATTACACTCACAGTCACTCTGATCTTCCCAGGAAAACTTCTTTCTTTTACAATAGTGGAAAGTAAAATGCAGGGAGAGAAGATTCTGCTTTTAAACAGTATCTGTACCATGCTTTAAACCCAACACTTAAGGGCTGAATTGGGTCTCCTCAAAAATCAGGCGCTAAAGCCCCAGCCTCCAGGGTCTTAGGCTGGACTGTCTTTAGAAAAGGGTCTTAAAAGGACAATTGAATTAAAGTGACATTATTAGAGTGAGCCCTAAACCACTAAGATAGATGTCTTTTTTATTTTTAATTCTATTTTTGTATTTTTTTCTGGGGGCTGGAGAGATAGCACAGGGGGTAGGGCATTTGCCTTGCACGCAGCCGAACTGGGTTCGATTCCTCCATCCATCTCGGAGAGCCTGGCAAGGTATTGAGAGTATCTCGCCTGCACAGCAGAGCCTGGCAAGCTACCCGTGGCGTATTTGATATGCCAAAAACAGTAACAAGTCTCACTTGGAGATGTTACTGGTGCCCGCTTGAGCAAATCGATGAGCAATGGAATGACAGTGACAGTGACACAGAGATATTTTTTTCGGGGGGGGTGTCACACTCACTGATGCTCAGAAGTTACTCCTGGCTCTGCACTCAGGAATAACTTCAGGAAGTATACAGGTGGATGTGGTGGAGTGCCGGGAACCAAACCAGGGTCAGCCACGTGCAAGACAAATGCCCTACCCACTGTGCTTTTACACCAGCCCCCCCCAGATGTGCTTTTTAGATGAAATTAGGACACAGTCACATGGAGAGGGAAGGCCCCAAGAAAACATCTGGAGGGCATGATAATCAGCCCAGAAGAGATGTAGTACTTTGTTATGCCCTCCCACAAGAATACATGCTATAACTACTTGCACCTGCGTTCTGTTCTTTTTTATTGATGGAGGGCATACTGTTCCCTGGGGTTCCTCGGAGGGAATGGGCTCCAGCTTCCCTCCCTGCCCAAGCACAGCTCCCGAAGCTGAAGACCTCCAGAGCCTTAGCCACAGCCATGCTCAAGGCCCCTCTCCACACATTTGGACGAGCCTCACACATCAAGGTACCGGCAGAAGAACCCAGGTGTGTGGGACCTGGTGCTGAGACCTCCAAGGCTGCTCGGATCTGGACTGGGCCTCTTCTGCCCAGATTTTCCATTTCCCAGTAGCTAGGCAGTCACACCCAGGGACTGACCCCAGCGCCATGTAATCCCACCAACAGCCAACATCCAGAGACTATAAAATCAAGCTCCCAGACATCTTATAGCCTAGCTCTTCTTCTGGGAGAAACTGGCAAGCTACAGAAAGTTTCCTGCCCACATGGAGAGCCTCACAACTCCCCATGGTGTATTCATATGCCAAAACCAGTAACAATGCTGGGTCTCATTCCCCTGATCCTGAAAGAGCCTCCCTTATTGGGAAGGATGAGTAAAGAGAGGCTTCTAAAATCTCAGGGCTAGGACAAATGCAGACTTACTGAGACCGCTCAAGAAATTTGACGTTCAACGGGATGATAATGGTGATGATGATGATGATGATGATGATGATGATGATGATGATGTTGATGGAAGGCATACTCAGCACTGATCAGGGCTTACTCTTGGCTCTGTGTTAATGAATCACTCCTGGTGGTGGTGGGTGGTTTGGGAGGCATTATATGGTGTCCACGGGACACCATAGAAGGCAAGTGCCTTACCCAATACGCTACTTCTCCAGCTCTGTTTTCTATTCTTGAAAGAATTCTATAAGGAATTTTTTGTTGTTGTTGCTGCTCTGTTTTACTGATGCAGACATTGAAATCCGGAAGGAAAAGTCAAAAGCACCTTTGAGGGACTGGAGCACTAGAACTGGAGCTAGCCTTGCATGCAGCTGACCCGGTTTCTATCCCCAGAATTCCTTATGGGCTCTGATGCACCACCAGGAATGATTCCTGAGTGCAGAGCCTGAAGTAACCCCTGTGCGTGCTGGGTGTGGCACAAAAACAAACAAATACACTTGCATCCCAAAGCACTTAGATGAGGTTTATTTTTGTTTTTCTGGGGGTGTTTTTTTTTTGTTTGGGGTATTTTTATTTGTTTTAAGGGGGCGCAGGTGGGGTGCGGGCAGACCCAGTGATGCTCACGGCTTACTCCTGGCTTGGAAGTCACTCCTTACAGTGTCCAAGGGACTATATGTGGTGCGAGAGATCAAACGTAGGTCAGTCATCTGCAAGGCAAGTGCCCTGCCTGGTAAACTATCTGTCCAGTTCTTGGATAAGTTTTTTTAAAACAGGATTATAAAATGTCATGTAATAGGGCTTTATTCTAAATGTCATGCTTTTTCCTTTCTTTGGCTAAGTTATGGAAGATAGCTCTTGGGTAGGAGCACACGGATTAGAGAAGACTTTTTTGGGAAATTATACTCTTATTTTATACATTGATAAATGGAGAGGCAAAGAGAAAGTCTTCCACATGCTTATTGTACAGCTATACAGAATCTATTGCTTCCTGCATAAAATTGGCAGAGTTAGAAATCAGGAGGTAAATGCCAGCACAGTTTTCGCTGGAAACAGAATGGATTAACATTTATTTACTTAAAAACAAATCATAGGAAATTTTTACAAAACAAATCCAATAATATATCCAAATTGTATTTATTGTGGGATGTAAAAATCTAGCTTACATCAATAAAAACAAACAGTTATACATAGGGATTGTGTCAGAAAGTCATATAATCACCTGAAATGACTTAGGACAATATTTAATAAAATTTAAAATCTGTTCATAATTAGGAGAAATACTTTTTGCATGTTAGGAACTAGAAAGAATAGAAGAGAACAGATTTTCTTTTTGCCACACTCCTGTGATGCTCCAGGCTTGCTGCTGGATCATAATTAGAAAAAAATTATTTATGGCATGTACGTATTAGAGAGACTCTTGTCCCCTCGTCTGGCTGTCTTCTCCCGGGCCCCTCGGAGGGGGTGGGCTTCAGCTTCCCTCCCCGCCCAAGCAGAACTTCCTCAGCCAAAGACCTCTGGAGTCTAGCCACAGCCATGCTCAAGGCCCCTCTCCACACGTTCGGCCAAGCCTCACACATGAAGGAACTGGCAGAGGAACCCAGGTGTGTGGGACCTGGGGGTGAGACCTCCAAGCTTCTCAGATCAGATTGGGACCGGGCCTCTCCTGCCCAGATCCCCCATCTTCCAGTAGCTAGGTGGTCACACCCAGGGGCTGCCCCCCAAGGTAATCCCACCAATGGCCAACATCCTCACACTTTAGAACCAACCTCCCTAAAGCATCTTAAGCTATTGAGAGTTTCCTGCCCACATGGGAGAGCCTCACAAGCTCCTTATGGTGTATTCATATGCCAAAAACAGTAACAATGATGGGTCTCATTCCCCTGACCCTGAAAGAGCCTCCAATGTGGCATCGTTGGGAAGGACGAGTAAAGAGAGGCTTCTAAAATCTCAGGGCTAGGACGAATGGAGACCTTACTGAGACGATCAACGGGATGATGATGATAATGATGATGAAGGATTAGAAAGAATAAAAAAGAACTGGTTTTCTTTTTTTTTCCTCTTTTAATTTTGCCACATGTGATGCTCAAGGTTTGTTCCTGGCTTTGTGCTCAGGTATCACTTTTGGCTGGACTTGGGGACTATATACTCACTTGTGTAAAATTGATTTATATTTTTCCTTTGAGTAAAATATAGGATCTTCATCAGATTTCAGTATTATTTATGTAAACTTATTTTATTACGTTCATGGTGATTTTTTCCTTAGGTTATGTAGGTGCAGATTGATTAAATTTTAAACAAATGGATATTCTTTATTTATCCTTTTGATATTGGTTTCTATCATACATATGCTGCTAGAGTATATATTCTATATGAGTTCCTTTCATTTTGTAAGACTCTCAGTATCGTGCAGTTTTTGTAAGTATACTGCATGACTTTGAAAAGTATGCTACATGATTTTTGGCGGAGTACCCTATATATGTTTGGTCAAATGTGTTCAAAGACCTCTACTGAGTTTTTTTGTCACCATGTTTTGGCAATTAGTAAAAAAAGACAAATTGAAATCACTGCTGTAAAGATGAATTATTCATAGTTCTTTCTGGGTTTACCTCAGTCTATTTTGATATTATCATTTTAAGAGTATATAGATTGCCATTTCTAGTGAATTTGACTTTTCATCATGATGAAGTAAAAATCTTTGACATTATTGTGCTTCCCCCTAGATTCTATTTGTCTCATATGAATTTAAAACCACATTGGATTCAGGGGGTTAATACTGGGCTTTCAATGGCCTTTTAGTATTCTTTAGTTGTTATTTTGGTTTTGGGGGACACACCCAGCAGTGCTCAGAGATTACTCCTGATGGGGCTCAGGTGATCAGATGTAAAGCAGGGGATCAAAGCCAAGACCATCACATGCAAGGCATGCACCTTGTATGCTGTACTATATCTCTGCCACCTCTGTATTCTCATCGTTTGATCATAATGCAATGTTGGGACAAATTAAATATGAAACATGAATAGCACTCCACTGTAGCACTGTCGTTCCATTGTTCATCGATTTACTGAGCGGGCACCAGTAACATCTCCATTGTGAGAATTATTGTTACTGTTTTTGGCATATCAAATACACCACAGGTAGCTTTCCAGGCTCTGCCATGTGGGCAGGATACTCTTGGTAGCTTGCCAGGCTCTCCGAGAGGGACAGAGGAATGGAACCCAGGTCTTCGCGTGCAAGGCAAATGCCCTACCTGCTGCACTATAGCTCCAGTCCTGGCCTTAAGCAAAGGGTGCATTTTACCTCCTCATGCCCAGTATATTCTTCATCACTTTTAAGCATGGTCTATATTTCACCTGACAGTTATGATATGGTGCAGGATAAAGACATTTAGTTAAAAATCAAACAATAACAGTCAACTGAAATGAGAGCTCTCAGTGTTAACATAGTACCCTGTGAAAAACTAAAGCACGCTGATGGGCATGTGCACTCGAGGGCTCTCTGGGGACAATGTCTCACCATCTGCATTCGGTGCTCTGGAACCGCAATGCGTGAACTGGATTGGGATTGCCGTTGGCCAAGGACAGACGAAGGAAGAACGAGGACTAAGCTGGTTGCTGATTAGTTACCCGTTATTCAATCTTCCATCTTTCTCATCTCCTGCACTCCCCTGCACTTTGTCCTCTCTCTGAATCTACCGCAGCGGCATCTCTTAATTCTCTTGTCTCTCTCCTCCCTCTTTCTCTCTTCCCCTTTCCCCTAGGCTACACACAGCCAGGTAGCAAAATCATCACAAGAAAGCCCTTCCTGAGGGCCCAGCATTCCAAAGCCCTTCCTGACTCTTAAGGTGTTTTTCTCCTTTCCTTAGTCCAAACACTCATTAATATCTTAATACTAGTTATTTTTGTATGGACATAGCAAGAGATACATTGAGGCTTGCAAGGCAGCTCTCCTGGCAACATCTTGCCACGGACTCAGACTATAGCACTCAGGCCAGATTAATCATTCCTAACCCTAGCAGAGTCCGAATCTAGTTATCACTGTTTGGATCATGACAGCATTTGTCCATGACCAAGCTCTTAACTTATAGTTAAGTATTAGGCACTTTGGCCAGGCCCATCTTGATGCCAGGGTAGCACACAACTCACCGCTTGCCCTAGGTCCGTCTCATCCCTTGTCGGGACCCTGCTTTTGGGGGTGCTAGGAAGTAAGGGCAGCTGAGGCATAGGTCGAGAGAGCTGATGCCCAGGAGGAAAACATCATGTAGAGTCAAATGACTCCCAGGTTACAAAAGCACAGCATTTGCTAAGTCTTCCTGTGTCCATACAAAAAAGACATTGCTCTGAATAAACTATGCAAAGGACTCAAGGAGAGGAGAAAAACAATATTTACAAGTCAACAGAACACTAAGAAAGAAGGTACAAATAAACATAGAGGAATGGGAGCACTGTAATGGGAGTAACCCAATAAACCTAAACTACCTGAGGCCATGTTATCCTACAATACCCCAATTAAATCAGCAAAGATAACTCTATTTCCAAGGATCACTCTAAGATCAGGAATCACTCTAAGAACAGAATTCTAAGATCAGGAGTTTAACAGGTGGCTCTCCTCATAGCCCAGATTTGAGATAGCTTGGACACCTGAAATTATGATGTCTCATTTAAAAATCCAGTAACCTAACAAATTAAAAAAAAACAGTCTGGGGCCAGAACAATAGTACAGTGAGTAAGTTGCTTGCCTTGCACACAACCAAGCCAAGCTTGATTCCCAGTACCCTATATATGGTCCCACCCCCACCTGGTCAGCCCAACCAGGAATGGTCCTTGAGCAGAGAGCCAGGAGTGAATTCTGAACACCTCTGGGTGTGACCCCATCCCTCCAAAAGAAAAATTCTGAAGTTGAATTTCATTTATTCCTCATACTGCTCTTGGAAAGGATTAGAGACAAGAATAAAATTTTTTAATTGAAGCACTAAAAAATATGAAGCGATAGAATAGCAGGTAGGGTGCTTTCCTTTCACGTGACCATTACAGTTTGATCCCCAACATCCCATATAGTCCGGGGGCCTGGCCAGGAGTGATCCTTGAGCACAGAAACAGGAGTTAGCCCAGAGCCCTGCCAGGAGTGGTCAAAAAAACAAATAAACAAACATACTAAAGAAAGTTATTCTTTTGCCATAAATGTTCTATGTGTATCTCCAATTGGAATAAAACATAAGATTGACAAAATTTTCACTGGACCGTTAGGATTATTAAAAGAAGCTTAACTTTTTTTGAAAATGTTTCCTAGTATGTCCAGTAGGTGGCACCACTTTAACCTCACAGGCAAAGAGTTGTGAAAAATTTGTGCTGGAAGTCTGGGTTCTCAAATCATGATCTGCAGACCACCAACAGCGGCAGCATCTCCTAGAAACTTATCAGACATGCAAACACTTGGGTCCAGGTCCAGATCAACTAAATCACAATCTCCTGCAAGGGATTATGATTGCACGCTAAAACGCCAGGTTCTCTAATAGAGATTATTCATAGCAAACCAGACCCTGTATGAATGAAAAGCAGCAACTGCGTTCCACACTGAAGCGACATAAAATGTATATCACTTCAGTTGAAATTTCCCAATGAATAATCATTCTTTGCAGAATTAGTAGTGTGGGAAAATCTCATTTGCATCAGCATTACTGCTATTGGCCATATTTTTATCAAATCACCTCGCAGTGGGCCAGTGCTTGTTGAGTGTCAACTAATTTGATCTTTACAACAACAAATGCTCTTATCTCCTTCTATTTAAATGAGAAAACAAAGTTATATAGATTTCAAGATTTATTCTATAGATATGAAAGAATAAATCAGGACTCAGTCATCTTGTCTCATGCTTTAAAAAAAAAAATCCTTCATTTAATTTTAATAGATTTAGCAAACCAAACAACAGCATGACCAATTAAATGCATATTTTAATTAAACAAAAATGTTTTTAGCTTAAGTATTTCCTTAACGCTATTTTAGAAATACTAGAAACTGTTTACTTGAAATTTGATTTCTTTGTCTATCTATATTTAGTCTAATAACTTTATTCCGTTGCCTCTTGTTAATAATGAAAATGGTTCTGATCAGTTGAAACAGACAGAATAAAGGGTCTTCCCTGAGGGACATGGAAAACAAAATTGATGAGGACTCAGATAGATAGTTAAATGGCCCAGTGAAAGCTTGAATGAGTCCAGGAAGGCCTTGGGCCCTCTTTGGCACATCACAACCAAGTGTTTTATTTTTTAAGCCACACCCGGCAGTACTTAGGACTTACTCCTGACTCTGCTCAGAGCTCACACCTGGTGGGGCTTGGGGGGATCCATATGGAGTGCTGGGGATCAAACCTGAATCAGCCACGTGCAAGGAAAGGGAAATGCCTTACTCTTGCCCCCACAACCAGGTGCTGGTAAGCAGCGAGATCAAGTGCGCCCCCTAGTGAGCACAACCAAGAGTATGCAAACCTTTCTTGACAGAAACAAAGACCAGGACAAAGGGGAGGGAAACCTTGACACTGCACCTTTGCGCACCTGAATTTTACCTTCTCTTCAGCCCCAGCAGGACAGTGCAAAGAAGGCTAGACAACCATTTAAAAGGAATAATACACCGGGCGGAGCTTACTTCTCAGCCTGGGGATGATGTGTTTTTTTTTTTTTTTTGCTTTTTGGGTCACACCCAGTGATGCTCAGGGGTTACTCCTGGCTTTGCACTCAGGAACTACTCCTGGCGGTGCTTGGGGGACCATATGGGATGCCGGGGATCGAACCCGGGTCGGCCCCGTGTAAGGCAAACGCCCTACCCGCTGTGCTATCGCTCCAGCCCCCTGGGGATGATGTTTTAAGACCTTGACCTCGTGGTTTACATGCTCCTTGCCAGTCAGGAAGCAATGGGCTGGGATCCTGAAATCTTTCCAGCTCAAGTGACTTTCATCTCAAGGAAGAGATTCAATCAGGAAGGTTAAAGTTCTGTGGCTCCACGAGGGAAAATAATATACGATAGATGATCTCTTTCTTTTTGTTTCCCACTTCTAATTGAAATACTGATATTAAGTTTGCATTAAGCAACGACGAATATTGGAAAATCAATAAGCATTCAAAAAATTATTAAATTTAATTGGGTTTTTGAGAATAGTAACATTGAGCAAAATTTCATAATTATAAAATATGAAAATAATACGTTTAGTACTGGATTTCAAATCTCTTATTTAATTCACCCAAGTACTCATAGCAGAAGTGATGGTGTTCGTTTTCAAATAAGCATTATTTTAGCCATAACATTAAGTATAAGACACAGAGGAGGAAAATAGTTTTCCAAATGTGACATTTGCGCACTGAATTAGTATCTATTAAACAGTTTAGAAATGCGAAAATCTTTATACCATATAGCAGACATATATACTCTGTAGGAAAAGTCCTAATATCATTTTATGTAAAATGTTAAATGATCTTTATGGAGATCCAGTCTCAAGCTTTCTAAAATAAGAATGATATGCAACAGTTCCTCTTACTGCGGCTATAAAAATCATTATAGCTCAAATAAATATGTGAATGGTGTATTCAGAAAATAAATATTAATATCCTAGTATGTGCCAGACTTTGAGGGATGAGTTTATATATAAGAAAAAGAGAGTGGGGCTGGAGTGATAGCACAGCGGGTAGGGCGTTTGCCTTGCACGCGGCCAACCCGGGTTCAAATCCCAGCATCCCATATGGTCCCCTGAGCACCGCCAGGGGTGATTCCTGAGTGCATGAGCCAGGAGTGACCCCTGTGTATTGCTGGGTGTGACCCAAAAAGAAAAAAAAATAATAATAAAAAAGTGAAATGATCCCAAAACATAATGCAGAAAAAACATTTGTATTCTGGGTTCACTGCAGCACTATTCACAGTAACCAAAATCTGTAAACAACCAACTAATCAAGAACAGATAATTGAATAAAGAACTATGGTATATATACACAATGGACTACTACTCAGCTATAATAAAAGATGAAGTCATACAATTTGCTACGACATGGATGGATCTGCAGAGTATCATGCTGAACACAGTGGGTGGGGGGAGAGGAAAATACACAGAATAATCTCACTCATATTCAAGATATCAGGAAATATAGCAGGGGAATAACAAATGCCCAAAGGCAATAGAAACAAAGAACATGGGAACTGATCTTTGGTTGGAAGCTTGCCACTGGGGTTGAGGGGAGCAGGATAGAGGATAGGAAAGGGAAAGGACCACTGAAGTGATATGCATGATACACTATCGGCAACTGTATTACAAATCACAGAGCCTGAAAGAAAAAAGGAAGTTCCAGCCACAGAGGCAGGTAGAGGGCTGGGGAGGTTAGTGGGGACATTGGCGGAGGGAAATGGGCACTGTTGAAAGGATTCGTGCTGGAACATTGTATGCCTGAAACTAAATCACAAATAACTTCGTAATTAATGGTGACTCAATTAAAAACATTTAAAGAAAGAAACGAGAAATCCAGGTCTGACCAATGATTCAGAGGCATATGCTCAAGGGGCTCTTGGGTGGGTTCTTGCCAATGAGAAAGACAGAACATGTGTGTGCTCACAGGAGACAGTGAGAAGTGCTCCATGGACACATGGGCAGGAAAACTGACTAGGGTATTCTCCCCAAATTTTACAACCTTGAATTTATTATGTTGACCTGCATTTGTACACATTAAGCGAAATTAATATGTCTCTATAGGTGCTAGGGGTCAGAGGGGACCCGGACATCAGTGGAAGGACACTGGCAATGGTAACAGGTTTGGAGTTGGGACATTGTAAGCCAAGAGTTTATTATTAATGATTCTTAAAATCTGGTGCCTAAATAACAACTGAGGGGAAATAGTAATGCATCTCCATCTGTCTGCCTTTATGAAGCTCAAAAATATTCCTGCTTTAATATATACTTGTCTGTAATATTATTTTTCTCTCCAACATTCATTTATACCTGGCTTAGAAAAAAAATGTTCTTCATTAAATATTAACTAAGGCAGTAAGAAGTTTGGGGTGTTCAGATCATTAATAATAGTAAATGAATGTATGCCAACCTTTCTTCGTATTCAGCACACAGAGGTTCACATTATGAAAAGATCCTAAGCAATTTATTTGGTCTTCATCTCAGGTGCTATTATTTATTATAAATCCCAATAAACAGCCTACAGTTTAGATGCTAAACAAATGTATGTTGCAACTTCTTTTTACCGAGTCCATGGGGTTATTAAAAATGTGTGTTTATTCCCCAAACTCCAACATAGCTTCCCTGAGGGCCTCTTCTTTCTGGGGTGCAGAAGGAGCACCGAGGAGTGGAGGTGAGTCTGTGTGTAGTAACTGCTCTTACGGTCCAGCTAAGGCTGAATTTCAGACTCTCAACACCAGCTGAGCTCTCTGTGTCTCAGGCATCTTCAGTATGAATTCAAGACTATCCTAAGAAATGGGGAACAGGGTTGGAGTTGGGGTCATTAGACCAAATGGTGCCATTTGACTCTCCCTTGCTTCTCAGATTGGTAACCATAGTATTCCTATACCCTTACTGAATCTGTCCAAGATATATCGCATTTTATCATATTTATATCCTTTCTAACCTATGTAAAAATATGTGTGATAATCTCAACATAAAGGAAATAAAACTCAAGATCAATTTGCAAGGAGTAACGAGTCTACCAGAAGTTCCCAAAGTTATTCAGCCTACCAGCCCCTTTTTCAAAAACAAAATTATTACATCATCCCTGGAAATTTGCCTTATTCTTCAAGTGGACCTGCCAATTGCACCTGGAGTTACTACCACCCTTCCTGGATCATTCCAGAACCTCCCAGGGAGCAGTATTGCCCACTCTGGGAGCATTTGGAGCCAATGTCAGTTCTGGCTATGGATTAAAATTAGAAACAAAGGCAGAAGAGATAGTAAAACACGTAAATTGCTTGCTTTAGATGCAGCTGACCCTGGTTTAATTCCCACATACGATCACCTGAGCACAGTCAGGAGTGATCCATCCCTGATCACAGAGTCAAGAGTGAGTCCTCGGCATGCCTAGGTGTAGCCCCCTCCCCCAAACAGACAAAAATATCAGAAATAAAGGATATCTCATTGTTGTTTTGCTTTCCATCTCCCTGATGATTAGCGATGTAGAGCATTTTCTTCTTGTGCCTTTTGACTATTTGTATTTCTTTTTTGAGGAAACTTCTGTTCATTTCTTCTCCCCATTTTTTGATGGGGTTGGAGGGTTTTTTTTCTCATACAATTGTACTAGTGTCTTGTAAAGTAGAGAGAGAGTATGGGGGAAATTGTCTGCCAAATAGGCAGGGGGAAAGTTGGAAACGAGAGGGATGCCAGGGACATTGGTGGTGGAGAGTGTGCACTGGTGGAGGGATGGGTGTTCGATCACTGTATGACTGAAACTCAAACATGAAAGCTTTATAGCAGTATCTCATGGTGATTCCAAAAACAAAAAAGGAAAAAAGAAAAAACCTTAAGGAGTAAATGATTGCTAAATTTTAAAAAATATCAGAAATAAACAACTTAAGCACACTAAGAAGGGGAAGTGAGAACTGTGACTTGATGGCAGCTGTAAGGGCTGGTGTGGAACAAGGAGTGAGAAGAGCAAAGTCAGAGACGAGTGGTTAAGCAAATATGAAACGTTCAGCTACAATACTGGTGTTCTCCATTTGCACCAGAGACAGTGTTCTGAATATTTGTCCTCGTCTTGTGACAGCTTTTGTTCAGGATGTCATTTTCAAGATTGTGTACACAGCAACTGTTAATCTAGAAAGCTAAAGATAATGCCCTCTTTCTGGGTAGGGAGATTTGTTTCCTGCCTGGATAATATGGATAGTGTCATTTCCAGGGAACAGGTGCTGGGCATGCTGGCTGGCATCTTTCTGAAGACAGTTCCTAAGCTCAGATCAGGAGCAGTTCCACTCTATGCAAAGCATCTACCTGGTCGCGCTTCTACACGGGCCTCATGGGACTTGGAGGGCAAGGGGAACTGAGGCACTCCTGAAGTTCACGTACCCTGCTGTGGACAAGCAATCAGTTGTCAAAATTCACCAATTTTTTAAAAATCTCCTTACCAGCCAAATCGATGAAAATGACAAGAGCTGAATTCATAGCTGTCTGCT
The DNA here is from genome assembly GCF_027595985.1 of Sorex araneus. Taxonomy (NCBI): domain Eukaryota; kingdom Metazoa; phylum Chordata; class Mammalia; order Eulipotyphla; family Soricidae; genus Sorex; species Sorex araneus. The sequence goes on along the minus strand of NC_073303.1, from coordinate 299,949,781 downwards.
GTTTGACAGCCCCATGACGCCCTGCATGCAATCCGTTACCCGCACATCTCTGACCTGCGCCGATCTGATTCCCAATAAGCACACCTGCCTTCTTTAGGTGCACTTCTTGACTAGGATTGGTTGACAGGAGGTACAAGAGATACTGGAGCATGGGAAGACAGAGGGGTCAGGCTACTTATTCCTCTTGCCTCATTTTCTGACTCTCTGACTACAATTTCCTGTTTTATTTTCTCTGACTCTCTCCTAAGTTCCCTCGGGTTCAGGCAGAAAAAGAACTTCTCTTGCTGGACATTGGGAACATACCTCACCAACTCTTAGTGGCTACTTCGACCCTCCCCAGGTCTTAAAAATCATCTGTAGTTAAACTTTTTTTTCATGCATACCTTGCTTCAGAAAATGATTAAAGGCAGTCATTTTTGGTGTGTGTGTGTTTGATTTTTGTTTTGGGGGGCACACCCAGCGCTGTAGGAGGCTGCTAATCTTGGTTTAGTGCCTAAGGATCACTTCCCTGCAGTGTTTCAAGAGCTCAGACAGTTCAGGAGATCAAATCTAGGTTTTCCACATGCACGGCAACACTTTGAGGAGTCTCTCCAGCCCCACATACATAAACAAAATTGCTTATGAACCTTATGTTCCCTGAGCTTCTTCATCTTACAAGTCATTGCAGCTACCTTGGACTGAAAGCATTCTGGGGACCTCCCTAAGGCAAGGATGCTTTCCTTGATTTCAAGTACTCTAGAGAGGCCACTGCAGAGCTACTATAAATGTGTTTCTTCTGCTTCTAGTTATATTTCCATGACTAAAGAATTGCTGTGGTGGTATCTTCAAAGAGACTCTAAAGGTGTTTTCTGCCAGAATACAGCCACTGTGCCTCTTCTGACTCTGCCAGGATACAGTCACTGTACTTCTTCTGATTCTCACTGAGTGCAAGTTAAGCGCTTGAAGCCCTAGTCTGCCTAAATAGAAAATTACATAAGGACCACAACATCAACCATCCTATACAAAATGAGATGATTTGGGAAAACCTAGACTCATAGTTTCTAGTTGGAAGAAATCTTTAAAGACCTTTATTTCAATTTCTTAATTTTATGCCTCATTAAATTCTTGGAACATTAATATTATGTAAATTTATTTTATACTGTGTCAAAATAATTTTGTTTTTCCCATTCTATAATATTCTCTCAGGGCTGGAGCAAAGGCATAGTGGGTAGGGCATTTGACTTGCATACAGCCAACCTGGGTTCAGTTCCCAGCATCCCATATGGTCCCCTGAGCACCACCAGGAGTAATTCCTGAGTGCAAAGCCAAGAGTAACCCCGTGCATCACCAGGGTGATGAAAAAGAAAAAAAAATCTCACAACTGGTCTGAAAAATAAATTACAAGAGTAGCTCTAAAACTCCAACATGTTAGAAAATCATGTTATTCAATATAAAAGGAGAAACTTACTAAGTAGGGGCATTACATTTGATCAATAACAATTATGATAATTAATGAACTAAGAAGTGCTGTTTGATCTTTATCTGAAAGGATGACAGATGTTAGGTGAAGGATAGGAATAAACAAGGGAAATTCAAGTCCAGAAAATAGCCTACAGAAAGTTCAGGAGAAGAAAAAGAAAATAATGTGTCCTAGACATATAGGTAATTGGAGCTATGGGAGCATAAAGAATTAAAGGAAAATAGGAATTAAAGGAAAATGGGAAATAAAGGGGAATTATTGATATAAATAAAGGATTTAATCAAATTGACAGAATTTAATAGGTACAATTAAATGTATATAATTAAAGGAAATGGGGAATAAATAAAGGTGAATGCTTCTAGTCTCTACCATTTGAAATTTTGTGTGTGTTTGAAGCAAGAAAAAATTTTATTGAGATATATTTTAAAATATGTGATGGGAAAGAGAGAAGTACATATTTGATAGAGAATACAGACTTCTTAAGCATGGAATAAAGAAACCTAGAGACAAAGCGAGATATGTGTCAAGAGAACACAGGCTTGAAGAGCAAGCCTGAAATCATTTGCTTCTAGCCTTTCTCAATGCAAATGACTACCTGCCAGCTCTGGGTTGGAAAAGGGCCATAATCAATGAATGACATCCAAGTTCTCAATCATGGAACAATGAACATTAAACATATAGGACTCTTTATCGCCACTGTGTCAACAGTTTCTTACCATTAGCCTTATACTAAGTACTGTAATAAGTGATACTATTCAAATGATAAGTAATTTTAACATGAATTAAATAGTCATTATAAACCAAGGTCAATGTACCTATTATATACTCCCAATCACTGTTATCCCTTCCAAAAACTAGTTTTTGATTCTCTTCCAAGCTGTATGAATCCAAAAATCCAAGTGGTTCAAGGTAGCACTGTAGTACTGTCCTCCCATTGCTCATCGATTTGCTTGAGTGGGGACCAGTAACGTCTTCATTGTGAAACTTGTTACTGTTTTTGGCATATTGAATATGCCACAGGGAGCTTGCCAGGCTCTGCCGTGCGAGTGGGATACTCTCAGTAGCTTGCTAGGCTCTCTGAGAGGAGCAGAAGAAGGTTCAAGGTAAATAAAATAAAATGAATTAATAAAAAGAGACTCTATCCTTATGAATGGAAATCAAAACCAAGAGTAGTTTGTGAAAAACTCATCCTCCCTATATGTTACATCAGCAAATTCCCCCAATAACTTCTCCAAATAACTAGATATAAGTAAAGCATAAAACTTGTTATGCTAATGTAACTTCAAGAGAGCTCACCCACCCGTTAACACCACTTTCCTGTCTTTGTCTAGATTGTGTTTTCTCAGACTGTTGGTGCATAAGAAATATGAGTCAAGCACAGAACTTCCATGCAAATGATTTTTTTCGATTTTCACTAACAAGGTACTTTTTGTTCTTTGCTTTATAATGGAGAGCTTTCTGGAATGGTAAATAGGTCCATAAATTAAATGAAAGAATATGAAGGGGGAAAAGAAAAATGTTCTGTTTCTGCTAACAAAAATTTATATTCCAACTAGGTGAGTATTAAAAAAGAAAAAAGTTGTTGTAGTCAGGCTGGAAAGCTGGTTCTTGTAGAGTACCAAAGAGCTGTAATGCAGCTTTGTATGCAGGAACCCCAGGTTTGGTCTCTGGCACCTCATGACCTCCTGAATTATGGTTGGGATTAAACCCCAAGCACTGTTTGGTTTGGTTCAAAAACCAGAAAAATAATAAAAATAGTAATAGAAGCCAGGCAGCTAGACCCATGCCTAGATAAGCCCTGCTGTTGATTTAATCCTGCAATGCTGCCACTTTGAAATCCTTTATCATTTCAAGGGGTCCAATTTCTTTTGTACTAAGTACCCCATTTGAGTACTTTCTCTTCCCTGTAAAGATAAAGGAATCCTCACATGGGTCACTCAATACAAAATTGTTCAGAGAAAGCAAATGAAGAAGAAAGGACTTAGAATAATATTTAGGGATTGGATAATTTCAGACAGCACTTAGGAAATAATAAATAGTACCAATAAATTAAAATTAAGTTCTTAAAAGTTGCCAAAGATGCTTCCAGGGCCTAGAGAAGGCCAGATACTTGCTTTGCAAGCAGTTGAACCAGGTTCAATCCCTGGTACTCTAGGATCACCAGAAGTGATCTTTGGGCACTGTCTGATGCCAAAAACCAAAAATTTTTCAAACAGTTGGATTAATATACATTTTTCTGTGCATTTGCATTATTTAATTCAATTAGCTAACCTTCTTCGCTCAGTCTTTACCATTATGGTAGCCTCCAGAGAGGATTTAGAAAATCCTTTAGTAGCAGACTCTAACCAGGAAACAAGCTCCAAATTGTCAGGGATGCCACAAGGTGTCAGTCTTGGGCTAAGATGATAGAACCCAATGTGAAGAGAGCTCTTATTTTAAAATTAATGTTTTAAAATTTCATTTGGAGCTCTACATTCTGATCTATAGGAAAAATGCAGGCCCTGGGGCCATAGACATAGTGAGCAGATATGGTGCTTTCTTCTCATGCAGCTTCTCTGCACTCAGTCCTGGCACCATATATGCTAACTCCTAAGCACAAACAGGTATGGCCCCCCAAACCTAAAAAACACGCCAAAATTTAAGATCCTATTTTAGAGAGCCTACTATGTGCAAGCGCTTAGCATATATTGCATTGACCTTTAAAATAACACTATGTAGATTTAAATTTCTAATTTCACATCTGCAAAAGCTGTTATTTATACTCTGGTCAATTTCCTAGGAATTAAAGCCAAGTAATGCCAGTCATAATTCAAGGGCAGAAGTGCCTAAACCCCAAACCCATGCAACTTCTACTTCACTTTACTTTCTCAAGGTATCAAATAGAACAGATTCAACAGAGTTCAAAAAGTAGGCAGCAAACATGCTTGGGAGCTCTCTCCTCTGATCAGCACGCTCCCATACACGCTAGTCTCAAAAGCGTTAATCCAGTCAGTAATCTCACCCAGTTCATGAGAATAGGGACATACGTCAGGGACATCAAGGTCATTCCAGGGAAAAGCTAAGCCCTGATAAAAGACATTACAGTGATTGTTTTAAACAATTCACTATTGTTATTATTATAATCATGGTAAGATTCTGAATTCAGTGTCAGAGTTAATGCACAAAGTACAGAACACATTGTGGATATTAGTATTTATGTTAAATGTTTCTGATCAGAAATTTCTTTGCAGAGCTTCCTACTGGCAGGGGCTTTTCTCCATCTGTGAGTTCTTAGCCAGATCTATAAACTCAGTCCCCTTCCCTCTAAGGCTCTGAAGACATTCTTCTCATAGTCATCTTCTTCACCATTAAGTTCACCTTACCATTTATCCTGATCAACATTGTAGCTGAGCCATATTCCAAAGGTGAAACCCTTCTTTGTACCAGGTTTTTGCCATTTGCATCTGCTGTCTTTGGACTTATATCTGAATCTCTTCCCTTGGAAAAGGAATGAATGGCACAAGGTTTAATATCTCAGGCTGTGAGTTTGAGTGCTGGCACCATCACTTTCAGGAATATAAATCATTCTGGCTTGCCAGACACTGTCCCCGTTTCGGCAATTAAAGTCAATGTCCCAAGAAATCCTCAGCAGAGGACAAACTCCTGGGGTTAGCTGCTCCAAGATTACTTTTCTGAAATTTTGAACAACTTACCTAGTCTAACCTTTCAACTTCTGAAGAAAAGGGGTTTCAAAATACTAATTTTACAGTACCAGTTCATTATTATGAATAAGGTGTAAGCACAGTGCTTAGCATGGGAGAAGCATGCAATGTAGTGTTTGCAAATACCAAACAATGTAGTGTAGCTATTATTAATAACCTGATCTTCTTAGTCCATAATTCTTACCTAGTATTCAAGATTGCTTTTTTCTTGCCAGTCCTTCTAAAATGAGAAGTCTTGCCTCAATTCTGAGATTTAGACTCCTGCCTTCCTCTCTTTCCCAAGTGCTCTATATTCCTCTTCCTTTTTTTTTTTTTTTTTTTTTGCTTTTTGGGTCACACCCGGCACGATGCACAGGGGTTATTCTTGGCTCTTCACTCAGGCATTACCCCTGGTGGTGTTCAGGGGACCATATAGGATGTAGAGAATCGAACACCGGTTGGCTGCATGCAAGGCAAATGCCCTACCCGCTGTGCCATCGCTCCAGCCCCTTCCCTTTTTCTTAATACCTGTGTGGTCTCTAGGTACTAAGGACGTAGGTCGGTGGCAGAAACTTGCCTTCCATATGTGAGAACCTGAGTTCCATCCCTGGCAATGAGAGTCAAACAAACAAATACCAAAGAAACACCTCCGGAACCCTGTGTTTTCAAGATCAGTAATCAGTCTGACAGTTCACATCTCGCAGTGTCCCTCTGAGGATTCATAGCTACTGTCCGTGGGGCATTGTTGGGAAGGTCTACCCTGATGGAGCCTAGAATCCTGAGTGTGGCTGAAATTGATTCCATTTACTAGTACAACATGAATCTAGCTTTCAGAATTATGTTGTTGACTTGGCCAATGATCCCTTTTTTATCAAACTGTATCTAATGTCCTGTGTAATTAAAGATCTTTGTCCAACCAAGCATTTAATGGCTGTCATATTTGACTACACTTTGACACACATATCTTTATCATCATTGCAAATATTGCTTTTTAGTACTTGATAAAAAAACACTAGGACTAAATTGAGTTTCATATTACAAAATATAATTAGTTCTCTTTATAACCAGCTTTTACTTAGAAAAGGTTGCCAGGACATTCTGGCTTCATGTGATAACTAAGGGTATACAATAGAAAATTATAAGCTATGTGTCTTCCAAAGAGATACTCAAAAACTAAATTTCATTTTCATGAGATATAATTTTTCACTAGATATTTGGGTTTTGTAATTTTAAGTATATTTAATACTTTGTTGCTATGATGTCTATATTTTGTCCTGTCTCCTCATCCAAAATATCTTAGTCATCAGTTGAATATCTGATTGTGAAAGAAAATTCAGCTTGAATGATTCTCAGTACAAATTTCTGTGTAACTCAGGTCTACCTTTTCCATAAGCTCTGCCTTGAGTTCCCACATTATTATATAGTAGGCTTCACTCTGCCCACTCCAGCCCAATTTCTAATTATCCTTTGAATGATACTAGATATTGTTGAGATCTGCTTTACCTGCTGAATCTGGGGGTAAGACATCTATATATAACCAATAGCAATACCTGTTCTCCCATCCGGTTACATAGACACAAGAAGTACCTTAAAATGGTGGATTATAAATGTCATTGGTTAGAAGTTAACTGAAGTGGGTACCTCTAGTGAGGCTCCACACTGCATGTACCACATGATTTAATAGTGAGTCTTCAAAAATTAAGGTGCCACAATAAAATAATCCTATGCTTACTTTTAACCTTCAGGTCACATGACTCAATGACTGATATGGACTAAACCTAAGCTATGTAAATCACAGTATTTAATAGTTCTGTAACACTGGAATCTTGGTACTCCAGTAAGAGTCAGAAAACTGCATAGTAGAGAGAATGATGGTAGGAGACTAACGGTGGAGGGAGAGGAAAACTCCAAGGCACTTGAATTCTGTCACTGTCACTGTTACTGTCATCCCCTTGATCATCGATTGCTCGAGCTGGCACCAGTAATGTCTCCATTGTGAGACTTCTTGTGAGACTTCTTGTTACTGTTTTTGGCATATCTAATATGCCATGGGTAACTTGCCAGGTTCTGCCATGTGGGCGAGACACTCTTGGTAGCTTGCTGGGATCTCCAAGAGGGGTGGAGGAATTGAACCCGGGTCAGCCACGTGCAAGGCAAACGCCCTACCCACAGTGCTATGGCTCCAGCCCACTTGAATTCTAGGGAGATAAAATTCTACCCCTTGGAGTTTTAAGTAATCCTCTAGTTGGGTCCTTTTGTTTTAATTTTATAGCACAGTGCAAATTGGGAAGTGCAGATTCATCCAGAGCGGCCTTAGGTTTTCCAGTAGGGTGTCAAAAGTATGAGTTTTTAGTATCAAAAAGAAGAGGGGTCACTTGTTGAGATCTTAGACATATCCCAGCATTCAACTTAAAGCACTGCTTCTTCTACCTTGCTTTATTTATTTTTGTTTGTTTGGGGGCTACACCTGGTTGTGTTCAAGGTTTACCCCTGCCTCTGGGCTCAGGGATCACTCCTGTCTCTGGCCTCAGAGATGACTCCTGGAGATGGTCAGGGAATCTTTATGTAGCATCTGGGATCCTTCTAGGTTCAGCTACATGCAAGACAAGCTCCTTACCCTGGAAATGTTTTTATTTGTTTGTTTGTTTGTTTGTTTATTTTTCTGGGAGCATACATTCAGTGATGATCAGGGATATTCCTGGCTCTCTCCATAGAAATGCCCTCTGGCAGTACTCAGGAAACCACATGTGATGGGAATTTGACCAAAGGTCAGAAACCGTATGTGGCAGGGACTTAAAGGATAAATGTGGCTCCAGCAAGTGCCTAATCTTCTCTGCTTTTGATTTAGCTCCATAGTACTTTTATTTCTAGAAGACATGAAAATTTTCTGAGAGTCTGAAAGTTCTTTTAAATCTTTAATTAGTCCATTTATATCATTGTTTCCATATTAAGGAGAGAGATTCTGATAATAATAACAATGTTTCTGTATACAAATTATTGTATACAGACTTCTTAAACCTTTTTTTACTTATGTAGCAATGATGAACTAATGGTTCATTGCCCAGCACCATCTCCTCAGTACCAAAAGAAGCATCCGCCTCTTTGTTTATTGCTTTACTTGTTTCCCATCACATATGGTTTCCTGAGTACTCAGAAAGAGCCAGGAACATCCCTTGATTATCACAGAATGCATGCCCTTCCCCCCACAAAAACAAGAAAAGAAAAATGAAAACATTTCCAGAGTAAGATGCTTGCCTTGCATGTAGCTGACCCTAGAAGGATCCCAGATACTACATAACAATTCCTTGAGCATCTCCAGGAGTCATCTCTGAGGTCAGAGCCAGGAGTGATCCATGAGCCCAGAGCCAAGGATAAGTCTGAACACAACCAGATGTTTCCCCCAAAGCAAACAGAAATAAACAAATAAACAAGCCTCCTTATTTATACAATACTTGCTCACAAGTATAGAAATTCCTACCCGTAGATTGTCTTTTGAAACAAGTATATTTCATTCATTCAGAAATTCAAACACTTTAGGGGCCAAAGCTATAATACAACAGAAAAGATGTTTGCCTTACACGTGACTTACCCTATATGATCCCTCCATATCTGCCAGAAGTGATCCCTGAGTGCAGAGCCAGGGGTAACCCCTGAGCACTGCTGGGTATAGCCCCCAAACAAACAAAACAGAAAAGAAATTTAAACACTTCTATATGTAAAATCTTAATAACTAACACAATTTGTTGATGGTTCTACAATATAATTTAGGATTTTGTCATACCAATTGTAGGTAGCCAGTATATCAGATGTTATTTCTGTGGATTAATAATCACAATAATAAATTTTGGGGCATCTGACTCTGAGCATTGGAGATCTGTTAAAAAGTTTGAAGCACCGGAGTTTAGGGTTAGGTGTGATTTTGAAGATCCCCTCTGATTATTTAGAGTCAGGAATAAAATTGCCTTGGGAAAGCTGTTTCTTGGTTCCTCTCTGATTTACCTGAGGCACTTTCATTTTCCATGGTGACTTCCCGTGACTGCTTCTGTACCTTACAAGTACAGGAAACTGAGAAACTTCCCAGAACCAATCATGGTTTTCCCTTTGACCTTCGCCTTTGTTCTTTAAAACTGAAGAAAGATGAGTTGGCCATAATGTAATCCTGCAGAAATTGATTACAGGATCAAAGAGACCTATTTGAAAGAATTTGGCAAAGGAGGCCTAGATTTATATTTTTACCCATTTTATTCATGAGTCTCAGTTCGTCCAGTGGCCTATGTGACAGCACCACTAGGATATCCGATAAACAACTTGACCTTTAGTATTCAAAATGGATCTCAATTTTTTCTCATTCTTGTTCAATTCAACCTTACTCAATGCCAATCTTCCTCACCTAAGTAAACAACTCAACTATTTAATTAATCAATTTTGTTTTATTATTCATCCAGGCTCTCAGATGCACAAAGACGGGGGAGGGGGTGGTAAACCCTGAGTGCTGCAATGCCTACTCACTATCCAGTGACAAGTTTTGTGGTCCTGATACCAAATGTGACCTTTTCTACTCTTACATTCATGCTGAAAATCCACATCCAAACCACCATCATTTTTTCACCAGACAACTAAAAAAAAATAGATCACCTTAATGAACGCCATGCTAGATAACAGAATCTAACAATGATACAATTGTTATATACTTCTTTGTATGGCTTTTTTCCATTTCTAGGTTTATTATACTACATGTTCAAATCAGAAAATCATCTCTTCCCTCAGACTAAGTTGACAGTCTCTTTAGAAAGTAGGACTATTAAAGGTAGCTTTTATAATACTCAGAGGTAGAATGGAAAGATAGAGCAAGAGTTGAACAAAACTTATCACTCTGGAATTCCCATTTGATTTATTGGAAATGTTTATCAAGAGTCTCTTATTCATTCTTGAATTCAACAAACTTTAAGTGAGCACTTACTCCATCACACACACTGAGTCAGCAGTAGGGATACAAAGACGAACTATGTTCTTTCTTTCATGGAGCTCATCATCAATCAGACTGATTAACAAATAATTGCATTACTTTATTCTTATCTATACCTACATTAAATGCCTATAAATCTGTTGAACTGACTGTCCAGATTAGACCTGCAACCCTTTTTGTACTTGGTGAATTGGTATTAAAATATATGCATACGTTCATCAAAGTCTAATAGTTTCTCTCATTAGATAATGCTTAGTTTTTATTAAAATAAGCACCTTCAGGGCTGGAGTGATAGCACAGCGGGTAGGGAGTTTGCCTTGCTCGCGGCTGACTTGTGTTTGATTTCCAGCATCCCATATGGACCCCTGAGCACTTCCAGGAGTAATTCCTGAGTGTATAAGCCAGGAGTAACCCCTGTGCATTGCCGGGTGTGACCCAAAAAGAGCAAAAATAAATAAATAAATAAATAAAATAAGCACCTTACCACAAAGGTGTCCAATGTTATTGACTATTTACTTTCACATCTTACAGGACTTTATGCCCCCCAAACATACATATAGATCTTATTTCACAGGCGGCCTAGTGCGTGGATTTCTTGAGTGCTGCAGATTCATTTAGTATTCAGGTACAATGTCAAAAATTGTGACAAGCAATAAATCTAATTACAACCTGATAGCACTAATACTCTTCAGAAACATCAGGTAAGTATGACATCATCAAAAAGACCGGTTGGTTAAACCATTCCCGTGCCATAGGGCTAGAGATTAGAGGCACAGATCTTCTACATGTAGAGATGATGTAATACCTGAAAATAGTTGTTTTGAATTCTTTTCACATTTAGGTCTACACACTAGGTATTTAGTAAATGTTAGTGAATCATTAAATTTTGTTATCCCTTTTCATTTTTAAAATATAAAACAACTGTCTAAATTACTAGCCCCAAACCCACAGTAGTGTTAAGCTTTGATCAAAACCTAACTATTATTATTTCAAAGTTCACTGTATAATATAAGAAACTGAAACCTGAGATCTTAGGATGGCACCATGTTCATACCTGATTATTGAAATTATTACATTTTCTTTGGGGACAATATTGTCTCATGGTTTGGGCAAATTCAGGTATTATGGGAAGTGAACATACAGCCACACAATTTTTTCTTTAAAAATTGCTAATTGTAGTTTTAGAAGCATGGTTAGGATGGCATCAACATTCACGGTTTCGATGAACAAAATTACTGCACCTTCATCAATACCAAAGTGTTCCCAAACCTCTGCTTCTGAGTCTGTCATGTCTAATCCATCTCTCCCTACCTACCATCCTTCCACTGCTAGGAAAACTCAGGCTCTCAAAGGCCAGGAGTTTGTACTAGTTTGTACTCATTTAATATGACCTAAAACCTTATTTGATTTCTTTTTATGGCACAGGTGAGTGAGACAATTCTCCTTTTGATCTTCTTTCTGACTTATCTCACTTAATTAAATGATCTTTAGTTTCTTCCAAGTTGTAGCAAGCTAACAAGATTTCTTCTTTTCTTACAGCTGCATAATATTTCATTGAGTATGTTCATCACAACTTCTTTATCCAGTCATTTGTCTTAGAATATTGGGCCGAAGTGGTAGCACAGGGGGTAGGGCATTTGCCTTGCACGTGGCCGACCCGGGTTCGATTCCCAGCATCCCATATGGTCCCCTGAGCACCATCAGGAGTAATTCCTGAGTGCATGAGCCAGTAATAACTCCTGTGCATCGCTGGGTACAACCCAAAAAGCCAAAAAATAATATCTTGGACTGGATCGATAGCACAGTGAGTAGAGTGTTTGCCTTGCATGTGGCCCATCTGGGTTCGATTCCTCTGTCCCTCTCAGAGAACCCAGCAAGCTACCAAGAGTATCTCGCCCACTCAGCAGAGCCTGATTAGCTACCCATGGCATATTTGATATGCCAAAAACAGTAACAGCAAGTCTCACAATGGAGATGTTACTGGTGCCCGCTCGAGCAAATCAATGAACAATGGAATGATAGTGTGACAGTGCTATCCATATCCTTACTATTGTCTTTCACATTGAAAAAACACAGCTGTGCATATATCTTTTAAAATTACTGGGGATTTTGTATTTGGTGGATAGATGCCAAGATATGGGATCATATTTCATAAAGGAAGCTCTCATTCTAGGGTTTTTAAGAAGTCTCCATGCTGTTTTCCATAGAGGCTGAACTAAATGACATTTCTGCGAACAGGGAAAGAGAATTCCCCACCAAGACTGCTTGTTTTCAGTCTATTTGATATATAGTGTTTTCATGGTTGTTTTAATTTGCATTTCCCCAATAAGTGACAATAAATATTTTTCTTATATGCCTAAAAGCTGACGATACGTCCTATTTGAGGAAATATCTATTCTTTCTTTTCTTCTCCCCATTTTTTTTGGATGGGGTAATTAGTTATTTTGTTTGTTTGTTTTTTGATGGTTTCCTTGTTGTGGGTTCTTTCCCCAATTTTTATTTAGGTACCATGATTTATAATACAGCTACTAATATAGTTTCAGGACTACAATATGGCTTCTCCATGCTTACCTGTGGTGTTAACATCCCTCTATCAAGGACTCAAGGTCCCCTTTTCCACTCCCAACACATTTCTTTAGCAAACTAGGTTTTTTAATTTAATTATTGTTGTTTAGGTCAAAACTTTTTATAGCATTGATCCTTGTGGTTTTGATGTATATTTACTTAATCTCACCAACAAAATGTCCAAGACCCCCAGCAATGTCCTCATATTACTTCCAGTCCATGTTACTATGCCCACCCCAGACGCTCCCCTTTGTAACTTGACGTTCTCAATTCTGTGATTCAGCCAGGGATTTAGGTACACATTTCTGTTCCTACCTTAGTAAAGCCTGATTTATACAACCATTCTCATTGCTATCTTTGCTGTTTCTCTTATTCTCTGATGTTCTGTAGACAGAGTATAACTGTGGAACAGATGTAGACTATAGCAAAGGTTTCTAAAAAGGATCAAATGAACTACAAAAATAGATTTTCAAGTTTTTCCATCATGGACTTATTAGTGTTAGCCAATTCTTTTAACCAGATTTTAAAAAGGCAAATTACATTAGAAAAATATTTTTATTCTATTTTGTAAACTTGGACTGGAGCAATAGCACAGTGGGTAGGGGGTTTGCCTTGCACGTGGCCAACCTGGGTTCAATTCCTCTGTCTCTCTCAGAGAGCCTGGCAAGCTACTGAGAGTATCCCTCCCGCACAGCAGAGCCTGGCAAGCTACTCATGGCATATTCTATATGCCAAAAACAGTAACAACAAGTCTCACAATGGAAATGTTACTGGTGCCCACTCAAGCAAATTGATGAACAATGGGATGACAGTGCTACAACAGTGCTACAGTGGTTTGTAAACTTGAAATAATTTGTTTATTAATGAGGAGGCTGTTCTTAGAAAATTTTGTCCAGGCCACTAGAAAGACTTCCCCTGCCAGTACATGGAAATACAGTCAAATATCTTTTACATTCAGAATGAGTCTCACGTACACATAGACGTGTGTCTAGTTGAGAGGCATTTGACAGACAGCCAAAGGCCTCACCCAAGATTAATGGTGCTAATATGAAGTTCTATGTTTATAATCTGGGGGCAGTGTTTATGATGATGGCATATTCCTCCTATCAATTCTCACTTTCCTCTAAGGGAATACTGCTCATTTATATCCTCCAAAGATACTCCTAACAAGATGGATGTACCATCATACTTTCAAGGAGAGAGAAGGAAAAAAAAACAATTGCAAGAGTGCAAGAAAAAATGAAATCTGAATCATCTTCAGTAATCTACCAAATTCATAACCCTCAATATCACAAACTGAATTATCTCCAACATTAGTTTCAAAAACAACTTTTCACTTCGAGCTGAATGTTGAAGAGTCACATCACATCCATACAGTAAAGGTTTTTATTTTCAATCTAATGTGCCAATGGCAATTTCCAATAAGAAAAAGCAATTTGCTAGACTAGCCAATTATGATTTGTCCTTGGATGAAGATGACAGCAAGGCTGTGCCTCTGGTTCATTGTAAACATCAGAAAGAATCTCTAATACAAGTCAGTTTCTCTGTGGCGGTAAGCATTAAGAAGGTGATTAAAATTCATCTTAACTTTGGTATCAAATCTAAGGAAAGGTATTGCTGTCTGATGACAGGAGTTTTCAGGACTGTCCCGAGTAGCAGCATGCATGCATTTTAATTATGAGCCCTATTGATAATATTGAAGCTCAGTGTCCCCATACACTTCTCCAGGCCACCTCCCTGGACCACAGGGCAAAGTCATCTCCACCAATTGTATACAGATTTATTTAAACATGCAGCACTTACTTCATTTATTACCTCTTTGCCAGCAGGATGACCTGTGGTTATGAGTGAGAGATTCATGAAAGAAAGAATAATTCCTAATTATATCACTGATTTCCTGTATCATGATCAGAAAATCATTCTGCTTCATTTTGCTCAAGGAATAATGTTCAAACACATCACAAGGTATGTTTGTGAGGTTGCCTTGTTGATATGATAAGATAGAAAAGCAGAACAGAGATAACGGCTGAATTAATAACATAGGTTGAATAATAGACAAAAGATTAATAGGAAAAGATTGAATTAATAAAGATTAGTAACTGATGACTCCTGAATAATTATCTATAACAGCTCTCTTGAAGTCATCTACCATAATAATGTTAATGCAACACTGGATTATCATTGTGAGGATATAGACAAGTTGCTTGATGATTGAATATATTTTTCTATATCCTATTAGTGAATTGAAGAACAGAAGAGTGAACCTAAATTATCTCTTGCATTTCAAGCAACAGACAAATGTCTTAGGCAGACATGTAATCCGGATTTCATTTATTAAATCTTCATTGAATATTTACTCCATTCTTTTTGGATCAGTTGCACTAGAAACACAAAGAAGATTTAAACATGGCTCCTGCATCAATGAATTTACTGAAAAATGAATTAAATCTACTTGCTTACCATTCTTACTCACAGGTACCTTCGTTTGATTCTCACTTTCTCCAGGAGCCTGCCCACCACCATAGACTGCCTACCAGCATTCTGCGTCATGCATTCTGTGTGGTCACACTCATCTTCATTCTTCAATTAATTCTTTTCATTGTTAATGTTTTAGCTTTATATCTCCCACATAATATTTGATCAATAAATATTATTCAGCGTTTTATATTACAAAAATTGTTCTCAAATAAAAAAACTAAAGCTCTCTGGGGAACTGAAACCTTAATGAGGTTGTCAAGAAAAGATTCACAAAAAATATGTGACTTATTCACAAAAAATATTCACTCATCAATCATTAACAAGATGCAAAGCACAATAAAAACTAGATATGATGCTGGCATACACCAAAAAGCAAAAAGATAAAAAAATAAAGAAGTGTTGACATGGATGTGAGGGTAAAAGCTACCCTTGTACACTATCAATGGAAGTGTGAACTGGTCCAACCGTTTTGGAAAATAATATGAATACTTCTCAAACAACACTTCTCATAAAAGTATATAACTTCCATATGACCTAGCAAATCTGTTTCTGGACTTTTATTCCAAGAGTCCAAAAGCTCTAGTAGATGTATGTTCTATACATATAAATATATCATTGCAAAATAATTAAAGCAACCTAAGTGTCCAGGAGTAAATAACTACCTAAAGAAATTATGGAATATATACACAACTAGTTATGTATAAGAAAAGACAAAATTATGCAATTTGCCACTGAATGGATGGATCTGAAGAAGTATCATGATGAGTGAAGTTAGCCAGAGAGCAGAGAGAAACAGGTATAAAATTATCTAATAGCAAACAGCCAAAGACAATAGAACTTCAGAATATACAGAACTAAGCTTACAATCGTGGAGGTACAAAGGGAGGTGAGTTGCAGGGGAGAGACACTGAGTTAATGGTAGAGGAAAGCAGGTGCTCTGGTGAAAGATGTAGTGTGGGAATGCTGAATGCTTGAAACTCTATCATTAATGGTACTGTAAATCAAGGTGTCTAAAATAAAAATTTAAATACAATGGCAGGGGTCAGAGTGATATTACCGTGGGTGAGGCGCTTGCTTTGCACAGTCAACCAGGTTCCATCCTTAGAATCCCATATTGTACCTTGAGCCCCACTAGGAGTGATCTCAGTATACAGAACCAAAAGTAAACTTGAAGAATTGCCCGGTCTCGAAGTCCGAGGGCCCCTATGGATTACTTATGTGAGGCAGAGAGGAAGAGATGGTTACTTTCTCCGGATCCATCTCTGCCACTCAGGGACTGACTGGGAAGGCTAGAACTGATAAAGTCTGAGGATGATCCCCTGCATGGCATAGGCCAGACCCTGCTGTCCCTGGTAGGTGGATGTCAAACCACACCTGATGCCCACTTAACCTCTGGGCATGGAGATTAATCCCCACCACTCAATTTCTCTGGAAGCCCTGGACTTAGACTGAAGAGAAGAATTGCTCTTTGCTGGAAAGGAAAGCCTGTTCTAGGCCTTACCCAGTCTTCAAGGTCTTTGTCCTATGTCACAGAAAAGAGTTTCAGGAGTAGACCAACAGTGAAGTAAAACCAGATTTTATCTGAAGGCTTTTAGGAAGTGGAAGGAGGGAGACAAATGGGAGAGAGAGTAAACTGCTCAAGAGAGAACACGGGCTTCTCTAAAGTCAGAGAGAGCACCAGTACACATCTCAAGAGGGACACATTTGCTCAGGTAGTAGATGTGCTCAACCATGTGTGCACAAGCAGCTCAGGGACTCGGGAAGCATATGCATGTGCTTTCTTTGTTCAAGATTACTTTTATAGGGGCTGGGGTGATAGCATAGCGGGTAGGGCGTTTGCCTTGCACGCGGCCGACCCGGGTTCAAATCCCAGCATCCCATATGGTCCCCTGAGCACCGCCAGGAGTAATTCCTGAGTGCAGAGCCAGGAGTAACCCCTGTGCATTGCCAGGTGTGACCCCAAAACAAACAAAAAAAAATATTACTTTTATAGGGTTTTCCCCAAGCTGCCCCATGTGAGACTTCTACCTAGGTAAGAGTCTATTGCTAGGGTGGTTACCAAGCTATGGTGCTAGAATTGGAAGTTGTCCATGGTCCTTCTTGGAATTCCTTTCCTTGGCTTTTGTTCCTGTTGGAACTTCTTTCAGAGCAGGGATTCAACCTTCTCTGGGTCTTTTGGTGCCAGATAAAAGTCTTATCAGGCCTTAGTTCCTGTGTCTGAAGGTGGGCTTTTTGCAGCCTTAGAGCTATTGGTTTTATTACTTCCTAGGAATCCTATTGGCACGAACCCTTTCTTATCTACCAGCCTACATCAGTATGACTCTAAAACAAAAGTGAGTTTAATAAAATATTGGAATGGATTTTGATGGTGGACTAGGAATGAAGGTAAATAGAGATAACATGAAAAGTGATGAGAATGTATCAATAAAAATCATAGCAAACAGGGGTCCAAGTAATAGTACAGCTGGTAGGATATTTGCCTTCAGGAATCCAACCTGGGTCCAATGCCTGGCTCCCCATATGGTCTACAGAGCCCACCAGATGATCCCTGAGTGCAGAGCCATAAGTAAGCCCTGAGCACAGCTGAATGTGACCCCAACACAACAATAACAAAAAGTCAAAACAAATAAAGTCAATACTGTTTACAAAGGAATGACATTTAAAAGAGGATGTGCTTGTCAACTCAGAGTGATAAAAGCATCAAATATACTAAGAATAGTAGAGACTGGAAATTACTTATGAACTGAAAATCTTATTTGCCACATGGGATATATGGAGATTTTCTAAGGTTATGGGAAGTCATTGAAGATTTATATAGACAGGTGTAACAATTTTTATTTAAATACAAACTGAACATAACGAGGAAACTATTATAGCATATGAGACAGATTAGAAACTCTCAAAAAAGGATAGTGACCCTGGAATTATAAAGGCTAACTTAAAGCCATGATTGCTCTCATTAAGCAGAGAGTCCATCAGCCGCTCTGATGACAATGGGAACTAGTTGACAAAACCTCTACAAAGCCTTCCAAGAAAACCATTTCTGTCACTATAGATAGAAATAAATTCTACACAGCATGTCCTTCCTCACATTTCTTGCTTCTAAATTAAAGTCTTACACACATTTATTTTTTCAATACAGTCTGTGTCATATGCCAACAACAGCTACAACAGAGGCATGAAAAATTTGTTTCTAGTTTCTGCTTGATCAGGTAGAATCCATAATATAGGAAGTTCCAAGCATATTAAAGATAACCTACAGGGGGATATAGGACACAAGTCATATAACTCTTACTACCACAGGGAAGAATCACATTCATATTATAAGCTGATTCCATTTATAATGTGAAAGAAAATGGATTACAAAAGAGTTTAATTGGAGGGACAAGTTTATTGATTCAGAAGGTTATGGTAGGTAGGAATTGAAAAAAAGTGAACTTTCGCAGGACAGTGGACATAAAGACAGAAAAATAGTAGAGAGTAGAGAGCAAGATCTTTGTCTTTTTCACTGCTGCAACAATAGGAATTCCTTCCACATAAATATTACATTTTTCTATTTTTATTTATAAAATTAAGATATTGGGAGGCCAGCATGGTGGATAGGGTGCTTGCCTTGTACATGCCTGACCTAGGTTCAATTCTCAGCATCCCATAAGATGCCTTAAGCCTTGCCAGAAGTAATTCCTGAGTGTAGAGCCAAGAGTAATCCCTGAGCACCTCTGGTTGTGACCCTAATACCAAATAAAGAAATAAAAAATTTAAATTAAGGAATAATTTATATGAAATATAACTAGATAAATATCTTGTGATAGCACAACCACTATCACAAGACACCAAATGGTTCTTTCAATCCCAGTATTTTGACTTTTGTAGTCACAACTGTAACTCTGGGACTTACATACATGTAGACTGTAGCCTTTGAAGTTTGGCACATTTCACAAATGAAGCATTTGAAACTCATTCATTAGGTTCTTTTATATGTGTAGTTCATTTGTTTTCATCACTAGGTAGGATTCTACGAGATGAATGTATGTACTGAAGTTAATCCCTGCCTCAGGCAAAAGATATTAGAATCAATTCAGTCTGAGGGATAACAAATCATCTATTTTTGTGTTAAAAGTGATTTTGATCTCATTTGGGTAAATATCTAGAAGTAGAAGTTCTGAATCATAGATTATTATATGTTTGGCTTAACATAAGTCTAAAAACGTTTTTTAAATTCCAACTATCAATGTATGAAAGTTTTAGTTGTTCCATATACTCACAAACACTTGGTATCAAACATATTTAGACTAATCATGTCTACTAGTATCCCATGATAGTTTTTCTTTGCATTTTTCTGAGACATGACATTTAATGTCTTTTCATCATTCTTTCTGCCTTTAATATGCCATTTAAAATAAATTTGCAAATATTTTGCCTATTATTTAAAATAAATGGAGATGTTACTGGTGCTCACTGGAGCAAATCGATGAACAATGGGACGAGAGTGCTACAGTGCTATTTAGTGAATTTATAATAACAAACCAGAAATATTTAGAAAAATTACTAACTAGAATTATGGAAAATTAGTGAAGACAGAGGATGTAGGAAGATAAGAAACCTTTTGGTGAATATTAACAGAGTTTAACTCAATCACTTAATGAGTCACTGAAGATGGTTATTTCAGTGATTTCCAGTGAACTATTACCATCAATATTAGCCAAATCTAAAGTTCAGAAGACTGTACTGTTTATTGATTACTTAACTGAAAAGTTTTGCAGTTACAAAAATTATTAACTATAATTGGTTATGAGAGAAATGTATCTCAAGAACCAATAGCATTTAATTCTTAATAAATGTTAGCAGTGGCTTGTTCTTGCCACCCAGGAGTTCTAAACATACCAAATGAAGAGAAAGGGGAATATGAATGTGAGAGTTGGGGACCCTGAAAGGTAACTAATTGGTTGATCCTTGGTATTTCCTTCCCCTAAAGGGCATGATGCTAAAAACTAAGGTGATAACACTGCACTTTGTTTGCATCTTGAAGCACTGAAGCATCAGACTATGAGATAGTAGAGATAGCTGATGCCTGCTAGCAGAAGAATTTATTTCTTTGCATAAAACTTAGAGATTGTGAAAATAACACAGCAAGTTGCATCCAAGCCAAGATAAGTCAGGCTTCTTGGTGCAGCTGGAATAGAGCTTGCAGAGGCCAGAGAAGGTGACAATCAAGAGAAGCCGGAGTCAAAAATCAGCATGAGTTGGTGTCAAATTGGGGAATACCACCGAGAATTACTTAACTTGGTATCCAAGTCACATGCTTATGGTAAAAATTTAGACACCAAGATAAACTTAAAGAAGAAAAATATGAATCAGACATCATGGCATTGTTGTGGATAAGAAAAATAATAATTTGTTAACAAATATACTGTGTCTTAGATTAATTCAGTCAATGTTATTGAACAATTTTTCTGGGGTAGGGAAACAACAGAATGAATCTCAAAAACGTTGCTTCTAGGAACCCCATCCCAATAATGAAGATGATAGAAGCACACAGCTGAGGTTTACAACTCCCTTATACATGGGGAGTTAGTGATTGACACTCCTGGAATAAGAATGTGGGTCTGCTTTGATATACTACTAAGATATGTTAACAGAAATGTCACTGAGAAGAATACAGGCTCAACTAAGGGTGGTGGGTAAACATGAACTCAAATTTTGTCTCTGAATTGCTTTGTGTGTGTGTGGTGGGAGGTGAAGGGGTGGCAGAGATGGACACCCTCTTGTGCCCTGGACTTACTCCTAGCTCTGCACTCAGGGATTATTCTTGGCAGGGCTCAGGGTATCATACGTGGTATAATGCTAAAAACTAGTGTCAGGGGATGGAACCAGGGTCAGTGGCATACAAGTCAAGTGCCTTATCCACTGTATTATCTTTTTGGTCCCAAGTTCATGATTTGGGGGAGTCATTGGGCCACACCCCACAATGCTCAGGAATTATTCTTAGCTCTGCACTCAGGAATCACTTCTGGCAGTGCTTGGGGGACCAGATGGTATGCGAGGGATGAACCTGGGTCAGCTGTCTGCAGGGCAAGGGCCCTACCCTCTGTGCTATCTCTCTGGCCCTTCCCTGTATATATCTTTTGGTGGAGGTTTTGCCTGATTCCAAGTTCAACTCTGCATCCCAAAATAAATGGCATACAAAAATGTGATAAGGTAATTTTAAATTCATTTTATCCTTAATATAAACAACATAATTTTTAGCATGAAGAATCATGTTCAAAATAGAGAAAGGAGAGAAAAGGGGAGAAGCAAAATTAGTGGCAGAGAATCTCTGTAGCACAGTAGAGTAGAAAGGAATGCTTCTTTGGGGATCCCAGAGTTTCCACAAGTGAGTACACAAACGTGAATTGATTTTTCAGTATTCCTGGGGTTCTGTTGGTTTGTTTTGACATAATGGTCTTTCCTTCTTAGGTTGCTATTTTATGCTTCTCCAAATTCCTTGATTGTGCCATCCTTTGTGGGAATCATATCAAAAGCTATAGACGATAAAGGATCCTCCTCGATGAGCATCTGTTTGGTTCTATATGATATTAAATTATTATTTATATATCAAAGTAAAACATAGTAGATAAGGATACTAAAAATGAAGATTTATAAAAATAATATTTAATATTAAGTAAAATTTCTAAACATTTTGAATCTATAATCTACAGCAAGTCCCTTATGTCTCCAGACATATCCTCTTCTTGCCACTCGCTGAAACACACACAACCGTATTCCTGTGAAATGGTGAAAGTCAGTCATTATAAAACTTGGGAAAGGAAACGTTCCTCATAGTACCTAGTCTCAGATTAATACCTTGCTTTCTTCCACCTGGCAAGTTTTTCTAAAGTGGGAGATGACGCCTGCATACCTGACCATGCTTGAAAAATAATACAACTAATCCAAATTGCAAACTTGAAAGCAAAACTGAATGCACAGTCCTTAAGGGGATTGTAGAAAGTAGCAGTGCAATGTTCAGCAATGGAGTTTTGGGGGCTTCACTCTGTTCTCTCAGACAGCGACAGGAATACACAGAGAGAAGTCACAGTTGCCTCACAGCATAGACGAGCTTAAAGATAGACAACATGGGGTCGGTGAAATAGCTCAAAGGGTCAGAGTCCTTGGTTTCATGTGGGAGTCCCAGATTCAATTCCTGACACCTCATGGCCCCCTAAGCACCATAGGAAGTTGGAAGAGACCCTGAGGTACTGAGTCAGTAGTAGCACCCAGGGAACCCAGGTGTGTGCCCTCCCCCCCAAACATAGTTTTCTTAAATAATAAAAATCTACAAGTCCCTTGTTACTGAGCGGGCACCGTTTTCAGGTCCATAATGGCTTGACCCGGAACTAGATAACTGCCTATGTTAGTCTTTACTTGTGCTGAAGTAAGTCAGAGCCATTGATTTCCAAGCCCTAGGGTGCTGCTGCAGGAGCAATAGAACAGATAAGAATGCAAACTCCTCACCCTTATATCATTCCTTCTGTTTGCTGCAGGTAAAGTTCAGAAAATTGCTTAAGGCACTGTCTAATTTCTACCCAGTGTGGGCCTGTATCCCAACCAATTACTGTTCAGGGCCTGCCACATATCACCTAACCATAGACTTAAGAATCTGGAAGACCCTTGCACAGAATTTACAGAGACATGAAAAGTCATGATCCCTTTGTCCTGCTGCTGGTCCATCAACAGCTTCTTCAGCTTCATTCCCTACTTACTGTCCTATTATTAATTGATTTTATTTTTTATCTGATTTTGAATTTTTGGGGCTGGAGCAATAGCATAGCGGGTAAGGCGCTTGCCTTGCATGCAGCCGACCCGGGTTCGATTCCTTCGCCCTCTTTGAGAGCCTGGCAAGCTACTGAGAGTATCTATCTAGCCTGCATGGCAGAGCCTGGCAAGCTACCTGTGGCTTATTCAATATGACAAAACCAGTAACAACAAATCTCACAATGGAGACATTACTGGTGCCCTCTCAAGCAAATCTATGAGCAACGGGATGACAGTGACAGTGAGCCACATAGGCAGTGCTCAAGGATTAATCCTAGCTCTGCGCTCACGCTTGGTAGGGATTAAGGGACCATACGAAGTTCTGAGACTGAATTCAGATTGGCTGTAAGCAAGACAAGGACCCTACCTGCTCTACTATCTTTCTCCAACCCCTAGTCTCTGGATTTTAATGGTTTATATTAACAGAGGTAACAATGAAAGTTTGAAGAAAGGCGGCTCGTATAAGCTACGTTATTACTCAATGAAAGGTTAAAGATGATTTGGAGAAAATAGAATTGAATTAATTCTAAACTGCTGGTAATAATGAATCATTTATTCATTCGATAACTATTGATCATTACTTTGAGTGAGTCACTATTCCTACCTGTACTTGAATACTGCGTATGGGGTTTCAAGACCAGAGAGAGCATTGGCATTTTTGAAGGCAAGCAATTAGTATCTGCATATATGTATACATGTATAAAAATATTTATGGATAAAATTGAATATACGAGATATAAGGAATATAAAGAAACACAGTAATAGAACAAGTTGGAACTGAAGATTTTGTCTACTGAGGTGAGCTTACCTGGGGGTGGGGTAGTGGGGAGAAGTCCTGGTGACACTGTAGAGAGAAGTGGGCTCTCTGGTGATGGGTGTAGTGTTGGAATGATACAAGCATTGGAAAGGTCGATCAACAGTATTCTAAATGCAATAAAAATAGTTTTTAAAAAATTTTTCTCTGAGAATTGTGCTCATCTCTCTGTTAGTAATCAATTTCATTCTCTAGTCCTTTTCTCTCTAAAATACTAAATTACATGAAACTAACCCAATTTTTAAAAATTCCATCATTCTCTCTATCAATGAATATGTAGGTAGTTTCCATGTTCAAGCCATTGACCACTACCTGTGTGCTTATAGCCTGTGTATTCTTACAAGAGAGAGAGAAGCAGGCAGGGGTGGGGTGTGCGGGAGAGAATTTGGGGATATTGATGGTAGAAAATGTACACTGGTGGAGGAATGAGTGTTGGAACACTGTATGACTAAAACCCAATCGTGAACATCTTAGTAACTGTGTATCTCAAATATATATATATATATATATATATATATCTAATAGATAATTTCTAGAAGTGAAATTGTATATTATTTAAACTTTCAAATTAGTTTAAAATATATACAAATAGTGCTAAGTCATCCCCCTAAGTACTGTGCCAATTGTACCCTGACCAGTATTATATGGAAGAGTTTAATTCATCATACCATACCAACACTGGACCTTATCGACTTTATAACGTTATTGCTATTCTAAGACATTTTATTTATTTTGGAGGGAGGGCAAAGGGGCTCCTAAATGACCCCCAGGGGCCCAGTGGCAATATTTGACCAACCAGGCTAATGGCTCAGTGCTCAAACTTGAAGATGCTCAGGTCCTGCAGTGTGTGGGTTTCCAGGGCAACCCCAGCAGTGCTCACTGTCCTGCAGGTCTATACAGAGCACTGTTGGCTGACATGTAGTGCCGGGGATCCAACCAACCCACATCATGCCTCTTATTCCCTGTACTATCTCTTTGGCCTTAAAAATGCATTTAGTCCGCCAACATCTAAGCACAGCGGCCACACGTGTGCGGCCTCTCCACTGAGGCACGACTATGGCCCCAGAGGCCAGCTAAACTACTTTGGGAACCAGCAGCTTCTTGCAGAAATGTCTCTAGACTATGAACTGAGCCCAGGCCGCCATCTTATGACAACCACAAAAGAGAGGTATGAGCTTGCAGTGATGCAATTTCTGCCAGAAATTTCCCTGGACAGAGTTACTAAATCACAGAGATCCAAAACCTATCTCAGCCGCGTGACCTCATATCTCTTCATTGTCAGCAATGGAAAACAAATTATCAAATGCTTCCTTTTCAACAGGTCTGACTTTGGGGGGGAAACTCCAAATAATAATAGTGAGTTTTTTGTTTAAATATTGAATGTAATCAAAGTAAAGAAAAGTAAAGTGAAATTTATCAGCTACACAGGTGGGAAGCAGGGTGAGGGAGAAGGTATATTGGGGTTCCTGGTGGTGGAATATGTGCACTGATGAAGGGATGGATGTTTGAGCATTGAATAACTGAGACTTAGCCTAAAAGCTTTGTAACTTTCCACATGGTGATTCAATAAAACTTAAAAAAAATAATAAAATATAATAGCAGCTCTTCACAAGAAGGAAAAAAATAAAAAAGAAACTTACTTGCAACTTTCTATGATATAGATTTCCCAAACTCCAATTGCGCTATTCCCTAATAAACTCTGGTCATTTGCTTTTGGAAAAAAAAATGCATTTATCAGCAACAATTTATCAACACTCTAAGATTTTCCCGTTTTCCGCTCTCTGCCCAGATGAGATCTGGAGCAGCCTCGCACAAAAACAGCCCCTCTGCTTTTTAAAGACTATGATCTGGGAGGTCTATAAACCCATTTTGTCACCCAACAGCTTCTTATAGAAATGCATCTAGACTGTGAACTGAGCTACAACCCCATGCCACCAGGGAGGGGAAAGGATTTTCTCTCTCAACCGTTTCTTTCTACGCGGGAGATGGCAGTGGCGGCAGTGGCAGCAGCGGCGCCAACGTGGCGTCTGCCATCTTTTAGAACTCACAACCCAGAGGTATGAGTCTGCAGTGACGTGGCACACAAGAGATCATGGGATGAGGGTGTTACCAGCACGCTCTCCACCCAGATGAGATCCGGAGCAGCCACACGCGAAAACGGCCCCTCTGCTCCTTAAAGACTATGAACCGGGAGGTCTACTAACCCATTTTGGCACCCAGCGGCTTCTTATAGAAATGCATCTAGACTGTGAACTGAGCTAAAATATCAGAAACCCAAAACCATATAATCGTATAATCTTCATTCTCAGCAATAGAAAACAAATTATCAAATGATGTCTTCCAGCAGGTTTGATTATTGGGGAAAAATTCCAAATAATAATAGTGAGTTATCTGTTAAAATATTAAAGTATTCAAAGTATAGAGAGAATAAAGTGAAGATCATTAGCCACTCAAGTGGGGGGGAGTTTAGTAGGGGGGTATATTGGGGTTCTTAGTGGTGGAACATGTGCACTAGTGAAGGGATGGGGATTTGATCTTTATATGACTGAGACTTAAACCTGAAATCTTTGTAATCTTTTTGCACGGTGATTCAATAAAATAAAAAATTTAAAATAAATAAATAAATAAATAAGATTTTCCCAATCAGCATTGTACATTGCTCATTACTTAGTTTGTAGGTTATGTTTATGTTTGTTTTATGCTTTGGAAATCCATGTACTTTACTTGGCTCGTCCCCAAAATTTAACTTCCTAAGACAAAGATTTATCACTTTTTAAATAAGAAACTCCCCCTCACAACTAAAAATATTACTGGGAGACTATGACAAATTTCCACATATTCTACATCTAAATAGTCAATAGTCAAAAAGAATGTTGTGACTAAATAAGAAACAACTTTAGGTAAAATTAAAACAGGAAATTCTCTCTCTCTCTCTCTCTCTCTCTCTCTCTCTCTCTCTCTCTCTGTGTGTGTGTGTGTGTGTGTGTGTGTTGAGAGGGTGCAAGAGCAGGGGCTTTAAGTCCAGAGCAATTCAACCTAATTGTGCAAGCGGGATGGTTCTGTGTTCAGGTGACACAGTTTCAGGCCCAGCTGTACTGGGGAGTTGAAGGGCCACACTTGGCAGTGCTAGAAAGGGGGCATAAGGAGGTGGGCATCAAACTTGAGGCTAGGGCAAACTAGGCATGTGTTCCAGCCCTTTGATATGTCTGTGAGGCCTGTAAAAGAGGCAATTTTTTTTTTTTGCTTCACACCCAGCGATGCTCGGGGATTACTCCTGACTCTGGCAGTGCTTAGGGGAACAATATAGGATACTGAGGATTGAAGCCAGGTCGGTCGTGTGCAAGGCAAACGTCCTACCTGCTGTATTATCACTCCAGCCCCCAAAGAAGCAAATCTTCCTCACTGGCTAAATCCTTTACTTTTTTGTTTGTTTGTTTGTTTGGGGGCCACAGTCACTGGTGATCAGGGTTTACTCCAGCCTCCCCATACCAAACAACAAATATGTGTTCTGGACCCGGGGCTGAGATCTCCAAGCCTGCTCGAATTGGCACTGAGCCTCCTCCATCCAGAACCCCCATTTTCTAGTAGCTTGGTAGCCACACTCCCAAATTGCCTCCTGCGCTGTGTAATCCCACCAATGGCCAACATCCAGAGATTATAAAACCAAGCTCCCGGAAGCTCCTGACATCTAAATCTAACGGCCTTGTTCTCCTTGGAGAATCTGACAAGCTACCAAGAGTCTATTGCCCACACAGGAGAGCCTTGCAAGCTCCCCGTGGTGCATTCATATCCCCAATACAGTAAAAGATATGTACATACCTCTCAGAGTGCCCGGCAAGCTACTGAGAGTATCCTGCCCACAAGGCAGAGCCTGGCAAGCTACCCGTGGCATATTCAATATGCCAAAATCAGTAACAATAAGTCTCATTCCCTTGGCCATGAAAGAGCCTCCAATCGTTGGGAGAGATGAGTAAGGAAAGGCTGCTAAAATCTCAAGGCTGAGTGTAATAGAGACGTTACTCTTGCCCGCTCGAGTAAATCGACGAACAATGGGATGACAGTGATACAGTGATACAGTAGTAAATATACATAAAGTTGTCACTGTGAAATTTTAAAATACACATAAATAACCAAAGCTCTGTTTTAGCTACTCAATCTTAGGTGTTCCTGTGGGTTGAGTGCCAGATGTGAAGGAAATGTTCATATTCCATGCCTTAAAAGACCCTAGCCTTACTTCACACACCAAGAAAACCATTTTAAAACCAAATTGAAATTCTAGGTGTAGAGGTTAAATATAATAAGTGTCGAGGTTCACTGTGAGACTTGAGATTTTGCTTTTTATACTTATCATTTTAATCACAGGAGGGTGGAGAGACAGGACAGCACGTAGGGTGCTCTCCTTACACACAGCAGATCAGGGTTTGATCCCTCGTATCCCATTTGGTCCCCAAAAGCCCTGTCAGGAGTGATCCCTGAGTGCAGAGTCAGGAGTAATCCCTGAGAACAACTAGATGTGGAACAAAAACAAACCAAAAAAATTTTTAAAAAGAGAATTTTTTTCCTTATTGCCTTATATTTAGTAGCACCTCCTCTTGCTGAGTGAAGGTTCACTGTTCCCCCATCACCTGCAGACATGCAGATGGGAAAAACCTGGTTTCCCACATTAAGGGGAAAATCTGTGGTCTGACAATTTATTAATACTACTTCAATTAAATCGATCTCAATCTAAGGATTCAACCTTTAATTACCCTAACTCTTCATGGTCCCTGGACTCTCTCATGCTTCTATTCCTGATTCATTATCGTTTTCCAAGATGAGTTACTCTGCTCATCATAGGTATCCTATTCTGTAAAAGTACTCAGCCTTTTTACTATTCTCCTAGCTAGCTCCTTTCCATCTTCTAAACACTTTTCAAAATCTATAAAATATTGTTTCCGATTTTATGTGTTTTTATCCTCTGGGATTATGTTTTTAAAAAAGTACTTCATCTTTGCTTCAGCAAAATGAGGTAAGAGTAAAGATCATATTCTGTTTTTACTTTTTCCTGCCTAACTAAATGCATTTTACATATCTTATATTAAATATAAATATTCTTAGGGGTTTCTGTCAAGGACCAATCAACAGAAATTCTCTTTGGTTCATTTATCACATTAATTTAAATGACAGATTTTTAATAGGAATCCTTATAAAAGGGCAGGGAAATCCTGAAGCCAGTAAAAGTCAGTCTCATTAAAAAATTAAACAGATTTCTATCCTGTTTCAAGAAAGAAACCAATGCCCATGCATTTGCACACGGCTGCAATGTCAAGTTGCAATAGAAATGTCTTGAACACTTTCAATGTTTATACTTCTCCCTTAGCACTCATCAGTGACTACAGTTTGAGTAGCATTGGTCTAGAAATAGGTGAACTGAAGATTGTGTGTATGTGTGTGTGTGTGTGTGTGTGTTTGGGTGGTGGTGGTGGTGGTGGTGGTGGTGGTTGGGGTTGGTGGGAGGAGCATCGTAAGTAGTGCTCAAGAAGGCCAAGGGCTCCATAAATGAGTTTTGGACAACTGTTTCATCAGTTCAGCGCAAGGGCCAAGGACATAATGCTGAGTCCCCTGTACTGGGGTAACTAATGCTACACCCAGTGATGCTCCAGGAATCAAACTCTGGACTCTAGACAATGCTCTAACTCTTGCACTGAATTGCAAAATTTGAAGAGTGTCTCCTTACTAAGAAAGTGTTCCTTCAAGGACCTTTAGGGGCAACAGGTCAGACTCGAGCCTTCATAGCAGTTCGTGTGAAACCACTGACACATGTCTAGTTGTCTAGTTGCATGACTAGACATACTCCAGATTCCACACTCTGCCCTTGACTTATTCCACATTCCCCTGACCAGTCCTCACTCCAAACCCCAATATGCTTCATTCCACAATTATTAGCATCTCGCTCACTGGACTCTGCATCTGTGAGAAACCCAAACTTTCTTCATCTGAGGTCGCCAGGTGCCAGAACTGAACTATCACTTGTTCTTTGAGTGCAGAAAAATCTTGTCTTATTCATGAGTGAATTCCACAGACAGCATCTGGAATGGTGCAGACCTGAACAATATTATAGAATAAATGTATTTCATGGAGTTACTTGCCATTGGCTGGAGCGATAGCTCAGCGGGTAGGGCATTCGTCTTGCACTCGGCCAACCAGGTTTGATTCCTCTGCCCCTCTCGGAAGTCCAGCAAGGTACCGAGAGTATCTTGCCCACACGGCAGAGCCTGGCAAGCTACCCGTGGCATATTCTATATGCCCAAAACAGTAACAAATCTCACAATGGAGACATTACTGGTGCCTGCTCAAGCAAATCGATGAACAACAGGATGACAATGATAGTGACAGTGAATGAGTTGCCATTCAGTTACTTAGTTTAGTTATTTTTCTCACCCTGTCTTCAATGTCCTTCTGATGTAGATTAAACTGCTCTGAGGTGCAGACTCTTTGGCATAATTAAGCAATGGAGACCATCAAAAGAAAAATGATGTCAAGGTATCAAAATACAGTTTGTCATGCCATCATGAATTCTGGGTTTTCAGGTTGGCATGACTAAAGCCACACTCAGCTGTTTGGACTCTTCAATCCCCCTGATGCTTCTCTCCTGCCATCTGTAACCAGGTCAGCCTCTAAGGTTCTTTCATACAGCGGCTGCTGCTCTCCACACAGCCATCCCACTGGGAATCAGAGAGTGCTGTGTTCAGATCCTCAGAGCCCCAAACACAGCAGTACTGATTCTGACATCCTCTTTTACCTATCTGTAAAACACAATTTAGGACACGTACAGAACAATTGTGGATTAAGGACTGTAGTGCCTACCACTTAGTCTGTCATTTGCAATACTCTTTTATAATAATAATGCTTTAAATGTGTCCGTGCTAATTGTCACTTAGAATTCTCTGAGCAGACACCTCTGCTTAACATTCTAGCGCACCTTTACTTTGTGAAGTGGATGATTCTCTTGAAATGATCTGACATATGAGAACCTGCCAATTTAGGGTTGAAAGGTTCATGTTTGGACTGCTTAAAAATATGGGTCAAGGGAAGGGACTTTGGCTCAGTGAGCCTGGAGCTAAAGAAGTGGGGAGAAAGAGGCGTATAGGCAGTAACAGGAGTAGGGAACAAGGGCCTGAGACACATTGGTTGTGAAGAGATATGATATATCTCTACATATACCTGGGCCACATAATTAACAAAACTGAAAGCACAAGATTCCAACTGCCTTAACCAAACTTAAAAATGTGCATGTTAAGGAGGTAGGTGAGAGATATGGAGAGAAATTGGGGGCTTTGGTCAAGAGAAGCTGACATTGGTGATGGGATTTGTGTTGGAAAAGTGTATGCCTGAAATTATGAATAACTTTGTAAATCATAGTGCCTTGATGTGATTAAAATATTTTTGAGATTTTTTTTTTAATGAAAATGTGGAAAAGAAAAAAGAAACCGAAATGGAAATAACTGTGGAGACTATCCCAGGGATTTGGACCAATCAGACTGGTCAACTGTCAGTATCCAAAAGTCCATTTCAGTAGGTAGAACTGGCCAGAGATACAGATAGAGCCTTGCAATGCTCATGGGTTGTGAAGGAGTATGGAAATTCAGTAGACCAGGCTATTTGAAGCAGATTTGTTCCTGCTCTAATCAAATGCTTGGGATTAAAAAGTCAGTCCCTAAAGAGGGAACAAGCAGGAATATGCAGGAAGCCAGGCTCCAGCGACTGGGCTGAGGCTGTGAGGACAGGGCTCATGGAGCAGGAACATTCAAACATCTGAGGCTAATGGTCAGTCTCTCAGAGTGCGTGTACATAACTTGGGAAAGGGAAGATTGGTACATTGTGTTTATACATGTTCAATGCATCCACCAGATTCATTTTAGTCTTGTAGCAAAGACAAAAGTGAGCATTCTTCTGCTCCCAGTGCTCTGTCTACCTTCACTGGAGTGGTTCAAAAACTGGCCAAAGCTCTGCCTGAAATGATGCTAACTAAGCCAGACTTTGCCAAATAAAGTGTACCTGGAAGTATTATACCTATGTTGACATTGTTGCTGAGAGAATAGGTGACTTCATTTTACCAAACAGATCCTAAGAAGGAGTGAGACCACTACATGTGTTGCACAATATAGTTGTGAGAATGGAAGGTTAAGAACCAAAGAGATGGGGCTGGAGTGATAGCACAGCGGGTAGTGCATTTGCCTTGCACGCGACGGACCCGGGTTCGATTCCCAGCATCCCATATGGTCCCCTGAGCACTTCCAGGAGTAATTTCTGAGTGCAGAGCCAAGAATAACCCTTGTGCATTGCCAGATGTGACCCAAAATGCAAAAAAAAAAAAGAACCAAAGAGAAAGTATATCGGGAGGGTTCTTGATTTTCATGAGGCCCAACCCCTTCATCACAAATGGTCCCCCAAGTACTGCTAGGAGTGAATCTTGAGCAAGAGCCAAGAGTAAACCCTGAGCATCTCTGAGTGTAACCCAAAAGCTAAGAAAATATAGGGAAGATTTTTTTAGGAAAGACTGCTTTGTGGTTTTCCTTTGCCTGATTATTAGCTTCCGCAAAGAATGTCTAGGAAAATAATAACTAAGTCAATATGTTGAATGAGAATATTTCAGAATATGAAATTAAGAGAATTTATTCCAAAAGCATTATTCCACTGCATAATTTTCTGATGCCTATTACGGAGGCAGTCGATTGACTTTGCACTTTATCAGAGAGTGGGAATGCTTGGTTTAGGTGAGTATGGTGTCGGTCTTTCCATGAAAATGGAACGGGCATTTTTCAAAAGAATGTTTTTCAGTGTTTGTAAATGAAGTTTATTAACATTTTCAAAGTTCATTTAAAAATGAAATTTCAGAAAACTACTTCCTTTTCGATTATTCAAACTGGCAGGTTCATTTTTGACACGTCATTTCTGATGGATTAAGTCAGAAAAATTGCACTAAATTATAAGTGTCATAGAGCACAGCCTTAGTCTTGTAATTTCACAGAATATACATATCAGTGATGAGTAGAGCAGAGATGCTGGTCTCAGAGATCTGTCTCTTAACTTCACGGAACTTTTTCTAACATTATGTTCTTTGTTTTTATTTTTCTGACAATTCTCTTGGTCACTGGAAGCTACTTTCTGCCTACTTGACCTCCTCAGGTTTGTTCACTCCTCAGAGAAAACTGGTATGTGAAAATATCCCTTGCCTGACATACCTTGAGTCACCTCCTATGAACACTCAATGTGCACATCTCAGTGTAATCTTCAGGAAAACTATACATAACTGACTTGGATTTTTTGTCAAAACTCAAATAGCATGCCTAAAATTTCCAGATAATTTACTGCTGCACCTATTCACTCCAAGTTACTTGCATTTAAACGATATAAATTGATTCAAGTGATCTTCTTTTTAATCTAATGACATCATATGAGCTAATTCACAGCATTGCAGGGAAAACTGGAGAATTAGTGTTCAAAAGGACAAAAGGTCTATTGGCAGGGGCCGGAGGGATAGTGCTGTGAGTAGGGTGTTTGCCTTGTATGCAGCTGACCCAGGTTCTATCCAGGCATCCCATATGGTCTACTGAGTACTGATAGGAATAATTCCTGAGGCAGAGCTAGGAGTAACTCCAAAAAGCTAAAAAGACAGAAAGAAAAGAAAAAATCTTTCAGCATCTGTGTCTTGGGGATAAATCATTCTCATTAAGACTCCATTATTGTGGATGGTAGTGTTTGATGTTGGTGTACAAATTCCACAGAGAAATCTACTGAGCATAATTGGGTCTGAAAAATGATAATTTTTGATTGATTATTACATTAAATCAGTATGTATTGAAAGATGTGTGTTGTTCCCAAAGTGAAGGGGAATAACTGCCTGGCTACCAATCCAGTCACTCACTGGAGACAAATAGAGATAACTTTATTCTAAGATAGTAAAGGAACTGATATTCTAGAAAATCAGTAGTATTGAGGCCCACATGAAATCAAGTGAACTGAATGTCACCATTAAAAGTGTTTAGTAGTCCTGCAATAAATATACAAGTGCGTATAGCATTTCTACTGTACGTTTTTACATCTCCGGGATATATTCCCAGAAGTGATATTGCTGAGTCAAATGGGAGTTTGATTTCTAGTTTTTTGAGAAATGTCCATATTGTTTTCCCAAAAAGGCTAGACCAGTCAGTATCCCCACCAGTAGTAAAGGAGAGTCCATTTCTCCCCACATCCACGGCAACACTGGTTGCTTTTGTTATTTTGGATATATGCCAGTATTTTTGATGTGAGATGATAATTTATAATCTGGAAAAAACCTGAGAACCGAGAACAGATGACTGGTTAAAGAAACTTTGGTATATCTACACAATGGAATACTATGCAGCTGTTAGAAAAAAAAATGAAGTCATGAAATTTTCATATAAGTGGAACAACATGGAGATTGTTATGCTAAGTGAAATAAGTCAGAAAGAGAGGGACAGACATAAAATGACTGCACTCATTGGTGGAATATAAAGTAACATAATAGGAGACTAACACCTAAGGACAGTTAAAATAAGGGTCAGGAGGACTGCCCCATGGCTTGATAGCCAATCTAATGCACTAGTGGAAAACGTAGCTGAGATGGAGAGAGGAGCACTAAATAAATGATGGTTGGAGGGATCACTCCGGGTAGTAGATGCATGCTGAAAGTAGGCTATGGGCCAAACATGATGACTGCTTATTATCTGTATTGCAAACTATAACACCCCAAAAGATAGAGAGAGTAAGATGCCACAGAGGCAGAAGGTGAGAAGGGTGATGGTGGGGTGAGGGATACTGGGAACATTGCGGGTGGAGAATGAGCACTGGTGGAGGGGTGGGTACTCAAACATTGTTTGACTGAAATACAATCATGAAAGTCTGTAAGTCTGTAAATGTATCTCACGATGATTCATTAAAATAAAAAAAAATGTAAAAAAAAGTGTTCAGTATAAGAGAAGCTGGAATTAGTGTTAGGTCACAAATACTAATGAAAGAGTCTTGTTGGCTGTAACTTGTATGGGGAAAGGCATAAGCACTTAGCCTCAATGCATAGGAACATGGAATTATGATTTCATCTCCTTAGTTGTTTTGTCATCTGTAAATGGAGCTTTAAAATATGGAGAATATATGAAATAATGATAGCAGCGTATGTACGCGAGAACTTACTGTTTTGATGGAAATCAGTGTGGCCCAGTCCCAAGATTGTTAAGTAGACATTACTTCACTATATCTTACTCCTTCCCAATTCTTTTATTTTGTCCCTTAATAAAAGTTTTATCCCTATAAGGGAAGTTTTATTGAGAAACCTCTTTTAGGGATTTCATATGATAAGGGGTAAAGTTCACAAGAAATAACACAACTCCTTTTGCCTCTATGTACCAAACCTGACCATCTCCATGCATAGTACATAGCCAGGTACACTTTCTTCCTCTTTCTTCCTATCCCATACATTACTCAGAACTTGAGGAGAGTATGCAGAATATATTTGATTGAGGTAGGAATAGGGACCAAAGGAATAGAAGAAAAATTAATGAGAATAGAAGTGTCTTGCACAATGATAATTCTTTGAAACTACAGAGTTTTAAAAATAGAAGAGATTTAAATGTACTCAGTACCTCCTCTTCATCTATAGCCCTTACATGTCCAGTATGCTGTGGCCAGAACCCCAAATGGACAATATTCACCAGAGACACAAGATCTATAGAGTTAAATACAAAGACCCATATTCAAGGAGCTTTTGAGTTGCCCAGTTTCTGCCTAAGAACTCTGGAGAAATGCTAAGTCTTCAGCCTCAATTAGTTTCAGGCTGCTATAATTCCACTTCTGTTGATTGAAGAGCTGCTAATGATTTTCTCTTCTCCAAAGGCTATTTAAGCTTTTAGGAGGCTGTGCTTCACCAAGTCAATATTAATTGGAGCTAGTACTGACATCTCTAGATATTGGAGTGACAGGCATCTCATCAACTCCTGGTCTTCTTTTTGATCTTATTCAGAAACATTGCTTTCCCTTAAGGCTAAAAAACTTTTATCCCTACTTGTTAAGACTGCTTATAATATTCAGTTTGTTTATTGTGTTATATGGTGCTGTAAAATATCTGGGGAAAAGCTTCATATTAAAACTTGTCTGAAATCCAAAGAATATGAAGTGCTGTTATTGGTAAGAGGAACTCCATTATAGTTACAATGAATTTAGGAGAGAGTATATCTTCATGTCTAGGGAGAGAATATAACATTAATTTCATAATTTCATTTAAGTTTTAATTAAATGAAACCAAAGGGAAAAATAATATGTGGTAGACATAAGAACATACAGACTTCTGATGGATTCCTAGTAAATTTTTGTTAAGATGCCAAAAAGGGAAATACTTAGCAGATAGGCCATCTATGCATCACATTATGCTGATACCTTCATGCATATTCTGGTATGTTTTACATCCTACCTAAAGATAAATCTGATATTTTTGTGGCATCGTATTACTAAAAGTGCATCTAAACATCATATTAATATAATCTGAGAGTTTCAGATATAAAATATTTTAGATCTAAGTTTAAATTTAGATCATAAATGTCCAGAACTTAGTTTGTGACTGACATTCATAATAACTCTGCTTTGAAGGCACACCATTGACAGTTTGCTTCCTAGACTGTCTTTTGGGTATTTTTTTTTTGTCTTGTGATTTTTTTTCTTTTTTCTGTATTCTTTTAACTGGATCACCACAAGATGCACAGTTATAAAGCTTTCACAATAGGATTTCAGTTATACAACACCCATCCCTCCACCAGTGTACATTTCTTACCACCAATGTCCCCTGTTTCCCTCCTCCTACCTGCCACCCCTTCTCTCAGTCTGTCTCTATGGCAGATACTTCTCTCTCTCTCTCTCTCTCTCTCTCTCATTTAGGTTTTTCCCACTCTCTTTCTTTCTCTTTCCTTTTGGGTATGATGGGTATTATTGTGCTTGTTCCTTTATCTACTTTCAGCACACAGTTCTTATTCAGAGTGGTCATTTCCAACTATCATTGCCATAGTTGTCCCTGCACTATCCCAATTGTCTTCCTTCCAGGGTTTGAGGCAGGCTTCCAACTCAACAGTACCAATCCTCCTGGCACTTGTTTCTACTGTCCTTGGGTATTAGTCTCACACTATGTTTTATGTAATATCCCACAAATGAGTGCAATCAATCTACATCTGTCCCTCTCCCTCTGATGCATTTCACTCGGCATGATACTCTCCATGTCCATCCATTTATAAGTGAATTTCATGACTTCATTTCCCCCTCAATTGGTTGCATAGTATTCCATTATGTAGATGTACCATAATTTTTTTATTCAGTCATTTGTTCTCTGGGAACTCAGGTTATCTCCACGTTCTGGTTACTGTGGATAGTGTTGCAATCAAAATAAAAGTATAGATGTTTTTTGCTGCAGTGTCTTTTATGGCCCCTAGAGTATTTTCCCAGAAGTTGTGTTGCTGGGTCATATGGAAGCTCAGTTTCTAGTTTTTGGAAGAGTTCCCATGTTGTTTTTCCAAGCATAGACTGTCTGTTTTTCATAAAATATAGAAACCAAAATTTGGGAGCTGGAGCCACAGTACAGCAGGTAGGTCATTTGCCTCGCATGTAGCAAATCTAGATTCAATTTCCAGCACTACATGTGGTTCCCTAAGTTCCACCAGGAGCAATTTCTGAGCTCAGAGATAGGAATAAGCCTTGAGCACAGCTGGGTACTAGGTTTTATACCCAACGGAAACAAAACTAAACTGAAAAAATAAAACAAAACTTGTCAGCCATTATATCTAAATGGGACATATAATACAACCAATGAAGAAGTCAAATTTTCCTATGTGTCACTTATCTGAAATCTTATCACACTGACTTTAATAATTAATTGGACATCAGGAAGAAAACCTAATACACCTAGTAACAAAGATTCAATGTTACTAATAGTATAGATGTCTCTTCTTATCTTTAATCTTCCTGTTGAAAAATGAAAGATATAGCCATGGATTTTAGAAGCTCTATTTGCTTCCCAAACAAAGGTTATGATAAAGACATCTAAACAACTGATACAAAATGTTCACATTCTTTTGTCTAAATATTTTTGAGCAAAGAAAATAGCTTCTCATGACATAACCTGCCTACCACACTGCCTCAATTCAGGAAGCATTTAGAGAGTGAGTGACAAGGTCTGGTGGAAGTTACCAAGGTGACTAAGAACAGTTCAGATTTCAGAGAGATCAAGTCTGCTTCTAGGTAGTGAAATACTGTACTTACCAGAAACCAAAGGAAGGTGATGGCATGAACTATTGATGACTTGGAAAAAAGAAAGGGAGCAGGTATGCTGATTGAATTATTCCTTCTGGTATGCAATTAAACATCCTTAGAAGTAAGAATCTGAGATATAGTGGAGGACCTCAGTTTGATTCCTTGTGCATGATTTGAGCAAATCAGTCACTGTCTCTGGATCTTCATATACTGAATTGTAAAATCTCTATTTAAAAAGATAAAACTTCGGGGCTGGAGTGATAGCACATCCAGTAGGGCATTTGCCGTGCATGTGGTCGACTTGGGTTCAATTTCCAGCATCCCATATGGTCCCCTGAGCACTGCCAGCAGTAATTCCTGAGTGCAAATCCAGGAGTAACCCCTGTGCATCACCAGATGTGACCCAAAAAGCCAAAAAAAAACCCTTTCTTTATAGAGTTTTTGCACAATTGTGTTAAAGCAATGTTAATTGAATCTTAAGGGTAAGTAGATGAGATTCTAAAAGGAATTTATTGACCATTTAAAGCATCTCGTAGTTAATACTGGTTTGATTCTCAGAGTTTGCAAAAGAGTTGAAAAGCTATTAGAAACTTGGGCACACACAAAACATACAATAAAGTAAGAAATTCTTGCCTATAATAATATAAAAAGAAGACATCTAAATACATTTTCATAAAATTATAAAATATCAATGTAATAACTTTCAAAATTCCAATTTTAATATATATTTTATAATTTATATAATCTATATATTGGCTGTTCAAATACAGGAAAATAAAAGTAGTACTATTTCACTTTGGGCAATTGAGGTAGCTAGAATTTATTTTCTTTTGCAACAAGTCAAAATGTGAGCCTGCAGGTATAAATTCTGTCCTATGTAGAATCTCTATCAATACACATTTGTTCTTGGAAAATATTTTGGGAGGGGCTAGGGGACAGTCCACACCAGCTGCGCTCAGGACTTACTCCTACTCTGTGCTCAGGGATCACTCAGGGTGGTGCTCAGGGAGACACGTGTGGTGTCAGAGATTGCACTCATCTCAGCTGTGTGCAAGGTCAGTGACTTATAAGACCTCTATATGATCTTTCTGTCCCCCTTGAAAATATTGTTAATTACTTGTAAATTATTTTTCATTCAAGTGTCATTTTTCTATTGGAAGATTAGTTTTTGATTAAACAAAAAATGCAATTTTAAATGTTGGAATTTTTCGA
Organism: Sorex araneus; assembly: GCF_027595985.1. NCBI lineage: Eukaryota > Metazoa > Chordata > Mammalia > Eulipotyphla > Soricidae > Sorex > Sorex araneus. Next base: position 299,910,527 of record NC_073303.1, on the reverse strand, counting down.
GATAAAAATGTATCAATAAATTTATAGTGAGCTTACATAAACAACAAAAGCAAAACTTAGTTTTCCAGATACTTTAAAGAATAAGCATGGTATAGAATAACAGAAAGCATTTTCTTGTGCTAACAAGTTCTAGTGGCACAGGCTACAATTCTCAGTGTTAGAATCATGCATAGAATCAAAGACTACCATGTTATAAAAACCTTTAGTCTGTGGCAAAAAAAAAGAATAAATATGGTATAGACTAATAGAAAGCTTTGAAAAGACAAAATCATGCAATTTGCCACAACATAGGTGAGCCCGGTGGACCCTATGCTGAAGGAAGTCAGCCAGAAGCAGAGGAACAGTAACTTCTGTTATATACGGTATAAAAGAGTAACAAATGGACAAAGGCAACAGAACCTGAGCACTGATTTACAGATCTAGGCTTATCATTGGGAGTGCAGGAGGTGGGGAGGCCCAGTGAGGAACCCTGACACAATGGTGGAGGGAAGCAGACACTTAGGTGGAGAGTGTGGGATTGGAACATTGTATATGTGTATAAGCCCTCTCATTAACAGTCTCATAAATTATGGTGACGAATATATATATATATATATATATACATATATATATCATTATCATCCCGATCCCGTTGCTCATCGATTTGCTCGAGCGGGCACCAGTAACGTCTTCATTGTGAGACTTGTTGTTACTGTTTGTGGTGTATTCAATATGCCACGGGTAGCTTGCCAGGCTCTGCCGTGCATACTCTCAGTAGCTTGCCTGGCTCTCCGAGAGGGCCGGAGGAATCGGACCTGGGTCTGCCGCGTGCAAGGCAAAGACCCTACCTGCTGTGCTACCGCTCCAGCCCATGGTGACTAAACAATCCTGACATCCCAAGTGGTCCCGCAGGCCGCAAGGAGTGATCCCTGCGTGAGGAGCCAGTAGTGAACCCTGAGAGCAGAAATGTAAAGATGCAAGGTAACTCTTAGAAAACACCGGGAACTGTCAAATTTCAAGTCAACAGAGAATAGAATAATGGTTCAAAGGTGTAGTTACAGAGGAGATGGAAGTTCTTGTCTAACAAGTGTAAAGATTCAGTGTGCAGTGCTGAAATGGAGATCATGGCGGTGATGGCTGCACGGCAGGAAAATGAACTTAATGACGCGGAAGTGTACCCTTAAAAATTTTTCATGGTAAATTTTATCCGATCTTATCTATAATTTACTACACTTTGAAAAGGCAACGTTAACAATTGTAGTGTATTTTGATGCCCCTCCCCCCGCACTTAAATAATCCTGTTTTCTTTGTTGGTTTGCATATTCTAGTTCACTGGAGATAAACAGAAGTATTAGAAATAAACAAGAAAATGAGTTATAGAGACACCTGCAAAGCACTTTTAAATATTAATGGAAGTTCAAGATTTCATAGGTCATTAAAAATGCCTGTGATTCTTTATCTATGTATATATACCTGGCTCCAGAGAATGAGCAGTTTTAAGAAGGATGAAAGGAACAAATTTATATCAAACATCTACTAAGTTCTGGACACTGCGCTGAATACTTCTTTTAACTTTGGCTCATTCTATCCTCCTAATCACATTGTTTGGCATATTATTCTTTTTAAGGGTACTGGAGGAAAGATTCTAAGCGGTGTTCAGTATATTCAGGGGCCTTGCAGATGATTCTTCATCAACCAGATTTCAGTTATTTGAAAACAACCAAGGATGCAATGCTACTTGTGTCTTATCATGCCATTGTCTAGACAATGTTCAGCAGTGCTCCAGGGCCAAGACTGGTGGTGCTCAGGGAACTTTGTGATGACAGGAATAGAAGTGGGATCTGCAAAGAGCCCTAACCACTGCACCATCTCCTGGGATCTATTAGGCCTATTACTATTCCTTCTTTACAGAAGAGGATAAAAAGTCTTCAAGATTATAGTTGACAAAGATTGGAGAGATTGTACAGCAGATAAATCACTTGTCTTACATGCATCTGACCAGAATTCTATACCTGACACCCAGTGTGACCCTCAAGCTAGTCAGGAGTGATCCCTGAGAGCAAAGATAGAAGGAATCCCTGGATATTGCCAGATGTGGCCCAAAATCAAGCAAACAAAAAAACTGAACTTGAAAAACTCAGATTTATATTCATAATAATTTATAAACTTAGTGACTTGGTTTTCTGCTTCCCATAGAGGAAAATCTGGGCTCTCCCCAGTTTTTTCTGATTTACTCTTTTTTATTTTGTTTCTTTTCCCCATACAAACACTGATAGCTTTGGCAGTATTTCACCATTTTTGATGATGTATTGGTATAACCATTGCTGAAACAGCATTGGACCAGCAATTTGGGAGCTACAATCCAGAGATGGCTGTAACTTCCATTCCTGGCATTTTTGATGAATCAATAAACCAAAGTTTCTGGCCCTGCTTCCCCAAGCTGTGATGAGATATAATAACACCTCTGCTTAACTGAGTTATGCTATGTGGGTTCAAAGTCATCATCCATGGAAAAGCACCTGATAGTGATTAGAGACTGTACAACAAACAAATCTAGCATTTCCAACCACAACATTCACTGAGACCACAACATTCATAAGAGTTCTCTCCAAAGGCTTGGCCTGCCCTATTACTACATAATCACGCAAAACACATTGCTTTGAAAAGCTCTTACCATCCTACAGTTACAAGCTAATTCCTCTTGATAAGAGATTTTGATCATTAATATGAAGACCCAGAACATTTTATGAGGCTGAGAAATTTGTCTCCTGGACAATACTGACTTCTCCCCCATCTTAGTTCACCCCAGATCTTATCTACTCTCAAGTAGATTTTATGAATCTCAAAGAAAGATAACTTCTAGTGCCTTCCAAAGGGTTTGGAAGCTACAATCAGACTGTCTGGTATGGCTAGACATATAACTGCCATCATTGTTTGTAGCTGCCTTGGAAATGGAGCATTTAAGGCCTTCTGTACAGGTGGTAGGTACTAATGACTGAGGTAACTGCCATGCAGACAAACTAGGCTGGCAGGGAGAACAATTAAATTATGTTGCCGCAAAGCCAATGTTATTTTAAAATTTAATCATGTTGCTTGGTGGCTTGATGGGAATTTCTTTCCATAATGAAGAAACCAAGCCAGATGCTGGTGTTGTGAATGAGATTCTTTTGACACAACACAAAGCTCAATATTGTTTTGACGATGAATTAAATTAATCCATGGTAAAAATAGGTGATAGAAAAGCAGCAAGGAACCCAAGGGTGGTCTTTCATACTCTGATTTATTCCACTAAGTTTGGATTTTAGGAAAGCTAAGCCAGAAATTACAAAGTGTCTTCACTTGTACAATATAGATTTAGTCTGAAGAGGATTGATATCACAATTAAGGGTAAACGAAATGCCAACACACAGGAGAAATTTTTTTTCACCCAGGAGAAATTTAATAATCCAGTTGATCACAGGGGGAAGTGAAGGAAAAGGAAAAAAAAATAACTGATCCCTTTTTTTTTAACTACCAAACCCAAAGAAAATAGTTCTAAGAAAAAGTATTGTTTTCCAAGTGCAGAAGAGGTAAGACGATAGGCAGGGAGCTTGCTGTGCATGCAACAAACATGGGTTTGATCCTGGGCTACCCATATGGTCCACCAGTCCTATTGGGAATGATCCCTGAGCCAAGAGTCAGGAGTAAACCCTGACAATCCTCAGTTCTGTGCCACCCCCTCAAAAAAAAAAGCAGTATTTTCCAAACATACTAATTAGCCTGATCCTGAATAAAATGAGTTGCTGGTTACATTTCATCATTTATATGAGACATGCCCACTTTACTTGAAGCGCCATGATTTACATTACTGTTAATATTAGGGTTTCAAGCACTAGTCATTTCAACTCCAAGCCCTTCACCAAAGTGTCTACTTCCTTCTTCTGTTATCTCAGGGTACCCTTCCATCCATCCACTGCACCCACTGCAAAATCTTTAGATCAGGATGAGCAATCTGCATTGTAAAGGCCAAGTTCTTAGCCCACATGCTGTTTGTTTATTCCATTTATATCCTTTACAAAAATTGTGACAGTGAAAGTTCTGATAAATTCAAATTTGTATCCATAAATAAAGCATAAAAAAGGTTTCCTGAAACACAGTCATGCCCATTCCATTATATATTATCTTTAGTTGCTTTAGTAATAAACTGCAGAAGTGAGCAGCTGCAACAGAGACCAAATGGCCCTCAGAGTCTAAAATATTTATTATTTGATGCTTTATAGGAAAACAGTTACTAAACTGATGTCCTAAATCATCTTACTTAGATCCAAATCCTGCTACATATTCAGTGCATACCCTTGGGCAGTCACCTCTTTCTACAACATTAGAATTATGCCAACAATGCATGTATTATTACTTGAAGAAGTGAGTAAATCAAATATCTAAGTTGGGCTTAAAACAAATCCCTGGCTCACAGTAAATACTGTAAAGATATTATTTGCCATGATTACTATAATTGTATTGTGTCTATTAAGAGTTGAATGAGTGTATTTTTTGCTGGCTTGGAAAATGTAGAAAAGAGTATTTGTCAAATGAGAAAATAATTAAAATATATTAAATTTAGGAAAATTATATATATGTGTATATATAATATATATAATTCATCTTATCAGTCTATAATATTTTTTATTACTTTGACATTTATTAGCTCTTGAATTAATTAGATTTTTTAAAATTTATTTATTGAATTACCATGAGAGCAGTTATAAAGCTTTTGGGTTTAAGACTCTGTCATGCAATAATGAAACACCCATTCCTTCACCAGTGCACATTTCCCACCACTAACAACCCCAATATACCCCCCATCCCATACTCTCCCCCTTCTTGTGTGGCAGATGATGTCCACATTACTCTCTATCTACTTTGATTGCATTCAATATTTTGACACCAGGCCCACTATTCTTATTTAAGATTTTTTTTCCCTAACACCTAGATCTGCCAAAAAGGCAACATTAGACATTATGTTTTCTATTCCTGATTATAAATAGCATAGGATGTTATTGAATCAAAGCCACAAGATTTTGGAATTCTGGAATTTTAATAATTAAATCTGGAGGGATTTGTGCCCAAAGTCACTGAATTCCAAGCTTTGTTTCTGAGTCACTGGGATCATGGCTGTTCAGCAACTCCATCAGGAGTCAGAGAGGCCTTTTGTGGGCAGTGACTCGGGGTCTAGTTGGGGTGGGGGAGGAAAGGGCCGGCCCCAACCCCTTCCCGGAGATCCCTCGTGCCTCCTCACTGCAGGGCCCAAATGGTGGCTTCCAAGCAACCAGGGGAAAAGGCGGTGGATTGGCACCTTTTCCCACCTGGGGAGGCCCGGGCCGAAAACTTAATTCAGAGTCTGGATGCATTTCTGCCAAAAGCCGCTGGGTTCCGTTTGTTTCTGAATCTCTGGGATCATGGTCATTCAGGAAATCAATCAGGAGTCCTTGTCTGTAATATTTTAATCTAAAATCTTAATGTAATTCTTGAAGCCCGTTAATAAAGATTACAAATATTTTTAGGTAAAAACAATTGTGTAGGCACACTGAACATAATGTTTAAAGGTAGGATTAAGACCCAAGGATTTATTTCCCTATTAAAGTACATAATTAGATATTGATTACTTGGCTAAAACGCCAGTCATGACAAATTTTGTCAGCTATTACCTTAAAATCATTAAATGTAAAACAAGTGTCCGATAAACTTAAGATATTTTTATTTCAGAGCTTTGCTTTAGGGCTTTTTAAAAACTTTATTTTTTTACTTCTGTTTTGAAACAAATTAAAGTTGTGTTAAAATATGAGTTTAAGGCTCGGGCCGGGGCCGGAGCTCGGGCTCCGGCCGAGATTCGACCCGGGTGCCCATGCCTCTGCACAGCCGAGGGAATGCCGAACGAGCAGGAACCAGAGGCAGCTATAAGACTTGGGGTTCTGGCGAGTGCTTGCAACCATGTATGCAGACTGTGAACTAAACTTTTGCCCCACACCGCTCCAGGAAGGGAAATGATTCAATTTCCAACTTTATTCTCCCTGGATTTAATTACTAAAATACAGAAATTGTAAACCGCGGCCGCGCGATTTTTTATCTCTTCATTCTCATCAGTGGAAAACTCAATATCAAATATTTCCTTGTCAATAGGGCTGTATTCTTGGGGGATAAATTGCAACAAAAATAGTGAGTCTGTGTTGAAACTCCAACAACAATAGTGAGTTTTGTGTTGAAATATGGAATGTAATCAAGGTAAAGAGAAGAGAGAAATTTATCAGTTACGCAGGCGGGGGTGGGGGGTGGGGGTGGGAGGCATACTGGGGTTTTTGGTGGTGGAATATGGGCACTGGTGAAGGGACGGGTGTTTGAACATTGATTGTATAACTGAGACATAAGCCTGAGAACTTTGTAACTTTTCACATGGTGATTCAATAAAATAAATTTAAAAAAATATGAGTTTAAGGAAAATAAAGCAAAAGTTATGGTACAATATAATTATCAATATTAAAAGGTTTTCACAATTATTAAATGATAAAGAATTAAATTTTAATAGAGAATACAAATAAAAAGAACACAACTGGTAAATAAACAGCATTCATGTTCTGATTTAATACGACATATTGGCTCATGTTCTAGTAAATATTTTTCTAAAATAACAATGCTGAGAAAGCTAGAATTTTTTAGTGTTCACAAGTACCATATTCTTCTCTAATATACACTTATTTATATAATTTCCAGAATGCTTCACTAAAATCATACTATATTAGAAATATCCTAGCAATATTTTACTAATAGTAAAGTTAGATACCAAAGTTATATACATACACGCATATAGAGCTGGTATTTGTACCCAAGCTGTCAGATTCCTCTTTTTTTTAACCCTATGCTATTGGTACAATAATGTGAACGCTTAAAAATTCTGTTGATTTCAGAGAAAATAATATATATTGTGATTTATGGTGAAGGAAAGATAGAAAATATGTTTTCTATTGATTTTCTCTCATTCATAATCATTGTCAAAGAGAATACATACACTCATTCCACAGCATATCCTAGATCAATGGCAAATATTATTATTATTATTATTTTCATAATGGAAAAGTATTACTTAGGCTCTTAACAGCAGTTTATATCAAGGAAAAACTATAAATACTTGGATTTTTTCCCCATTTGAGGTTATATGAGCAATCTAAATTTAAAGTTATGGAGTTTTTGTGTTGTCTCATATGTAAGAGAAAGAAGAGAGAAATGCTTGTTGAGGATCTGCCAGGTTTTAAGAGCTTTTTATGTGTTTGACTCACACTCTACCAACTTCATGGGTTAAGTAATTATCCCCACTTAACAGAAGACATCTGTAGATCAGATCAGCTGTGTTACTTAAAGTTAATCTAGCTCACACAGTTAAAAAGCAACACAAACTTATTTTAACTCAAGTTTATCTGATTCCAAAATCCTCACTCTTTCAGTACATAATCATCGCCTGCAGTCTAAAGACTTACCATCTCATGTTTTCCTCTATAGCATGAAGAAGTGTGCTGTTGGAGCTAGATACTAGACCAAAAGAGCGAAGAAAGAGGAGCAATTACAAAAGCTTAAATAAATATGTGTGCAGGACTATAGGAAAATAGCTGGGGCTAAACCCTGGGATCAAAACTAAAGGTCACAGTTCGTTTTATGTGCTCTTTTTAATATGACATGGAAGTGAAACAGATCAAAGAATTAAGAGTCAGACAAATTTTCTGCCATAAAGGCAGGGGTGAGGGGTAGAGATTGGGATAGGGGCGAGGGGATACTGGAAACATTGGTGGTGGAAAATGTACACTGGTGGAGGGCTGGGTATTTGATCACTGTATGACTGATACACATGAAAATTTGTAACTGTATCTCACAGTGATTCAGCAAAACAAAAAGAAAAAAAACAATCAAACAAATTTTGCTTAAATTTCATCACAAGTATGTTGGAAAGAGGTATGGTATAATCCACATCATATTGGCCATTCTGTGTTTACAGAGCCTAGACCTGATGAAAACAAAGATCCAAAGAGCCATTATTTAAAAAAAAATTGCAAACCACCAGATAGAGCCACTGAGATGGGTAGGATGCAGATAACCAGGAAGGGGGAGAATTCCCACATGTGATAAAAGATGGCAGCATTTGGATATCAAGCTAATGGTGAAAAGGATGATTAGACAGTGCGGCTGGTTGTACGTGGTCAGCAGCCAGTGCCAGAGGGCCTGCCATGAATGCATAGAGTCCCAAGACAGCAGCAACTATGGTTCAGATAAGTAGAACAAGACCTGAGTAGCAATAAACAAAGTTCTATGCTGATATGGTTTTCTTAAAGCACTTTATTATGTTCTGTCCTTAGGAAGGACAGAGCATGTGCCTGGACACACATCACCCACGATACTAGGACCACCTTAAAAGCAGATATTAAGACTAGAAAAGATTAAAATATTAAAATTCTAACATTGCAGGTTTTTGTTTTTGTTTTTTTTTTTTTGCTTTTTGGGTCACACCCAGCGATGCTCAGGGGTTACTCCTGGCTTTGCACTCAGGAATTACTCCTGGCGGTGCTTGGGGGACCATATGGGATGCCAGGGATCGAACCCGGGTCGGCCGCGTGCAAGGCAAACGCCCTACCCGCTGTGCTACCACTCCGGCCCCATTTTTTTTTTCATTGCAGGTTTTAAATAAGAATTTTATGGGGGACACATTGGGTGTATGAATATAATAAAATAACATGAATTTTATGGAAATCTGCTGAATATGGTTAACATTAGACTATCAATCAGGTTAGATGAGTATGTAGAATTTTACCAGTAAAAAGTCATTGTTTTTGACTGTGAATGAGCCAGACAAATTGGAGCATGTCTAGGGAATGTGGGGCAGAATGGTAAAAGGATTGGAATCCATACTGGGTGTATAGAATGATGATAAAAATGGGCCTGTAACACTGGAAGAAGGAAGACTTTGTAAGAACAGAACAGATCACTTCAAACAGTTGTTTTTTTTTTTTTAAATTTTATTTTCATAAGGTTGTTCAGAGTAATTGATTACATTCTATATTTCAACACCAATCCCCCCACCGTTACCCCTTCCCTCCATCATTATTTCGAATTTTCTCACCATCACTAAAGCCTGCCCCACCAGCAGATGCTAAATAACTTACTTTGCATTGCTTGTTATGAATAGTATAAGATGTTGCTCCTGGATATCTAAAATGTTAAATAATTGGGATCTGGAGACATCTCTGTGGCAAGCTGCTGTCTTCCAGATTCATTTGTGAGTCTCTGGGTCATGGCCATTAATGTACTTAAATGGAACGGAGTGGCAGCTTGTGTGCATGACAGCCAGGACACCAGATGGGAGGGGAGATGGGGAGGGACGTCCCATACCCGTCTCCATGTGGCCTGGAGTTTTCAATCATGGGTCCTGCGTACCTGAGTTTTTCTTCTGTAGCAGTTATTTTTCTATGCAATATTCTGGAACTGAACCAAGACCAGTAAGTGCAGAGGATCCCGTCAACTTCGTCAACTTCACTTGCTAGGAGCTTGAATAAGCCTATGGCAGAGAAATGACAGGACTCATTCTTAATAGATTCAAAGTAATAAGTCATTCTTAACAATTAGATTGATAATATCTAAGGTCTTTTCTTACACCTGTTGTCTGATGGGTTGAGTTTTGAAGAAGGCCATAAGAAATTCAGAAGGTAAAAAATTGCTTAAGAATACACACACACATGCACATGCAAAAGCACATACACAGAGAGAGAGACAGAGAGACAGGCAGACAGAGAAATGGACACAAAAAAGGGACAGAGAGGAAGAGAGACAGAACGAGAAAGAGGTACCCAGAAACTGTATTCATGCTGTCTCTAATAGGGGCATAAGATATACTAATAGCATTCTATCTTTCTACTTTCTTTCTAGTTAATACACTCTTTCTAGTTAATACAATCTTAAGGTGCTGTGCTACTTGTGTATCAAGTTGCTAGCCATCAGGTCCCTTATACAATTTCTTTACCTGAAGGACATTGAGTTTCAAATTACATCCATGTAATAGTCTTGCTTTTACATTTGAAATATTAATGAGCTTATTTTAATAATTATACTAATTATACCCTATTTTATGAAGTAATATGCTATTTAATTATTTGATTCTCCCATAATAAATATTATTCCCCTGAAATTTCAAAACCATTTTTAATTGTCTCCAACTTACAGTTTGTAAGTCAGAAGCAGCCTGAAATAAGAAGTTGGAATCTGATTTTAAAGTCCAAAAAGATTGTTCTTTAAACATAATTGTGATGTGGTAGTTCTATTGACAACAGACCTGATTTTGTGATTTTATTTCTTTGATAATGAAGTTATACGGAATCACTACCACTATCATCTATTTGGTCATTCATTTACTGAGAATACTCAGTGAATACAAGCACAAGAGGCGTTACCTCCTAGAGCCATCCCCCCCAAGTTTCATATTTCTTTATTTTATTTGTGTTTTAATGACTACAGTAAACATTTTTTAAAATAAGTAAGACTATATTTTTCTAAGTGATAGAAAATCTTGAGAGCTAGTTTGGAGGTACTAGCAGGACTGGAGCAATGGAATAACCTTTGCCTTGCACGCGACCAACCCGGATTCGATTTCTCCGTCCCTCTTGAAGAGCCTGGCAAGCTACTGAGGGTATCCTGCCTGGATGGCTGAGCCTGGCAAGCTACCTGTGGCATATTTGATATGCCATAAACAGTAACAACAAGTTTCACAATGGAGACATTGCTGGTGCCCACTCGAGCAAATCGATGAACAATGGGAAAACAGTGCCACAGTGCTACAGACAGGAAATCTGGCACACAACTAGTAATATTTGAGAAAAATGTCTGACTGAAATAGCAAGGCACTCTCATGATTCTAAAGGGCCAAAGGTGGTGACTGGATTAGTTGTGCCAGCAAATTCTGTCTCATTAATAACTTGAAGGCATTTAAGTGCATGTAATCTAAAATTCTTGAGGCTTCCTGGATAAAACTTTTGGTTTCAAACCAGCTTTGAACTTTTAGAATGTGCCAAGATGCCTTGCTTGAGTATCATGAAATCTAAAATAATCCAACAGGAAAAATCATTCAAATATACTTGACATACTGGAAATATAATACAGCGGGTAGGGTGATTGCCTTGCATGCTGGTGACTTTGATTTGATCCTTAGCATTCCATTTCGTTCCCGTGAGCCTGCCAGCAGAGACCTCTGAGTGCTGAGCCAGAAGTAAATTCTAAGTATTGCCAGGTGTGGAGGAAGGAAGGAAGGAAGGAAGGAAGGAAGGAAGGAAGGAAGGAAGGAAGGAAGGAAGGAAGGAAGGAAGGAAGGAAGGAAGGAAGGAAGGAAGGAAGGAAGGAAGGAAGGAAGGAAGGAAGGAAGGAAGGAAGGAAGGAAGGAAGGAAGGAAGGAAGGAGGGAAGGAGGGAAGGAAGGAAGGAGGGAAGGAGGGAAGGAGGGAAGGAGGGAAGGAGGGAGGGAGGGAGGGAGGGAGGGAGGGAGGGAGGGAGGGAGGGAGGGAGGGAGGGAGGGAGGGAGGGAGGGAGGGAGGGAGAAAAAGAGAGAGAGAAAGAAAGGGAGAAAGGGAGACAGGGCGGGAGCAAGGTAAAAAGGACTGACTGATTCCAAGAGGTAGAGTTAGGGAAGGAACCAAGGGTCCGTGCTTTTCAAACAACAGTAGAGTGAGTCCTCTCATGAGGCACTTAGGTAAAATGTTGACCGGATGTAGCAGTTAACATGGTTAGTTCTGGAGGTCCCCAGGGTGTATGTCCTGGGCCTTGAAGCCTTCCTTTGGGGAGGTGTACCTGCAGGTCAGCCTCATAGTCATCAGATTCACAAAGGGCTGGAGAAGACTTGGAGTTTGTTTACTTGATATTGGTACCTGGGAGATGGATCCAACCAACACCTTCACAGTAGTCTATATTCAGAGATCTATTTTATACAACACTTTTGAGGATTTTTTTGTAAAGCAGGATAACCCCAAAAAGCAGTAGAAGCTTTTCAGATGGTGTGGTCTAGGACAGGAGGTGGTGAGGCGAGTTCAAGTTAATGTCTACTCTGCTACCAGCAAACTGTGAGCTTCGGGTGGTCTTAATGTCCTAGGGAAGGAATCTGATGTGTCTTTAAATAGATATGGAGAATATGAGAAGCTCTAGAGCAATCCTAATGAAGTCGTTTTTCTTTTAATATTTTAAGATTGCCTGTGAAATCCAAGACTGTTGAGGACGCCTGTTCAAGAGGGTCACGCAGGCATTGCAGAGGCAGGCGCAGGCTCTTGTGGCACAGCCAGTCCTTCGTCTACGAGAATACAAAACCCAGAGCTAGGAAGGCGACATGGTTATCAGTATTTTATATCTGACTGAATAATTATAAGAGTTGATTAGAAAATCTCTTTTTAGCTCATTCATATCTCCAGGGTTGACACAGAATTAGGCAACTGTAATTGTAGAGGCTGAAGAAACCATGAGGCTTTGAAATCTGTGTATATAAAATAGAAAGGGAAAAAATAACCCCAAAAATGTCCAGTTAAATAAGTGTGAGGTTTTCTTCTCTCTTTTCTGATTCTCTATTCTACATTAGAAGGCTCATAAATTTTTATGAATAGTTCCTTCTTTTCACCTATATAAGGATTAGTATTATATATATAATATAATATACTGTAATATAATATAATATAATAAAGAGTGAACTCTCACACACCAATATCAATTTACTAAAATGTATTTATTTCTAATGCAATAACTGGATAGAACATTGAAAGATTATTTCTCAAGCAGCCAATGTGATCAAGTTAATATGCAGGGACCTAGTGCTGGCAGAAATGAAATCTTGACATCTTGAAACTTCTCTCAAGATGCAGTTTGAAAGATGAAATGGCTTAAGAAGCAGAGTCCTAACCAAGAGTAAGACAGAATTTGACCCTTTTCTTCATATTTTACAGGGTGAAAGTAGCATTTTAACTTTAACTTATTTTTCTCCTATCCTTCTAAAAGACCAGAGGAAAAGCAAAGTTATCATTAGTCTGTAGCTACCGTAGGCATCATCAGGAGATAACACTAGTTAGCAATATGGCCACCTGGAAAGCTTTTGAAACCCACAAAGAAGTTATTTCTTTGCTAGGTGTTGGGCAAGAGCACTAAGAAAAATAGAAAGAGCAGACCCCATAATTCCTAGTGACAGTTTCTGCATCTATTCACATCAGGAGGCTCTTTGAAATAGGAATCCCATTATTTTAGAGTGTCCTGATCAAAACTAAATCATTAATTTAACAAATACATGAGAGCATTTACTGTGAAATAGTCAATGCATGTTTTTACAGCAATGTAAGAATAGAAGAAGCAAAAATACATGTCCAGTGCAGACAGGGAGGGTTTCTTAAAGAAAGTGATATTTCATTTAATTGGGCCATCAAGCAAAAGAACATAAGTGCTCATTCCAAACAAGGGTCCAGCAAAAGCAGTCTTGAAAAAATACCAACAAGTGCATGGAAAACTAAAATAGTGATTTTTAAATTCAGTTTAGCTGAAGTATAGGCTTCTGAATAGAACCATTTCTGTAGGCAAATGGGGACAGAGCATAAAAACTCATTGGAAAAAGTCTGAACTTTCATGCGAAAACTGTAGAGAACTATTTTATGTTTCTATGTGCAAGAGAGCCATGGCAAGCAAAATGGAAATTTTATTTTGTTCATTTTATAAATTTTCTTGATATATAAACACATAATGAGCTTTGAATTGTTGAATTTTACAAAGTGAACATAATAATGTAATGGCACCGATAAAGGAGACCAAGTTAAAAAAATAGAACATTGCCAGCTCCCGAGAAGAGCCCTTAATGAACCTTTCTTGAGGCTGGCATTCCTTCTGATAAGGTAACCGTTTTCCAGACTTCAAATATGATCAGTTAGTTTGACTGTTTTTGAACATTATTTGGCCAGATTAATATGTATGTGTGGTATGTGTGGTTTGGTGTTTTGCTTCTTTTGGTGTTATGTTTGTAAAATTCATCTATGTTATAATATGGAATTGCAATTCATTTCCATTGCTATACGATATTTTCATTATTTCTTATATTGGGATGGACATTTGGGTCATTTACAGATTTGGGCTATTCCCATATAGTATTATCCCATGTAAGTCTTTGATGAGTATGTATTTACATTCTGTTTAGTATATATGCTTTTGGTGGACTTACATTATACTGATGTTCAACCTTAATTTTTTTACTGATACGCTAAATGTTTTCTCTAAGACTGTTTTTAAGTCATACTACTAATAGCAGTCTGTGAAGTTCCAAGTAATCCATGAATCTTGGTGCTTTATGCTTGACTTTTTTCATTTCAATCTATATCCAGATATATGTTAGTATCTTATAGTATATTTTGAGCAATATGATAGTAGGGAGAAGCCAGTGGTTTATGGGATAATTTAATAAATATAAAAATAACCCAGAAAGGAAGTTTTACAAAGGTGGTCCCAGAAGAGAACCATTAAGAAATCAAAGTTTGTGCAATGTACCTATTTATCAAATTTTATTAAAAAAATAAAAAGCACATGTAGTGAGTTGAAAGCCTATGTGAAGTGTTTCTCAGGATCTCAAACATGCTTGCAACTTGCCCTTTCAATATAATCATTTCAATTTATATGTGTTCTCTAATCCCAAAATCCTTTGCGAAGAAAGCCAAATTTTGGAGGGAGTACATTTGGCTGGATGCTCAGCTACTTCCCTGCCTCATCGGTGAGGGGCACAGTTTCCAGGCTTGTCAGTCCAGGACCAGTGCCTGGCCAGCCCACCCCCTCAGCCAGAGCCCACCAATGCTGGGAGGGCCTATCTCCAGCAGTCACTGAGGCAGACAGAGAGGCAAAGCAGGTTTCAAGGAGTCAGAGTGGGGAATACACAGTCTGCTCTGCTCAGAGAGACTACTCTGAGCTGACTGAGGGTGAACCCTCCGTACCCTTGTGAGGGCACCCTGAGAGGATCAGGGACATACTCAGTGGCAGTCTACAGAAGGCACCAGCAAGCAAAAAAAAAACAATGGATTTCATTGTCCTAAGAACAGCTTGTCTCATGATGATCACCTGCTGCAGGAACAAAAGGGCCTTTGTTTGGTCATTTCAACAGAATCCCAGGTGTTTTAAGCATTTCTTTTTTTAGTTGGCAGATCATATAAGATAAAGGACCATTTCTGAGCTCAGGAGAACCATACAGCCTTGGACTGAAGCCCGGGTTTTCTATTTGGGCAGCAGCCTCCACCCAGCTGACACCACTCCCAGTCCCTCCAACCACTGCAACCTGTCCCCTGGACACCCAGTTCATCACACACGCAGCTGTGCAGCCTGCAGCCCCAGAGGGGTTCAGACACTGTGGTGTGCAAGCTGGGCTTATCGGGGAGCTCTCAACCCCAGTCAGGTGGGCACTTTATGTTTCCTTCACTGTTCTTAGTCAAGTAGAGTAGACCTGAGACCTCCCCCAGAAGCCCCCCGACATGGTATGGGAAGAAAAATAATAAAGAACATCTCTTTCCACCACAACATATTAAACTGGAGTGTATTCATTTATTTTTAGGCAAGTAACAATGCGCCCCCTCCCTTTACACTAACGTTTCCTTCCTTCCTTCCTTCCTTCCTTCCTTCCTTCCTTCCTTCCTTCCTTCCTTCCTTCCTTCCTTCCTTCCTTCCTTCCTTCCTTCCATTCTTTCTTTCTTTCCTTCTTTCTTTCTTTCTTTCTTTCTTTCTTTCTTTCTTTCTTTCTTTCTTTCTTTCTTTCTTTCTTTCTTTCTTTCTCTTTCTTTCTTTCTTTCTTTCTTTCTTTCTTTCCTTCCTTCTCTCTTCTTTTTCTTGCTCTCTTACTTTCTATCTTTTCTCTTGTTTGAGGAGCCACATTTGGTAGTGTTCAGGACTGATTCCTGGCTTTGTGCTCAAAGATAACTCCTGTCTGGGAATTGCACTGTGTTTGGTGCCAGGACTCAAACCCTGGTCAGAGTGCAAGGCAAGCACCTTAAAGGCTGGACGATATTCAGATCTTACTACCTTCCCCTTTAAGTAGGCGATCTTATTATCTTATTATATCAGCCCATGGGATCCCTAATAAATTTAGGCTCTTGACTCAGCAAGTTTCTCAGTGAAGCATCAGACCTACTGCTTCTCTTTTGGAATGGCATATTTAAGCTCTGTTAGTTGTATCCTTTTTCAAGCTCTGCTAGTTGTCATTTGTGATATCAAATATCTTCCAATGTATTAAGATTCAAATGCAGCCTTCTTTACAAGGACAACCCCCAATATGACTGAGATTGGGGTCCCATGGACCAACCTGGCACTATTAGCTCAGCACTGTGACCTGAGAGTTTAGTTCTGGGGTCCACAATGCTTGTCTAGACTAAATGATGTGGGGGGGGGGCACCAGGACCTCACCTGGCAGTGCCCAGAAACCATGTGGTGCTGGGGTTTAGATCTGAGTCCTTTACATGCTGGTCATGTATTGATTCACTCTGAACCATATCCCTGTCTAAAATCATCACTTGAAAATAAATTATTTGGGGCCAGAGCAATATCACAGCGGGTAGAGCATTTGCCTTGACCTGGGTTTGATTCCCAGCACTGCCAGGGGTAATTCCTGAGTGCAGAGCAGGAGTAACCCCTGTGCATTGCCGAGTGTGACCCCCCCCCAAAAAAAAAAGAAAAGAAATGATTTACCTTTCTAGGACTTGCTTCTTTACATGGAAATTATGCTTTACCTGAGCAATAGCAATAGCTCAGGTGAAGCACAAGGCTTACTCCTTGTGGCCACGTGGGTAACAGTGGTCCCACCAGCCCCTTGATTTCAGTTCCTGTCATATTCCATTCCTCACACCTGCCATCACCCTTGTGTGTCTTGCCTGGAGATTTGATTCTTAACTCTATGAATGTTCCCAGTTTGTGTTCTCGACTCTAGTTCCCCAAATTCATTTTACCAGAAATTTTTCTCTCCCTCTTTTCATATTCCAGAGATTTATCCAAAAATCTCTTTTGAATGTTTTCAGCCAGAAGTCCTTCCATGTCACTGAATTCATGATTTTGATAGAACTTTAAGGACCCTAGCATTTGTAAGTTGGAAAACATCTGGCATCTGAATTAGCCAAATACTGTGGGAGTTCATCATACAAAAAGGATTGGGGCCGGGGCCGGGGCTCTGCTCCGGCCGGCCGGGTTTTCGGCCCGGATGCCCATGCCTCTGCAGAACCGGTGGATGTGGAACGAGCGGGGACCAGAGACAGCTTTAGGAATTGGGGTTCCAGCATCTGGCACAATTTTCCCTGGACTTTATACAGAAATCCAAAACCGTGCAGACGCGACTTAACATTTATAATTGTCAGCAATGTGCAAGGGTTCCTTTTGAACAGGTCTGACTTGGGGGGGAAACTCCAAATAATAACAGTAAGTTTTTGTTGAAATTTTGAAGGTTTTTAATGTAGCAGCCACCTCTCTGGACTGTGAACTAAGCAAAAGCCCCATGCTGGCCGATTCGGCGTGGCGTACACCATACTATGAGGCGCTGGAAGGAGGATGAGGGGGAAAAAGGAAAAAAAAAAAAAGGGAAAAGGAAAAAGGGGAAAAAAAGAGAGAGAGAGAGAGAGAGTTATGTACTTGTAGCAGTGGGGCTACATATCTCTTCATTTCCAGCAATGAAAAACTAATTATCAAATGTAGTAGGTCGGTCTCTCTTGGTTGGAAACTCTAACAACTATAGTGAGTTTTGTGTTGAATTATGGAATGTAATCAAGGTAAAGAAAAATTGAAGTGAAATTCATTAGTTATACAGTAGGGGGTAGGGGGTGGGGGCGGGGGATATACTGGGGTTTCTGGTGGTGGAATATGGGCACTGGTGAAGGGATGGGTGTTTGAATATTGTATAATTGACATATAAACCTGAGAACTTTGTAACTTTCCACATGGTGATTTAATAAAAAGTTTTAAAAAAAAAAAGAAAAAAAAAGGATTGGGCCAGACACTGAAAAAAAAAAGGTCTTAGAGGAAATAAATCAAATTTAAAATGCTCACCCTAAATGAAGACAACACAAGCAGAGTGTTTCAGCTCGAATGGTCTTCATAGCTGAGACAAGAGTATGAAATAGGAAAGACAAAAAAACTGAATCTGATCTTAAGAGAGAGAAAAAACTGGTTTCAGTTTTTGTCGTGGTCCTTCTGGAGATGAACAGTCCTGCCAACAGATGTTACAAGGAAACTCAGAAACCTTCCCCTGGTGTGACCCCAAATATGGTAGCAGTAGGCAGTGCTTTAATGTTCATGCTACTTAAATTTAACAAATTATTTCCTGTAAAGGCAGCATATAGTGCTTTTAACTAACTTCACTTAGAAGAACTGTATTCATATTTTATTGATACTAGTTAAACAACCATGAAAGAAGGAGAAGGGCAAAAATAGTTTCAACATGCAGCTAATCACAAAAACCAATGTGATGCCTTTTTTTTCCTGGTAGATCAATTGAAGTCAAGAGGGGAAGAATAATCACTTCACCGAACAAGTGTGCGCTGATCAATTAAATAACCTATTCAGAAACAGGGGTTTCAGTAAAGAAAAAAAAAACTGTTGAAATTATTTTTTGTGTATATATGTGTGTGTTCAACCAAAAATAGGAACTATTGATAAAATAACAAGCCTGTGGCTATAATCTCCAGCCAGAATGCACTCAGATATGCTTACTCTATGACTTCTAATGGTCCATGGTAAAACAATTGAGCAGAGCAAAGATCTGCTGCTATATCTATTCTTAGGAAAGATAATGAAAACAGCAGAGGGAAGACAAAGGACTCTGTGTATATACATATGTCTACATGTCCCACCTTGGGGTAGAAAGACACAGACGTCCGGAAATAAATCACTACCTCTGGAACCAGTGCCTGCAGCTTTTGGATCTAACTTCATTTCTGTGGAAATGAGACCATTCAGCCATGCACAGAAATTAAAGTGTAGAGAGAAAAGAGCCAAACAAAATATGAATTGTAATGAAATCAAAATGCCAGTGGTTCTATTATTGTGTGCTTTATGTGATTGTGAAGCAAAAAACCCAGGGTAATGAGAGGTCACGATGGCTAAAAATTGGAGCACTAATAGCTCTAACCCACTGGTGAGAAGCAGTGATCTCAATAAAATGCAACACTAATGGAAATAGCCCTATCGGGAAAAGGCTGACATCTGTATTAGAGGACAAGGATAAGAAAAACAGAAACCTCAATCCCTCTTAAAATACATTGTTTCAACAAATAATGCCTTTAAAAATCTGTTGAGGGGCTGGGGCAATAGCACAGTGGGTAGGGTGTTTGCCTTGCACGCAGCCAACCAGGGTTTGATTCCCAGCATCCCATATATTCCCCTAAGCACCACTAGGAGTAATTCCTGAATGCAGAGCCAGGAATAACCCCTGTGCAACACCAGGCGTGTCCCAAAAAGCAAATAAATTAATTTATTAAATTTAAAGATAATAAAAATCAGTTGAGGCATTTCTCTTACAAATTCTTGCTTCTCCTACCTAGACTGAATTCTTCAAAGTTTTTGTGTTTCGCTTTTTGAGTGACTCAGCCAGGTGAGCCTGTGCAGTTTTGGGAACACTCTCGAGGTGTGTCATGTCTGACCAGAGGGGCAGGAGTAGGAGAGGCAGATGGGAAAGCAGTTCTCAGGGAGGCTGCAGAGGAGCTGGACTTACATATCAAACAAATATTCTGTCAGTCATTGAGTTTCCTACCACAGCCCAAACAAAATCCACACCAACCTTCTACACATCCACTGCTTGAGAATTCCTTCCGTCCTATGATGATGTTTTGTTTTTGAGTTGTTTTGATTTGGGGGTGTTGTTTTTCGTACCAGGTTATGGTAGATAAGCGATAAAAGGAACCACCTTTTGATATGCTCTGAAATAAGATGAATTCATGAAATAAGGAAACAAAAAGAGAAAAGTTAATTTTTTTTAAATTTTCTCTAAAGTTTCTCCACCATATATTCTACAGCTGTGAAGGCCCTAAAGTGCAATGACTGTTTTTAATCCTTTAACTTTTTTTTTTTTTTTTTGCTTTTTGGGTCACACCCAGCGATGCACAGGGGTCACTCCTGGCTCTGCACTCAGGAATTACCCCTGGCAGTGCTCAGGGGACCATATGGAATGCTGGGAATCAAACCCGGGGTCGACTGCATACAAGGCAAACGCCCTACCCGCTGTGCTATCACTTCAGTCCCGACTGTTTTTTATTCTTACTACAGTAAATTCTCACTCGATGTTCTGGATAGGGCTTGAAAACTATGAGGTTTAGCAAAACAATGTGTAACAAAAACTACTTTATGATAGGCTAATTAATATAGACAGAGTTGAAGTTTCTATGAGCTATTTCTGGTCACAGAAACATCAAACTTTGAAATAAAGGCCTCCAAATCCTCAATTATTAAGCAATCATTTATGTAATAATGAATGTTCCAATCCTATACTATGGTTGTGGATGTCCAGAACATATTTTGGCAGGACCCCATCCCATCCCGGCAGGACTCCATCCCATCTGCACACACCCTTTCGAGCTCACACCGTCTCACACTCACCCCAGTTTGAACAATTGAGACATGCTGAGGAATTCATCCTGCACTTCTCTGGGCCGCAGAAGGAAACTGGATCACCCAGTCATGAGGAGAATGTGAAATAAAACCTCCACACCAACCATCCAGGAATTGATTTTCTTTTTTGGGGTGGGCAGCGCTCAGGGCTTCTTCCTGACTCTTTGCTCAGGGAACACTCCTGACAGTGCTCAGACGATCATATGCAGAACCCAGTTCAGCTGTGTGCAAGACATGCAAGGCGTGCCTTATGCGCTGTGCTCTCTGGTTCATTTTTTTTTTCTCATTCACAATATGGTGACGTGAGGTTGAAGTAAATGATGGAGTGTGACTGGGGGATGTATGAAAATGAGATGAGTCTTTTAGAAAATGGAAGGTGCTGATTTACTCCCCATTTTTTGAAGACTGGAGAATAAGTTATTCCATATAGGTTTTTTTCCTCTATCACTCAGAATAGGGCCTTTCGAAGTCGAAGCACAGATGTTGGGTTGAACTCCTGGTTACTCAGCAGATATAAGAAAGCTGGTGATCCCCATTGTCCTACATTTTCACGGCTCATGCAAGCAGTAGAGGAGCTCCAAGAGCAATTCAAAAAACCAATTTGCCTGCTCTGATAACATGCCAAGTGTAAACATATTCTATTCCGTTTCTGCTTCTCTGACTCTCTGTTTCCCACTTGTGGTATTCCTTTTCAGGATTGTCTCCAACTCTTCAGCTCATCTTTTCCCTTCTTGTCCACTACTCTTCACATGTACTTCTCTTTGCTTCTTTAGCCAATATATTAATAATCACAGGAATATTCAATACAATTTTTTATGCAAAAATACCATTTAAAGTAAGACTTTTGAGCAGGCTGCATGCCAAATATAGAACAAAACTAGACCTTTGTGAAGAATGATTGATTGAGAGGTGGTAAAGTGCATGTTTTGCACGCATAAAACCTGGTTTGATACCTAAATATACCCACACGTACACAAATGACTGATTAAATAACAAACTGCTTTCTCCTTTCTTTGTGATCTTATAGATGGCATAATCTGAGGAGGATGAAGATATCTTTTGTTCTGAACTACATTTCTCTTTATTTCCTATACCCATTCATATTTATATATCTATAGCTCATTAACAGGAATATGCATATTAATATTATGTTTACATTTAGATCACATTAGATCCAGAAATGGTTCTATAAGTATATTCATATTTTACCACCTTTTAAATTTTTCTAATTTCCTATTTTTCTCTCAATTTACTATGATATGTCGCTAAGCTCTATATTTCAGCAATTTTGATACATGATGAGATTTTATGTTCAACTCATCATCTTTCCCCAGTGTGGAACACATTAAGCTGTGAGTTACAAGGAACGTTTTTCCTAATTTAGGTTTTATGAAAGTCCTCTGTGTCTTCTGATAGTTTCCATTCCTGTCTGATGCTATTCTGTTCATGTGCTCTCATTTATTCAGGGCCTAGGTCAAATCACAAATCCTCTAAGAAATACCATTAGTTCTGCAAGTCAAAATTAATATTTCTGTTAAATAATTAATATTTCTCTTCATTTTCATAACATTAGAAACTTGTATACTTTAGTCCCCTTTTATCCAATCTCCAATCTCCAAAGAGTTTATAACTTTTTGTTATAAACTGATTATATATCAATCCCAACACACAGATCACACACACACACACACACATATACATGATACATATGTTGAAACCTTAACTTTCAACGTGATTATATTTGGAACTAGGATCTAAAAGTAAAAGGCAGAGCTGTTGAGGAGGAAACGTTTCCCTATCCCTTTTGGTTCTTCTAGGTCAATTAACCAAAGAGGCATCATACAAATGAGTTGATAAAACATGAAAATGTAATTACATATATATGAAGAATTTACAGAAAAGTGGATTCTAAAGACAATAATGAAATGAAAAATAAATGACAGGGCTAGAGAGATGGCACTGCAGGTAAGATGCTTGCCTTGAACTCAGTCAGCCAGGGATGGAATTCCCAGAGCCTGCTGGTAGTGATTCCCTGAGAGCTTGCCAGTAGAATATAGAGCCAGGAGTAAGTTCTGTGCACAACCAGATGTGACCCAAATAAAAAAAAGGACAATATATCAATATATATCCTGATCTAAAGAATGATCTGAAAAAAAGGTCTAAGAGTTTCAATAGGGTATTTTAGGTATTTTATATGACAAAGAGCATATGCTCTGTAGTTAGATGCCTTCCGATTTAAAGAGATTTTTCAGATAGACGTTATGGCTGGTAATAACCCCAACTCTGAGTAGTACCCTTCATTTAAATTTTTTAGCTAGCTAAAGGAATTATAAAAACTTCTATAAATCAGGACTGGAGCTATAGTACAGCATGTAGGGTATTTGCCTTGCATGCGGTGGACCCAGGTTCAATTCCCAGCATCCCATATGGTCCCCGAAGCACTGCCAGGAGTAATTCCTGAGTGCAGAGCCAGGACTAATCCCTGAGCATCACCAGGTGTGACCCAAAATGGAAAAAAAAACCAACTTCTGTAAATCACCCTTGACCCCAGAGTATAGGAAGAAGAAAAGAAACCTAGTGGGGGTGGGCAGAGATAGATGAGAAGCAATGGGGGTAAGGGGCAAGGAGATTCAGGTACATTGGTCATGTTAAGGGATGATAGAGCCCAATATCTAAAGCAGAGACAACAATACTGGAAATCATGAGACCCAACTTTGACAGCGAAACTTAAAAAATGCTTGTCAAGATGGCAGGCTGGGTGTGGTAGAGGTAGGAGAGGGGACCTGGGAACCCTGATGGAGGGAAGTTAACACTTGTGGCAGGATCAGTGTTGGAATGCTGTATTTCTAAAACCCAACTATGAAAAACTCTGACAATTTTGTTTGTTTCCTGTGAGCCTACAGGCCATCACTGATCACAAGTCAAAATCATCTAAGTGCCATGTCTTGGGAAGTCTCTTTCTCCCTGGTTGCTTCCATAGAAACCAGTGCTGTCACTTTGATCTTGAATTTTCGATCTCTGGAAATAAGAAGACCAATTTTGTTGTTTAGGACATTTTGCTTTAGTTACCCCTTAAGACTGATATACTTTCCAGTCTTCCTTCAATATACAAGTCCTCTTGACTTACAGCCTTACATAGCACTGTCTACTTGATTCAATTAACTCCGTGCGTGCAGGAGGCTTCTCTCCTCTGACCTCAAAGAAGCTCATCTTGGCCAGGTTCATCCCAGAGCTCAACTCAAGCTTTGCTTAAGCAATACAGTGGCCCATGAGAAAAGGGAGACATTTGCCATTTGACAGATGGCATTCCCTTTACCTGGTGTGTATTTCAGCTTCTGTGAAAATCGCACTATATAATTTCATCTCACATTTTCTGTTGTTTATTCCTTTTTGTTTTGCTGTTTTGTTTGTTGCAAGAATCTCTTGCCCGCACGCCTGGCTGTCTTCCCCAGGGTCTCCTCAGAGGGGATGGGCTCCAGCTTCCCTACCCACCGAGCAGAGCTCTCGGCGGCCAAAGACCACTGGAACCTAGCCACAGCCATGCTCAAGGCCCCTCTCCACAGTTTCAGACAAGCCTCACGCATGAAGGTACCGGCAGAGGAACCAGGTGTGCATAATTCCATTAACAGCCAACATCCAGAGACTTAAAAGCAAGCTCCCAGAAGCTGGAGGTATCTTATAATCTACTTCTCCCTCTGGGAGAACCTGGCAAGCTTCTGAGAGTTTCCTGCCCACATAGGACAGCCTTGCAAGCTTCCCATGGTGTATTCATATGCTAAAGCCAGTACTGAGCTGGATCTCATTCCCCTGACCCTGAAAGAGCCTCCGATGCTGCATCGTTGGGAAGGCCGAGTGGAGAAAGGCTTCTAAAATCTCAGGGATAGAACAAATGGAGAGGTTACTGAGCCTGCTTGAGAAACCGATGATTGTGATGGTGTTTTGTTGTTTGTTTTTGTTTGGGGGCCACATCCAGCAATGCTCAGGGGCTATTTCTGGCTCTGTACTCTGGAATCCCTCCTGGCACTGCTCAGGGGACTGTATGGGATGATTGGTATCCGGGATCCAAGGCAAGCACCTTACCCTGTGTATTCTTTCTGGTCTCACATCACACATTTTCTACCTGAGCCATCCTACATCTAAACTATGAAGATTTTGAGGTCAGAGGTTCAGTGAGGTTTTGGCCATAACCATGACCACTTCCACCATTTGCCTCAGAGAGCAGTTTTCTTTGATCACCCCAGCTTTATCTCCATGTACATGCTACATTCCTTTGGAGTAGTAACAAACTCAGTTTGCCTCTGCATTTGAAAAAGAGGAAATGCATAAAACTCCACCCTCTTCTCCCTCTCTTTGACTTTTTACAGTTGACTGCAAAAGACTGTCTATGTTCAGGAAAATTGATTTTTGCCATTTAAATAATCTAATCTTCACAAACCTTTTAACCCCCATGCAAAACCCATTTAAGGCACAGCAAGATAATTAATATTGAAAATAGTCTCTGCAGGGGCTCTAAATACCTTCCTACCTCGTTTACCATTCCAAGAATCTAGTTTGTAGTTTTAAGTTTATGGAAAGGTTTACTTCATAAAACACAAATTCTACTTTAATAGGCCTTTTCTTTCAACATATGTTATAAATCAATTAACTTAACTGGCCAAATACTAATTAAGGATGCATTAGGAGATCATTTGTATTCCATAGTTTTCTAACATTCTTACTGATATTTTTGAAGATCATTGAGTTAGAAAATCAATGCAGTGGAGTCTATTTCTCTGCCATAGCCTCACACACTGTACAAACTCACTGGTGCTAAAAAAAATACTTACTGGTAAAAGAGAGCTGAGTCAGGGGCAGAAGGAAAGAACTCATTATTTAAAGGCCAAATGCCACTGTTCACAGTGCAAGCAAATTCACAGATGCACACAAGCATAGCAATATCTTCTCTTATTATTCATCTTAACTTTGGGGAATTGAGAACATTTGATGGAACTGTAGTAAGAATGATAAAAATCTTGCTGAGTGAGACCTGCACTGCCTCTTACGTACTGAAAATTGTACTCATTTCTGTCCATCTTATTGCTGCTCAAACCCCTTCCTCTCCTGAGGATGGGTTCCAATCACCTGAGGCTAAAGCAAGTGTTCTAAATTTCAAGTTCATAGCCATTTGGAACTTTGTGGACCTCCAAAATTGGAAAGTATACACATATCTGGGAGAGGTGACTATACTTCCCACAGAGCTTTCAAAATGTGCACATTTCTTAGAAATGCTGGAAGCAAGAATGATATTTTATTCCATTGATTTTTGACTTTCTGAAGAAAGGTGTTTCTTTTGCTACCTCAAATCTTTGCAGGTAGTGCTTCATTTCTAGAATTTGTTCCCCACCTCTTTCACTTGATTCCCTTACTCCATTCCTTTGGATGGTTGGTTCTCTCTCTCTCTCTCTCTCTCTCTCTCTCTCTCTCTCTCTCTAACTGCCTATTCTTCCATGCTACTTTTACTAACAATTTTCTTTCAAAGCTCTTAATACACATTACAATTTAAAATCACTGCAATCATGTGGAGACCACTTATCTTGGATTAGACTATAAGCTTCACAAGGGTAGAAATCATATTTCATCAGCACCAGGAACACAGTATAAAAAATATTGCACAACATTTTGTGAAAAAGTCAAATACAAGAATAATCGATGAATTCATAAGTATGTCAAGTCAGCTTAGTTTATACAGTCTCCTAATTTTCCAAATTTCTAAATTTTCAAGCACACAGAGGTGATACCACTCATTTGGGCAGTTTCTTGCTACCTGATTATTGCATCTAGGCAAACATTGTACATTCAGCTAACCTCTTAGCTCGTTATATTAGACATACATCCTATACCCCTTTCAAGACTTCAACATCATTATGGAGCACATATTAGAAAATAATCAGATGTTTTCTAATAGCCCAGAGCAACACAAATGCTTAGAATTCCATCTGTTCTACACTAATTTACAATAATTGAACAGTGTTGAGTATGTGACCTGTCTTCATGTTGACCCCCAATGCCCTAACTGGGTCTCTCTCTTTCTATCAGAACATCCAGTGTTGTGCCGGATGCTCAGGAGTCAGCTTGTTGGTTGACCAAAACGTGTAGGATGGGATTAATCAGCCAGTAGTTGTGGTTTCTTTAAGACCTAAAAGATGTGTAAATGGGAAATAAAAGTCAACACTAATCAGAGTTTTGGTATCTCTTCCACTTTTTTTTTTTATAAGGCCTAACCTGTTGTTTGCAGATGACTGAACATCATGACACTTACCTGGATGAGGCAACACAACACTAGTGAGCATTTATTGAGACTCCGGCTTCCTCTTCCTATAGCTGTACTTTTACAGAGTTATTTTACTGTACACCATTTTGATGTGCCTACAATGCCTCATTCTCAATTAAAAACCCACAATATACAATGCGGGAGCTATTATAACAGGTAAAGTGCTTGCCTTGCATGCCACCAACTCAGATTCAATTTCCTGCACCGTCTATGGTAACTCAAGCTCTGTCAGGGATTATCCCTGAGTACAGATTCAGAAATAAGCCCTGAATACAGCTGGGTCTGGACCAAAGGACCAAACACCCCTCCAAAAAACAATTGCAATATAAACTACAGGCATAGCCCATAACTTTCTCATTTACCTTTCAACAGTTAATCACTGTCAGGAGAAGATTATCCAGTTAATAAGACTGATGGATAAGCTATGGACAGGTTAGAAAGGGGAGGATCAAGATGGATTATTGTATCTGGATGTCTGAAAATTAAGGCAATGTGCCTATTTCATAATACATTCAACAAATAGTCAAAAACTAACATTTGTTCTATAACATAATTTATGATCAAAAATTTATGATCCATGCATATATTTAGGAGCAAAATGCATGGAGTTTATGAACCAGAAGGGAACCTATTTAATATTCTGGAAACAGGATTTTAGTCACATCAAAGCTGGCATAGTTATTATGTTTCAAGATTGCCATGTTTTCAAATTTAGAACTTAGAAATAATACATCTCCTCTCAGGAAGTTATAAAATTAAACCACATGTCTTTACACTGAGTTTGCCTTCAACTCTCTTTTAAGAGAGCAGATAATAGATCACACCAAAATTATCTCCAGGTAGAATAGTGTTTTAATATGAAACTTCCCTAGTGCAAACTACTTAGTTTACTTGGGTTACCACACTAAATAACTTGTATCTCTTGTATCACTTGCCATCCTGTTGCTCATCGATTTATTTGAGGGCGCACCAGTAACGACTCCATTCATCCCTGTTGCATGCTAGTGTGTTCCAATGGAATCTGCTCGCTCCAGGAACACAAAGAGCCTCAAACCGTTCATTCAGGGTCTTGACGAAGAAGTCTGACCATCCCGTAGGTGAGCGGCCACATGTTCTTTTGATATCCCGTGGAATCTACTCGGTAATGGCTCTAGTCCAGCAGTCATCTCCAAATCGCATTACAAGTTTTACAAGTTTGGCCCATCTGATTTTTGACGCATTGGCAAACAAGATAGCATCCCTGATTCTTTATCATTGACAGACGTCAGAATTCAGAATTCGGATTCCTTTTCTCACTTGAGTGAAACATGATGTTCCAAGCATAGCTCTTTCAATTCCTCTTTGGGAGACCCAAATACCGTTTTCATCCTGTTTTCGTAGGGCCCAGGTCTCTGAGACATATGTCAGTGCAGAAAGAACAGTGGAGTCAAAAAGATGTGCAAGGAGCTGAAGGGTCTTCATCCTCTTAACCACTTCTTCGGCACTCTTGAAGGTGTTCTGCGCTGCTCTCTTTCTCCTGTGCAGCTCAGGTGCCAGGTCGTTTGTCATGTTGAGTTCTCGACCTAGGTACACATAACTGCGGCATTCAGAGATGTTTGTTCCATTAAGAGCAAATGGAACATCAGGAACTAGTCCGTTTCTCATGAATATTGTCTTAGTGAGATTCAACTGCAGTCCGACCTTTACACACTCACAGTCGAAGTCAGCCAGCGTTCATGCCTCTTGGCTAATGTTTGGTGTTATTAGACTAAATTAGACTAAATAACTAAAAAATAGAAATTTATTTTCCCACAATTCTGTAGAAACTATGGCTAGGAGTCCAGGATCAAAGTAGTAGCCAATTTAATCTCCTAGGCTTCCTTCCTTGGGTTTCAGAGGATCACCTTGTCAGATGCCTCCTTACATGCCTCCATCACCCATCACTAAATTCTCTGTCCTAATTACCTCATAAAGAATACCAGGAATATTGAGTTAGGGTCCATTCGTATAACTTTTACCACCTCTTCATAGGCCCACTCTCCAAATAGTCACAGGCTGAGGCATTGCAGGTAAGAACAATATATTAGTTTGGGAAAGACACAAACCAGCCATAGCAATTCTTGGATTAATTACTTCCTTCTAATCAGTGTCTGCACACTTGTGGTACTTTTCTATCTAAATTATACCATGATCAAAAACCTTCTTGAGCACAACTCCAACTCCATTGCCCTTCTCTAAAAACTGTCAGTTGCCAGTAGGATATATAATGAAGTCCTCATTAGCTAGATCCAGTCCTATATATCTATTCCATTCCCAAACTAATTGAACTCTTTCCACTGTTCCAGTCTTATGCTTTATAGCCTTTAATTGCAAGTGTCCCTTTGCTGATATCTTCAACAAAAGGTGCCTTCCCTTATAAACACATATCCTAACCTTTTGTAAGGCAACAACATAATGTAAGGAGAAATAGGTTCTCTATTCATTTCCTGAGGCTGCCATAACAAATTATCACAAATTTGATAGCTTAAGCAACATAAATTTATTCTGTTACAGTTCTGTAGGGCAGAGGTTTGAAATCAAGGTGTTGACAGGGCCACATTCCCTTTGAAGCTCTAAGGAAGAATTAATTTTCTTCTTCTGGTGGCTGTCAGCATTTATTGACTTGTGGTCCTAACACTCAGACTCTGCCTCCGTGTTCACATGCCACTGCTTCCTCTTCTGTTGAAATCAAACTTTCTGCTACCTTTCTCTCATTAAAACACTCACAGTTGTTAGATTTACAGACCATCTGGAAAACCCAAGATTTTCTGTTCGTTTTTAATTATATCCATGAGAACCTTTTTCCAAATATTCACTGTAAGTTTGGAGTGATATGCTACACTTTTTTGGAGTGTGGTCCATATTCAATTACTATAAAAATCTGGTCCATATTCAATTACTATAAAAATCAAATTTGATTTATCTTCATATCTCACTGAATATTTTGAACACAAAATATTACACAGTAGGTGTACAACAAATATTTGTGAATTGGATGAATGATTTTTTTATCTATTAGCTCAATCCTAACCCTTGCAAAATCAGTCAATAGACAAAATAAGTGGTTATTATGGGAATATCAAAATCAGTGGCGTGCTTTGGGGTTGCAAAGATGAGGTTTTTAAGTATTGCTGATGTAAACATGAAAAGAAAGTAATGAGTCAATTTGGGGACAAGCTTATAAATCAGATAAAATACTTATCAGTGACTTTTGTAACCTTCAAAATTCTTTATTTAAACACTTTTCATTTTTATCACTGTATCACTGTCATCCCATTGTTCATTGATTTGCTTGAGCGGGCACCAGTAACATCTCCATTCGTCTTCACACTATAGCCTGATGTGTATTGGGGGCTCTTTCATGGTCAGGGGAATAAGGACCGTCATTATTACTGTTTTTTGGCCTATCAAGTATACCACAGGTAGCATACCAGACTCTGCCATGCAGGCAGGATACTCTCGGTAGTTGCCGGGCTCTCCAAGAGGGACAGAGGCTTTTGTGGCGGCTTCTAATCACATTTACAGGTGTTCCCAGTCTATCGAATGTAAGCTTTTGGTCAACTGGCATGTTGTAACAATCTGCACACTGACAAACAGGCACCTGCCTAAGGCCAATAAATGAGCTTATATAGATGAGCTGGAGGTGGTTTGTAGGTGTGGCTCCCACATACCTAACTTTTGTCCATGTAATTTCTATGTAAATTTGGTCCCAAGTTGTTGGGGTTTGAACAAAGGCACAGCAGCAATTTGGGGGTATCTGGGAGTCTGAAGGCACCATCAAGCTGCTGATGCACTCACCCCGCAGGTACAGGTTGACCTGCTGGTGGCACCGTATCCCCCACAAAGAAACAATATATATTAAAATACAAGCAGCATTAAATGATAGAATTAGTCTCCTTGCTTCTTCTAATTAGCCGAGTACTAGAGCTATAACACAGCAGATAGTACATTTTGCCTTGCACGAGGCCAACCCGGGTTCAATTCCTCTGTCCCTCTCGGAAAGCCCAGCAAGCTACTGAGAGTATTATGCCCCCATGGCAGAGCCTGTCAAGCTACCCGTGGGGTATTCAATATGCCAAAAACAGTAACAACAAGTCTCACAATGGAGACGTTACTGGTGCCCACTCGAGCAAATCGATGAACAATGGGATGACAGTGCTACAGTGCTACTCAGTTGATTACATAACAGGAGACCTAATTTCCTCAACTATCAATGGTGGAGTATAATGAAAACACATTTAGTATATAATTATACATTAAAGCAACATGTTATATACAATGATAACATTAATTCCAGGCTGCTGCAAGGATTAAGAAATTATCTGTGCTCTGGGACATACTTCACACTTATAGCAATGGGAGGATCTGGGTTGCTAAGCAGACCACCAACAGAGAAACTGGACTGGTGGGAATATATGATTAGACATACAATGATCCTCCTTTATTTAACACCTGCACTGGTTGGTCAACCTTCCTCTCACTTTCCCTGACTATAGGATTAAGGGTAAAAATGGCAAATTAAACCATTTTACCTTCAATAAAACCTCCTCTGCATGGAAGGGTAAGGATCAGAAGATTAATATTCACCAATTATAAACTCTGGAGAAAAAAAAGCAGAAGTAGAAGCAGAAACACTTCCTGTTTGTACATGCAGTATCTATGAGCCAATATCTACTGAATTTTCCAGAAAGCAGCTCTCAGATAGGAAAACTAATGAAGAAGCCACAAGCAGCCTTAATGCCAAAGTGCTACTTTAGCAAGGAACCAGCTGAGTTTGTCCTTAACCTCTTGCGATGGGACTTACTTTTATATCACAGAGAATTTTTTGTATTTTTCAGAGAACTTCAAATATCTCAGTATAGAAAAATTGACGTTTGGTGACACTATTCTTATACTTAACAAAATAAACTCGACTCATATTGGTTCAATTCCTTATGCCTAACAATACTTCTTGCAAACAGAGTACTACATGTTTTTACAGTAGCATGTAAGTCATTATTTATTTAAAATGCAGCATTATTTTGCATGAAACCACTTATTTGGCAGGCAAATATTATAAACAGTATCTATTGCCATTTTAGTGGATATTAAAAATATTAATAAAACTACATTTTGCATTGCCCCATTTTCAGAAATGTAAAAGATTTAAAATAACAAAAGTAGAAAGAACTTTGGAGTCTTCAAATTGTCTTTCTGTGCCTTGCTGTGTTATCTCCATAACCACAAAACAACCCTGAAAGGAAGTAAAGCCCACTTTATTCAAATATCTAATCACTGGCAGGATTCTTTTCAAAATGAGTATTGTAATGATCAATAAAATCCCTTTCACAGAGAACAAATATCCATCAGGACCTATAAAGATAAAGAACTTTTCCAACAGAGCTTGTTAAAATCCAACATCTCTCCACTCTGCCTCAAGATAAAAAGGAAAAAAAAGCAAAGGAAGTGATATATCTTTGGAGTAATGAAACAATGAGCCTTAGAAATGGAGAGAGGCTGAGAAATCATGGCAGGTCAAACTTAGTTGAATCTCAAAGGACTTAAATGGCTTTTCCAAGGTCAAGGGCTTCTGAAAGTAGGAGAGTGAAGTGGATCCTTTTGATTGCTAGTCCTATGATGAAAGGTCATGAAGGAAACATCCTCAGAAGACCTTTGGGTACTTGGTCAGTATAGCACAGGGAGCAGTCTCATCAGTGTTGAGTTACTACATCTTTTGTGCAGTGGATGTGTTCAGGATGTGGTAACACCAGTAGTGTGCTAGGAAAAGCCAGTGGTGTGCAATGCCTCTCTGTCCCTGTGACAGTTTGGTCCTGTCTTTTATTCAGATCTGTGTTCACTAACATCTTACTAGTATTTGAGTGACCAGGATGAAAAATTTTTCTTCTTTTTTCGTTTTGTTGTCACACCTGGTGATGCACAGGGGTTACTGCTGGCTCTGCACTCGGGAACCACTGCTGGTGGTGCTCAGGGGACAATATGGGATGCTGGGAATCGAACCTGGGTTTGCTGTGTGCAAGCAAGCGCCCTACCCACTGTGCTATTGCTCCAGCCCCAGGAAATTTATTTAATGGAAGCAAATGCTGCAGGTGAAGCATTTGGGGGAAATTGGAGTAAAGAAAGGTAATGTTAAATATTTACTTGCACAGCACAGAAAAAAAATCCTTTCCCTCCCTTCTTACAAAATATAATGTTCAACCTACCTTTGATTCTCCAAGACACACTGAAAAATAACAAGTTTGAAAATAAAACTTTTCACCTTTTAAGATTTGGAATAAACTTGAAAAATAACAAGAATGGAGGCCACTGAATACATATTAAACGTGGGTGCATCACTGACCCCAGGACTTACACTCTATACACTAAAACTCTTTAAACCTGTAAATACAATCCTTTAGAGTGGGTAGCTCATGTACATTTTTTTCCCCAATTTTTATTGATAGTAAGTGGAAGAACAAAACTAAAAACATATCTTTCTGAAAATCTTTTACTCATTCCAAGGTTACCACTGTAACTTGTAAATTATTACTACTGTTACTGCTGTTACTAAGTCATGGTAACATATGTGCTCAGAGCTGTTGAAAAAAAAAACCTAAATGGATGTCCTGCCCAGACAATTGTCACACCCAAGGCTCATAAAAATTATCACTGTCACAGGTAGAAATGTATTTTCACTTGGCATTGTCAGAAAAATATATGAATTCTCCTACTTATTTAGAGAAGGTCTAAGCTATAAAATCAGTACTGAAAGCAGGTTTAGAAACCAAAGGCGTCCAGATGACACCTAAGGACTAAATGACCTAACCTTATAATGCCTGTGTTTAGAACTAAAATGTAGAAATAAATTGTGTGTTTGTTCTTTGTCATTACTTGCTATCTAACTCATGTGTGTGTGTATGTATGTATGTATGTATGTATGTATGTATGTATGCATTTACTTGGTCAGAGTTACAAAGCAGAATATATTGTGGTAGAGTAGTAAAGGCTGGGATGGAGACTCAAGCTGGGACATAACCAGGGATTTATTCAACCCCACAGCTTTGTGGAATTAGCTGCTTTCAGCAACCACATCTTCAATCATCCACATTAAACTTGGTACAGCCTCACCTCTTGGAGATGCGGCCATGGTACTTGATATTGGCCCATCACAGAACCTCAATCACATGGTTCTGTAGATTAAGGCAGACTTATAATGACATAGTCAGTGTGGGACCCTGGCCACCAATCCCTGCAGCACCCTACATACCTGTCTGGAGCCTAGGATTGGGAATAGCGTAAAAGCAGATAAGAATGTCCACTGCCTTAGTTACTAAAATACTAAACTACAGAAATCCAAAACTATACTGCTGCTAGTGCGGCCTCCTGACCTCATATCTCTTCATTCTCAGCAATGGAAAACAAATTACCAAATGCTTTCTTTTCAGCAGATCGACTTTAGGGGGGAGAAACTCCAAATCAATAATAGTGAATTTTTTGTTTAAATATTGAATGTAATCAAAGTAAAGTGAAAGTAAAGTGAAATTTACCAGTTACACATGTGGGGTGGGGGGCTGGGAGGTGGGGGGAAGGTGGGAGGTACATCGTGATTCTTGGTGGTGGAATATGTGCACTGGTGAAGGGATGGGTGTTTGAGCATTGTATAACTGAGACTTAAGTCTGAAAGCTTTGTAACTTTCCATATGGGGAATCAATAAAAGACTTAAAAAAAAAAAGAATATCCACTGCATAGGACTAGGACTGTCTCTGAGGTTCCTTAGAACAGACCTTACAGGCCCGCAAACACTACCAAAGAGGTTGTTTGCTGCCTGCAGTCATTTCACTCTGGACTCCACCAGGTCAGCTTAATTGTCTGTACTCACTGTTGATTTTTTTTAACGTAGTCACCAGGATTGAATGTTTAGGAAAGGGTTTCAGCCATTAATAATGTTTCAACATCAATACATTTATATCAGTGTCCACTTCCCTCCATCAATACCCTCCTTTCCATTTGCTTCCCACCCACCAGTCTTTTTCTTTAGGATAGGGAGATAGTGCCCTCTCTGTGTCCTAACCTCTAGCCAGCTCAAGTGGCATGTTTCTAACTGAATACCAGGTCTCATGTCTTTTTTTTTTCATTGTCTAGGACTGGAGCGATAGCACAGCAGGTAGGGTGTTTGCCTTACACGCGGCCGACCTGGGTTCATTTCCTCCATCCCTCTCGGAGAGCCCAGCAAGCTACAGAGAGCATCCTGCCTGCACGGCAGAGCCTGGCAAGCTGGGCGTGGCATATTTGATATGCCAAAAACAGTAATAACAAGTCTTACAATGGAGAAGTTACTGGTGCCCGCTAGAGCAAATCTATGAACAACAGTGCTACAGTACCATTGTTTTATATCTCGCACATGAGAGAGATCTTTCTGTGTCCATCTCTCTCCGTCTGAGTAACGTCACTCATCATGATACTCTCTAGGTCCATCCATGTAGCAACAATTTTCACGACTTTATATTTTCTTATGGCTGAGTAACATTCCATTGTACATATGTACCATAGTTTCTTTATCCAGTCATCTATTCTTGGACATTTGAATTGTTTCCAGATTTTGACTATTATGGAACAGAGACGTGTCAATATCTTTTCTCCATTTTATTTTTGGTCCCTTAAAATATATTTCCAAGATGCAGGGTTCCTGAGTCAAATGGAAGCTCAATTCCTAGATTTTTTAGCAATATCCTCATTGTTTTCCAGAAAAGACAAGTGAGCTGAAATCCCACCAGCAAGGAAAGAGATCCCTTTCTTTTTGCATCCATTCCAGCACTGATTGTTCCTGTTCTTTTTGTTGTGTGCAAGTTTCTACAGCATGAGACAATCTGGATGGCCTAGACCCTGCAGGATGTGGTCCCAGAAAGTAACCCTTTCAGCATCCTCTCTTCTGTTTTAATGGCCCAATAACGAAGAAATGCTCACCCACTTATCTTTGCCAAAGGGATATAAAAAGAGGAGGGTTTCAGCCTCTTTAGGAGACTGCTCCAAAACATCTAGAAACTTCTCTGTATTCTTTTCCCTTCATTTCCCTTCCCTAAAGTAAAGACTTTTATAAATTTGGTCACTCAATCTCCAGTCCTTTGCTCTCAGTCTTGACTGCGTGAGGACAAGAATCTGAGAGCCTGCACCCTCAATAACTCCCTAATTTGCTGCTTAAAATAGAACATTTGAGAAATGGTCCCAGACTAGGAGGCTCATTCCTCATTCTAGGGCTTGAGGTTTCCTTCTCTTCCAGTTTGAATGGCTGGGAATGACTTTCTTGGCATTGATGGAATGACATTTGCCACCAAAGCCGTCAAGCCATAAACCCACACATTCACTTCTGCTTGTTTTCCCTAAAACATATGAATTCACTCTACTTTGCATTGACTGGACAACAGATTGATTTTTTAAAATACTCAGGCGTTTAGGATCATACCATCTAATATGTAATTATTCTGAGACTATTTATTTAGATAGACAATAAATTACCATGTAAATATTCCTTTGCTCTTATTTTCTCATCCATTCCCTAGTACCAAGCTCAGGACGGGGAAAGCAAGTACTGCCACAAACATGCAAATTGTCAGTGTGCTTGAATGTCTTTCACAGATTTGAATTTCATTGGATACTTCTGCTTCCTATTGGGCTTAAAAGGCGTAGAGGTGTTATTTTGCATTTTAACTAGTCATACTATTACTTAGGGGTGAGGAAGAAGGGGATCCAGGTGTTGCAGCATAGTCCAGCAAAGAGAAAAAACAAAGACATTCACAGGAATGAGGAGAACACACACACACACACACACACACACACACACACACACTTTATCCAAAACGGTGGGGGTGGGTTCAGTGGAATTGCCTCCTAAAGTTGAGATCTTGTCCTCAGTGTTGTTTACACTTACCCAGGGGTCTAGTCACATTGTAGCTGGAGAGGGGACATTCAGGATTACACCTAACAAGGTGAGTGATATATAACACAAAAGAGTCAGGGTGAGACAATATATAGATTTGGTGAAAACAAGAGGAGGCACGGGGCTTCCCTTGATTGTGGTAATGAGCCAAAAGGGGGACAGGAACAAAATTTCCTTTACAGTGAATCAGGTTTCTCTTCCATTCGAACAAGACTTTCCTTTGCACACGTCATCTAAAAAAGATAGTCCGGGGCCTGGCCAATAGTGCAGCAGGCAGGCTGTTTATCTTGCACACAGCCAAACTGGATTCCAATTCCAGCACCAAATATCGTTCTCTGAGGGGCTGGAGTGATAGCACAGCGGGTAGGGCGTTTGCCTTACATGCGGCCGACTAGGATTCGAGTTCCATATGGTCCCTTGAGCACCACTAGGAGGAATTCCTGAGTGCATGAGCCAGGAGTGACTGCCAGATGTGACCTAAAAAGCAAAAAAAAAAAAGGTCCCCTAAGTTCACCAGGGGTGATCCCTGACCACAGAGTCAAGAGTAAGCCCTGAGCACTGCCATGTGTGCCCTCCGCCCCTCCCCCAAAAAGATCATCAGGTGTTTTAAAACTTGCCATTATGAAAGAAGCGAGTCAGACAGATAAGGGAAATGGCTAATGGGTGGGAAAAGAGTATTTAGAAAGGGAGATGCAAGACAGGTATCTTTCTCTTCCACCACTCACCTGTGTCCACGTGGATGGCAGGAAAGCAGCAGTTCTCACTCCTGTGGCCACAGAGAACAAAGGAAAACCAACAGAATAAAGAGCAGCTGCCGGGTAGGCCTCTGACCCCTAATGACAGCAGGCTGAGCAGCGAACCCCAACAAGGAGACACAATTAACAGAGCAGCAGACCTCAGACTCAGACGGAATACACCAAGTACAGCATGGCACAGGGCCTGCCCACCATACACTGGGGGGCAGAGAGCGTTGGGCAACCAGACAAAGTGACACTGTTCACTGGGAGAGAGGAATGGTGTGGAAAAGGAACTGATTGTGGTCTGATGGCGGCAGAGAGAGACATGTAGATAACAGCTGCAGTCTGAAACAGATGCATAAAACTTAAAACTGTTAAACAGCGCTAGATAGTAGAGTAGGTAGGCACTGACCTTGCAGGTGGCTGACCCAAGTATGATCCCTGGCACCTCATACAGTTTCTGAGCCCTGCCAGGAGTGATCTCCAAGTACAGAGTCAGGGGTAAGCCCTAAGCACCACCAGATGTGGCCCCCAAACAAAACAAGAACAAAAACATAAACAACAATCAAACCCCACTGGAAAATATGGAACTTTAATATAGTATGCATCAGAAGTTTTATCTGTTTACTTGGTACACAAAATTCAAGGAGTTAGCCAGTTTTGTAGTTATAATATCAGTTTTCATAGTTTTTTATGTTATTTTATTTACTTTTGTTTTGAACCAACCTTGATCAATTTTCATGCACCTGTCATATTTCTGTATAGGTTTTGTTATGGTAGAAGTGGAGGAAACAAAGAGGGCACCTAATTGTCTAGTTAATAATATTCACCATTTTAAATCTCACCACATGAGAGCCTTAGTCAGGCAGATGATGGAAATGGCTAAGAGGTGGAGATAGGAACACTTGAAATAGGAATACAGAACATGTAACTTCTTTGACCCCTCATCTGTGCTGTGAAGACAGCTAGAAGAGCAATAGTTCTCACCCATGTGTGCACAGTAGGAGAATAAAAACAAAGAGACCAAAGAGTGACACCCCAGCAAAGAGAGACAGACCAGAGAGCATCAGCAAGAAACCAGAGATAGGCCAGCACCAGTAATCAAAAGACATGGGCACATGGGTCTGCCCATCAGAGGGATCCAGGAATTTTGAGGGATAGAAACAGCAAGAAACCAGCGTGAATCAAGGACAAAGTACATGGACATTTGAGACACAAAACCAGTGAGAAACTAACAGGCAGCCTGGATAAAAGACATTGGGGGAAGACAGTAGATACAAGGGGCAGAAAGATACAAGGGCAATAGCTGGAAGCCTGCCTCATGAGCGGAGGAGAGAAGGTAGCTGGAATAGAGAAGGGATCACAAAGAAAATGATGACTGGAGGAATTGGTCGGGATGAGAAATGTGCCAAAAGTAGATAACGGACCAAACATGATGACCTCTCAATGTCTGTGTTGCAAGCCATAATGCCCAAAAGTAGAGAGAGAGTATGGGGAATATTGTCTGCCATGGAGGCAGGGGGAAGGTGGGAAAGGGGGAGTATACCGGGGATGTTGGTGGTGGGGAATGTGCACTGGTGGAGGGATGGGTGTTTGATCATTGTGACTGTAACCCAAACATGAAAGCTTATAACTATCTCACGGTGATTCAATAACATTTTAAAAAATGAATAATTTTTTTAAAAAAGACATTGGCAGACTCAAAACTACCTCCTTAAATCTTAAATACATGTAAATACATCTGGAGTTTTGTATGCTAATTTTACATACAATAACTCAAGGTACAATAAGTCAACTCACTCAGAAGTTAGTCAGTTTTGTGGTACCAGTTTGGTGCTTCCATTTTAGGAAATATAAGCAATCATGTATTTGATCGGTTAATATCCAATAAAGAAGCAAGGAGAGCTTCTTAAACAAGTGGTCTTGGGAAAACTGGTCAACTACATGAAAAAAGAAACGAACTCAGACTTCTTTCTTATGCGATGCACAAAAGTCAAATCAAAATAGATTAAAGACCTTGATATCAGATCTGACTCCATAAGATACATAGAGAAAAACGTGGTCAGAACTCTCCATGACATTAAAGTTAAAGGCATGAAACAACACCAAGTTTGAAACACCACTGACCAAGCAAATAGAAGCATAGATAAACAAATGGGACTACATCAAAATAAGAAGCTTCTGTATCTCAAAGTAATAGACGACCAGGATACAAAGATCCACTAAATGGGATAAATTAATACCCACCATCATCTGATAAGGGGTTAATATCCACGATATACAATGCACTGGTAGAACTTTTTTTAAATTTTTATTAGTGAATCACCTTGAGGTACAGTTACAAACTTATGAACTTTCATGTTTGCATTTCATTTACATCCCTCCAGCACTGGTAGAACTTTGCAAGGAACAAACATCCAACCCCATCAATAAAAGGGGAGAAGAAATGAACAGAAACTTCCTCACAAAAGAAATACAAATGGCAAAAAGGCACATGGAAAAATGTTTGTCGATTTTAATTTTAATCATCAGGAGATGTGACTCAGAACAACTGAGATTACTGCTTAGGTCAACCTTGTGACATTGCTTACCAATGATTCCCTTTCCTTGGGTCTTATCCATAACCTTGTCCTCTCTGTTCCCCTGTGTCCATTGGTTTGTTAGTAGGTCCCAGCTGCCCCCAGGGGATTTGGAACTTAATAGGAAGTTCCAACATTCAATGCAAAGTTTATGTTGAGGCCTGTCAGGAAGAAGAGGCCACTAAACCAGAGAGCGTTTGGACCAGCTGCTTCCCTACTGCACTGGGGTAGGTTCCAATGTATTTACATGTGGAGCAGACAGGCTTTTCTCAGTAGGAGAATGACCCATATTACAGTCATCATAAAACAACAAGACATTTCCCCAAGTGGTGCTTAGGAAGGCCAGGCAGCATTTGGGGGGATTCTCAATCAGCCAGGCTGCCTATTCAATATAAGCACCTGAGAATTTGAGGCTGCTTGGACGAGTAGTGCTCAGGGTGGCTGGGCCCAGTAGTGCAGGAGGCCTTCTGGGTCATATCTGGTGGGGCTTGGTGGCCTCCAGAACTTCATCTCATGATGCTAGAGGACCATGTGGACACAGCTCCAAGCACTATCACATTTCTTTGGGTTCATATGTCTTTGGATGTATAGTAATTCCTAATGTCGCAGGTGAAGAAAGAAGTTCTTTGGAACTCAGTCATTATCTCTGAGACAAGGAACAACTCCCAGTACAAGGAAATTGAAATTAAGAGACAAAACCTCATTTGAAGATTTTTTTTTGGCTGGGGTGTTATTTAGCCCCTGTGTTTACATAGGCTTTTCACAGCTGATATTTGTCTTCTCTTCAGGGATGACTGAAAGGGACTTTTTTTTTTCTTTTTAGGACTTCACCAAAATACTTCTGCAAATTCACCATTTCTGTGACAAATTTTGTTCTACACTTGTCAAATATGGGTATCTGCAGATGACTGCGGGATATCTGTACAGCTGTCTAGTGTTGGAGTGCCCACTGCTTACAATTCCCTGCCATTTCTGCTCTATAGAGGTTAGGTGCCATTTGCCTTCACCTTGTTAAGGAAACAAGGCATATAACTTTATGGCTAACTTTTGGGTTGTCTTAGAAAAAAAACTGAATCAAAAATAGGGCCTTTATTGGCAATGAAATAACTTAAGTTGGTAAGCACCCGATAGTACAAACTGGAGAATAGCTACAACAAAGGACATGGGGTGGGATTTTATGCTCCCAAAAGATAAAGTGATGTGACAGCTTATACATACTCTAGAAGTTTTTCAGGAAACTGAAACATAATCTCATGGCATGTTCTTCAAAAGTTCCTCATTGAGTACTATACCACAAATGTACAGAAAATCGCTGAAAAACATCACAGTAGGTGGCAAGGGGTGAGGGGTTAGTGTGGTATGGAAAGTCAGAGAAACTAGAGGTCAAGACATCTCTACTGTACAATCTTGACCTGTGGGTAATGCCTGGCCAGGTCTGTGGGGTCCTTATGAGTATAAAACCTTCTTAAAGTTCTACCTTGGCCATTCAGAGTCCATAGAAAACAACAAGGCAGTGGGGCAGCTCCTCCCAGAAGGAGGTTATCACACCCTCTGAACCACAAACTTTAGGCCAGTCTGTTTTGATTTATCCTAACCCCAGAGAGCCCTACATTTTTCTGGCTAAGAAAGGGGGTGAAGTTTCAAAAACCTCTGACAGGGTGAAGACTTTCTGGATTCACCATCTCTACACCTCATTCTCCTGACAGACCCTT
Organism: Sorex araneus; assembly: GCF_027595985.1. Lineage (NCBI taxonomy): Eukaryota > Metazoa > Chordata > Mammalia > Eulipotyphla > Soricidae > Sorex > Sorex araneus. The sequence continues at coordinate 299,868,648 of NC_073303.1, read as the reverse complement.
GACCTTTGGATTCCTAATGCCTGTCATATACCTGTGTCATAATTGTAAATTGGGTGCCCTTTGAAACTGTTCTAAGCCATTTGGCTGCAGCCCAACACTCATGGGTCATTTCTGCTCTCAGGATTGAAATTCAGATCAATCTCATCAGGAGTGCTGTTATGTCCCCTGGTAACCAGTAGCCTCTATTCTATTTCCTAAGTCTCATATTACAAGAAGCCTCTCTCCCCTCATTCTCTTTCCCTCTCTGTAATCTCCTTCCACCCCCACATCACACACAAACACACATGTCCAGAGACTCCATTCGAGTTTTTTCAGCACGGTGTCATATAGAAGTAACAGATGAGTGCCTTAATGGATGGGTCTGGAGTCAGGTTATAGATCTTCCTCCTCTCCATCTGCTCTGCAATATCTGTAACCCATCATAAAATGGAGCAGTTTAGCCTCGCTTTGGAAAGGAACAAATAAAAATTGATATACTAAGGCAGCAAGGACAGACTTCTCATATGGCACTCCACTTCCACTCCATTTTAACTAAGATGGTGTGAAAGAGTGTATCCTTACTCCTACTATCAGTCAACACACTGTATGGTCATTGAATCACCTGTATTCTTCTTATATTGTTGTCTACGTGGGGCTGAAGTCTATGTTCATGTTCTTTGAGAACATCCCAATAGTTTAGGATGCATCCTAACAGGGATAGCTGCAAAGCTGGTGCTACAGCCCTGACTGGTTGGGAAAATTACAGAGAATGAGGAAAACAAAACACATAGGCTGGAGTGATAGTACAGCAGGTAAAACACTTCCCTGGCAAATGGCTGACCTGGGTACAATCCCCAGCATTCCATATGATCACTGAGCCTGCCAGGAGTGATCCCTGAGTGCAGTCAGGAGTAAGCCCTGAGTAACACTGGATGTGGCCAAAAACCAAGCGAACAAACAAAAACCTACACAGAAGGCTTAGAATTGTCCAAGCTCAAAGGTGGCCTGAGCACCCATGAATGAGCAAACAGCCTTCTCATTTATTCAATACAGTACTGCTCCCCACCCTGGCTGCCAACACATAAGCCATTGTTTAAGTTGACAGATACAAGAACAGTTGGCACAGAATACCTTAAAATTTAATTTTAAGCACTAAGAGCATTAAGAGCAGAGACCGAGATATTTCACATAGTCAAACAGCAGACACCCTTAAAGAGTAAAGTCATAACAATTTCCTACTCTATTCTTGCCTGGTCACAATTTTGCTGCCCTCTGTAAATAAAAGACCCTAAATTGCTTCATTCTACTCTTTTCTGAGCATGTTTGCTGTCCTCCCACCGTAAGCTATCTGAGGGACTATTCTGACCTTGGGGTTTTCATTAGGGGGACGATTTCCCACAAGTCCTGAGTGATCACTGCTGAAAGTCACTCTCCACTGTCTACCACTATCATGTACTGGCGATTATCATGCACTTGCCAGGAAACTAAGGGAAAAACTGTCCAGAAGTTTTGAGGGGAAAGAGGAAGGAGAAATATAGATTAATACTCATGCACCCCCAAATTGAAGTTATGTTATCCCAGGTTAAAAAATATCCATCTGTAAATGTATTTATTGCTTGTTTTTAGACAGCAGCAGCTTGGAAAAGAGATTTGCTAGCTCCAGGATTCCAGATTTCCATTGGGCGCTAGAACAGGACAGTGGTACAAGAGGAAGGGCAATCTAAGACATTCCCAAAAAGAAAAGAATAATTGGCTCATCTCCTGACTTCAAGAAATACAAAATCCCATCAGCCTAAAGAAACATTAGAAGTTTATGATGCAGAAATAAGTAGCTTGCGCGTGATGCATTTCCAACTTACGGCAAGCAGCTATTAGAATGGAATGCTCGCTAATGGATGGGACCAGATTAGAATCCATAGCTACCAGTCAAATGCAGCTCAGGAAAATTGGCAATTGCACACAAATGGGAAGTGATTAGTATATACCTCTGCTGTTAGACTCTTCCCAATGGGAAGGTGACAGAGCACTCGTTTGCAATAGACAATTAGAAAAATCAGACATATGTCTGGGTTGTCTTTTAAAGATGTTGCTTTGGTTCTGCATCCTGTCCTGAATACTGTAAAAGACAATTTGTTCCTTTATTCAGTAACATTAATCAGGCACATCCTAGTTCCAAGCAGAGTGCTTAGCTCTTCCACCCAAAGATAAAGAAGAGGCCTGCCCTCCAGTCATTTACACATTTCAAAGGATAAATAAATAAGTCAAAGTTACAACAAGCTCTGTATTTTCAGATATGAGAGGGTAAAAAAAGGAGAGTAGTCTCTGGAAGTTTGGTCATCCTAGTGTTATCTTACTTTGGTGAGTTCCAAGGTAACTGCAAGAGTTAAGCATGAGAGCAAGGTTGGTGTGGAAGAGCGCTCAGTGAGGGAAGGGACAGGCTGCACGTCCCTTTAATTGGTATAGAAGATAGAGGAGTCATCAGTCAGGATAGAGGTGGAGAGAAATGGACTCAATCATCCAAGCTGGACAAGCACCTGAGAGTAGAATTTCTATCTGGAATATTATCTGTTTCTACTGGTTTGCTTGGTTTTTGTTGGGGAGAAGAGAAATATGTACTATGTATAATACTTTATATCAGTGCTTGTAATTGCATTCACATATCAAAACTACAAGGGATCATGAAGATTGTTTAATTTAACTTCCTTGTTTTACAGAGGAGGCAATTGATCGCTTACTAAAGTTAAATGACTTAGTCATGTTCATATGAAAATTAAAGCAATAGAATCCATTTCTCTTTAATTTCAAATCCTTTAAGAATGGAAAAGAAATGTAGGAGCCAGCCGGATTATCTCAGAATACATCACTTCTTAGAAAACCAACCTCCTTGATTAAATCTTAATTTACAAGGTTTCACTTCATGGAGAATCTTGGAAGTCACTTTTTTTTTCACTTAACCTCTTCTTCATATTTTAGGACTGTGCTCTCTTTATAGATGATCAAATGTCTTATGGTCCCCATCCACCCCCACACTACTGCCCTGTCAGATTCTCCTTGGCATTATAAATGACATAGAAATAAAGCTGTCACATCACTTTACTTTTTGGGGGCATAAAATCCCACCCCATGTCCTTTGTTGTAGGTATTCTCCAGTTTGTACTATTGGGTGCTTACCAATAAATAAATAAATCCTTGCCCACTCAGGCAGGGTTCAAACATGTAATCTGCCAAGACGTTAGGGTATGTGTTTCGGTAGTCATTAGCCCATTTTGCATGTCTTTAAAAATATTTAAGTAATTATCCATGATTGAAATGGTTCCTGGAAATATGTGGCTCACTGAACACAGAAGGAATCTGAACAGTGCCAACATGGAATTTTCCCCTCCCATTCTGTTATATGAAGAACTTAATCTAGCAAAACTGCAAATATTTCCTGATATGGAGTTCTCCATTTCACAATCCTTATAAAGCTTGGTAACAGCTTATGCAATGATTAGCAGTAAAAATGAGTCACAATAACTTTGAATTTTTGTTAATATTTTGAAGAAGTAATTCACGCAAGGGAAAATATCTGTCAGCTGCTTTCCTATGACATATCTCATATGAAAATTATGTTTAATCACACAGTATCAGTGACGCCTCCTGTAGAATGATGTGATAGTTTATTTCCTTTTAGAAAAATGAACAGAACTGTAGTGTGTTCGTCACTCTTTCGAGGGCAGTTGTGGAGCTGACATTGGAAATCAGGCCAGGCCTTCACCACATTAGCCAGGTGAGTGAAAGCAAGTTTTATAGTTATCTAATTTTAGGCAACAACTTGGGTTATTACTTTCTGTGTCTCCTGACAACCTGACACCAAATCATCAAGATGTTTGTAGAATAAACGGAATGAAAAGTAAAGAGGAGACTTACCAGACTCAATTTTCCTGATAGAGGTATTATAAGCCTAGCATTACAAACGTGTTCCTCTGGGACTATATTTCCGCATCACACATCTCTCGAGATCCTGGTGTAAATTTGTTGCCATGAACTTCTCCAAAATATTCATATCAGATGCAAGAGTCACAAATCTGTAGTAGATTTGTGATATTTTCAGTCTATTCCCTGCCTTTGCCCCACAGGAGAAAATGTTACGGGGAAAGTCAGCTCAAGTCTCATCACTACTGAGACGAGCATCCTTCGTTTTAGAAAGTCCTCCAGAGAGAACATTTGCAAGCGCCTTGGATTGGCTAATAACATGCAGTGCTTTAAGCTTTTCCCGCAGGCACTGTGCTCCAGAAAGTGGGTACTGATTAGGCAGTTACTTTAGAAATGTGACTTCCAAGATTCTCCATGAGGAAATAATCTCTTGCCTAGCAAATGATCCCATTTATTTTTCTTCTGACTTGGATTTAATCTCAGTCAAGATCAAAGATTCCTACTGAAAAACAGTCAGGCCATCCTAAAATTTAAAAACGTGTTTTATATAGAAGTATGAATTTAATATAGGTTAGAAATGAATTTAATCTTATGTACTATGGAGTATGTATATATATATATATATATATATATATATATGATACATGTGTTGTGTGTGTATTTATAGGCTATAGGGGCAGAGTGGGGAAAAGAATGAAGGACACAGCTGAAATGTCAAGGTGGTACAAGTTCATACAGGACATGGAATTAACTACTCCTATCTTCCCAATCATTATTTTCTTTATCATTATAATAAAATTGTCTGATTCTTTATAACTCTCATTTATGTGTCTTTACCTACTTAACATTAAGCAACATGAAAGCAGAGAAGATGTATTGTTTTCCCTGAACTTCTAGCAAAGTGAGCAAGTTACTCGCTCCTCAAATATTAATTGTTAGCCTATTACTGTTGCAGAGACTCAAAACTATGATTGTTTATGAATAAAATCAAGAGTGAAAGAATAAAAAGTCTGAGATCTGCAGGAGTGGGACAGGCTTGTATTTTTCACTGTTCTGTATTAAGAAAGTAAAACAGTAAGAGAAATTGTATTAATTTAAACTACCTTAGTCACTTAAGTAGTTCAATTCAGTCATGTGGGATGTTACAACAAAATTCTATAGAGTAAACACCATTTGCTCATTGACTTTTACATTAAATTTAAATTAAACTGAAAGCTGATGTATTCTACTGTGTCTCTGGTACTTACCAGCTCCTAAGAAGAGTATTAATTATGCAGATTAATCTTATAGGTTAGTATAAATTTAATTCAGACTGCTGGGTCCCACATCAAACAGCCTACCAAAGTGCCAAAGGAGCATATTGTTTATATTGAATTAAAGAAACAGAAAATGAATCATACTTTAAGATTCTCTTTCCCCTAAAAGCAGGAATTTTCTGTAATTTTTCTTCTTTCTCTCTGCTTCCCCTGAAAGCGGAAAGTAAATCGCTATGTAAAAGAAATTCTCCCTGCACAAATGAGCAGACATCCTTATCACCAGAGAAAGGAATAAGAAGCTAAGTAAATACAGTGACTAAATGAGTTGTTCAAATCAAAACTTTTGAGATATTTTGTGTCCTGTATATTCAAATTTATTGCTTCCTTATATAAAAAAAATAAACTGGGTCATTCACAAGGTTATAGATCTCATGGACCTCCACTTGTACTAAATTTAATTTGTTTTTGTTTCTTGTTAATCTCATAGGTCAATTTATTTTGGGACAAGAGAAGGAATGAAAGGCAATAAGGAGTAAATTCTCTCAATTTTTTCTATGGTATAATATTTTTTTTTTGCTTTTTGGGTCACACCTGGCGATGCACAGGGGTTACTCCTGGCTCTGCACTCAGGAATTACTCCTGGCAGTGCTCAGGGGACCATATGGGATGCTGGGGATCAAACCCGGGTCGGCTACATGCAAGGCAAACGCCCTACCCGCTGTGCTATTGCTCCAGCCCCTATGGCATAATATTTTAAATGGAATTTTACTTTAATACTGGTCTAGGATTCTCCTCTACCTTAATAAGAAGAGAATTTATAAACTCTCTCCATTAGAGGGAAGGTTTAATTCACACAGGAGTCACATTCTAGGACTTTGTCATGTTAGGGATTTTTGTTACCAAATGGCAAAAAACATATAAAATAAATAATGACAACACAACATATTCGCAACTCCAGTCTAAGAGATGTATCACTGTATCACTGTCATCCCATTGTTTGTCGATTTACTCGAGCGGGCACTAGTACTCTTTATTCCTCTCAGCCCTGAGAATTTAGCAACGTCTCCTTACTCGTCTTTCCCAACGATTGGAGGCTCTTTCAGGGTCAGGGGAATGAGACCTATCACTATTGTTTTTGGCATATTAAATATGCCATGGGTAGCTTGCCAGGCTCTGCCCATGCAGGCGGGATACTCTCAGTAGCTTGCCAGGCTTTCTGAGAGGTCTGTATATATAAGACCTAATTATTATATATAGTAATCTAATAAAATCAGTTTTGTTTTGTTTTTTTTATTTTTGGCACATGAACTTTGATGCTATTGACTAAGACTATCATTACAATTTTCCAAATAGAAAAGAATATTTTAAAAGTTATTTGTGGAGCTGTAGCAATAGTATAGTGAGTAAGATTCTAGCCTTGCACCTGGCTGACCCAAGTTCGATCCCCAACACCTCATATGGTTACCAACGCGTGTTGGGGGTGATCAAGAGATCCAGAACCAGGAGTATCCCCTGAGCATTGCTGAATATAGCCTCCAAACAAAACCAAAAAAATATTATGTGTATAAAATCAGCTAGTAAACTGTTAAATCAAAAGAAATTCATTTAGTTGTCCAGTTATATAACCTAAATTCTTTTATTATACTACTTCTTTTCTATGATCCTTTATAACCTTTATAACAAAGACCTCAATTGAAGTGAAAACAAATGTCCAATATTTAAGATAGGCCAAATGCCACTGGGGATGCAAGAAAATTCACAGGTCCTCTCAGCAAGGATCATGGTATGACCCATAAGGACTGAAGTTTGGGCCAACATGATGTTACATGAGTCATATAGAGAAATTGAATTTATTTATTTATTTATTTATTTATTTATTTATTTATTTTTAAATAAAAATTTTATTTTATTAAATCACCGTGTGGAAGATTACAATGCTTTCAGGCTTAGGTCTCAGTTATACAATGCTGAAACAACCATCCCTTCACCAGTGCCCATATACCACCACCAAAAAAAAAAAAAATCCCACACAGTATGCCTCCCATCCCGCCCCACCGCCCTGCCTTGTAACTGATAAGTTTCATTTTACTTTCTGTTTACTTTGGTTACATTCAATATTTCAACACAAACCTCACTATTGTTGTTAGGAGTACCCCACTAGAGTCAGACCTACTGTGAAGAAAAATGAATTTTGAATTTCTGTACTTTTACAACCAAGTCCAGGGAGATTTCTTCCAGATATTGGATCATTGCAAGCTTGAAAACCCAATCTGTGGTCGTCATAATATGGCGGACACCGCACCCTTCATCCCCGGAGAGAAAGAGGCGAGAGAAAGAAATACCTTTCCCCTCCTGGACGGGCATGGGGCCACAGCTTAGTTCTCAGGCTGGAGACATTCTGCGAGGAGTTGCCCATGCTGAAAGAGGTTTTGCTGGGTCTGGATTCACCCTCGTGCAGCTGCGGAGAGGCCGCACAGGTGTGCAGCCCCCGGGATCACATCTTGGCCGTGGGAGGGGCCGGTGCCTCCCATCTCGAGAAATTGAATTTAAAGAGGATCTGGAGTTCAATGAAATGAGGCATATATGACACAAATGAAAAAAGAACAGATGGTAACTTTGGTTCTTCTAATAATTTATTACACCAAAAGGAAAAATGAACAAATTTGCCACAGGTTCAAGTTAAATGGCAACCCGAAAATATGAGATCATAGCTCATAGATATGTGCTTCCTGAAATTTATAAAAATAAAAATTGGTTTGGGTGAAAAAATAGACATTGTGTATGTTTGTGTGTATATGTATTGTGAGTAATATACTTAAATGCTGTATTGTGACATGTATGTATACAGTGATACCAAGAAGTCTATGAATATCATATCAGTAAAGAATTTGAAGGCTGTATCAGCAATTTTCAATTAGAACTCATTTTTCTAAGTAATTTAAATTTAAACCCCAAAATAATTTTTAGAGTTAAACCACACGTGGCTATTCTCAGGGCTTACTTGAAGCTCTATAATCAGGAATCACTCCTCAAAGTGCTCGGAGTACTATATATATTATATATCAGGGATTGATCCTGGGTTGACCTTATGCAAGGCAAGCACTTTACCCTCTGTGATATCTCTTTATCCTTAAAAATAGTTTTTGGAAAAGGGAAAAGGAAAAAAAAGTCAGAACAGAGAATCAAGAGACATAAAATTAAAATTTTCTTCAAGAACTTCTGGAGACTTGACCTTAGGCAGTTAACCATTTAACTCATAAATAACACTGTTATTGATCCAGTACTTTTCTATCTTAAAGCACTATATAATATTAAAGAGCTATTTCACTATTTATTATTTAGAATAGAAGATATTAATCATGCTTAGAAATATATGTCTTTCAATGAAAGGATTTAAATGACTCTATAAATCACTCATGGGATTTTCAACTTGGTTTTTTATAACATTAGAACATTAGCCCAAAAGGAAAATTGAAATATTAAAGTATGCTTATTTTATTGTCACTATGTAGTGCAAAAAGACTTTGAAATTTCTTTTTCTATTTTTTACTGTAAACAAATAGTTGGGACAGTTTTTGTCTCTAATGAAACTCAAAATATTTAGCAAGTATTGGTGAAATTTTTTTTATTTAAATGAGAAACATTCTAAATTGTCACTTAAGATAAGTCAGAAATTAACAAGAAAACTTCAAAATTACAAGAAAACACATTTTTTTGTGAATGTTTTATGATTGTTGGGTTGTTTTTTAAGTATGACATTGACATTGGCTTCAGTAATGTCTTCATGATTGAATTCCAGTATCAAGAAAAACAAAAGCAAAAATATACAAATTCATTTACATGGAACTTAAAAATGTCTGCACAATGAAACTATTGTTAAAACTGAAATTCACTCTACATCCTGCTGAACTAGAGAAAATATTTGCAAACCATACAAACAAAAATGAGAAAAGCTGACAGACACTTTTCCAAGGAAGATATACAGATGGCCAATCGACACATGAAAAATGTTCATTAACACTTATAATCATGGAAACGCAAATCAAAACAACAATGAGCTATCACCTCACACCTGTGAGAATGGCCTATATCAAAAAGGGCAGAAATAACAAGCGCTTGATGAAGGCATGGAGAAAAAGCAATGCTCATTCTCTGTTGGTAGGAATATAAATTAGTCCAGCTATAATGCAAAACAGCATGGATATTTCTCAGAATATTAAAAGGAGATCTACCATATGATTATGCAATTCTAGTTCTATATACTTATCACAAGAAAACAAAACATTAATTCGAAAAGATATATTCACATCTATATTTATTGCAGTGCTACATGTAAGAGCAATGATCTGGAAATAATTCTGTGAAGGTATAGATAAGTTGATAAAGAAAATGTGGTGTGTAAAGTTACCTTCTGCTTTGTAACTGTAGCCTATGGTGATTCAATTAAAAAAATAAAAATAATATAAAAAGACCCATAAGTTTATTTGTACTTTTAAATTCAGAGTTATTCATGCTAGTCAAGATCTAAAACCACCCAAGTGACCAAGAAGAGATGAGTAAATAAAGAAATATTGGTGTATAGGTAGATAGATATAATACATGATGTGAATATATTTAATATATACTTGGAGTATAGATCAGTAATAAGAAAAGATTAAATACTAACATGAGTGTAGCTAGAGTTGTACAAGTGAAGTCACACGGTGAAGTGCAGTAACTGAAAATGTCTCTCATATGTGGAATATAGGTAAACATAATAAGGGATGTTTTCAGTGGTCAATAACAGACCCTGAGGCCTGGCCTATTCCTGAAAGGGGTCTGAGGAGGAGAGAGAGAACCTGTAGATAGTGGTAGAAGGGTGCTGAGTCTCTGGTGTAGCAACAATGTATGCCTAAAACATGGCTATTATTTGATTGTAAATCATGGTGCTCAAATAATTTTTTAAAAATCTGTATACCTGGGCTGGAGCAATAGCATAGTGTATATAGCTATAGTAAGCTTGCTTTGCATGTGGTTGACCCGGGTTCCATCCCTGAGCCAACCAGAACTGACTACTGAGCCAGGAACTAACCCTGAGCAAAAAAAAAAAAAAAAAAAAACTGTGTCCATGCTTTAAAAAATGGAGGAGGTATATACACATAACATAATACTACTTAGCTATAAATAAAAAAGAAATCTTACCTTTTGCTACAACATATAGTAAGCATAAGTCAGAAGGAGAAAGACAAATACCAAGTTATTTCATTAATGCATAAGGCATATATAAATAAAGCAAATGAACAAAGTTTAATGAAATCAAACCCTTGAACTCTTGCCACAGAACTGAAGATTTCAAAGTGATGGACAAGTAAATAGACTAAAAGGTGTTAAGAAGTCCAATAGGTTATGGTTGAGAGGTATGGATCTTTGACACTAAATGTACTATGATAATATTTTATTCCTAAAACACATAGAGTCTTACAAAACAAGTAACTGAAAAATTAAGTCTAAATAGAAAACTTTGAAATGGACACAGCTAGGAAACTATTCAAGGCCATAAAATTTGGTGACTAAGAAGAAAAATATTTTAAAAAGAAAGTATCTATAATCAATCTCACTTTACCCAGTATTCTCTCCAGTTCTGTTAAATTTATGTTGTCAGAACATCATTACTCTTCAGTGAGTATTGTGATACACCAACAACCTTTGCAATTTAAAAATCGATAGGGGGCTGGAGCAATAGTACAGCAGGAAGGGCATTTGCCTTGCACTCGGCTGACCCAGGTTCTAATCCCAGCATTCCATATGGTCCCCTGAGCACCACCAGGGGTAATGCCTGAGTGCAGATCCAGGAGTAACCCCTGTGCATCACTGGGTTTGACCAAAAAAATTTTTTAAAATTTATTTTTGGACTTCATGAGTGGGAGAGATAGTAGAGTGGGTAGGGCGTTTTCTTGCACATTAATAACCTGAGTTCAATTCTTGATATCCCAACTGGTCTCCCAGGTATTCCAGGAGTGATCTCTGGGTTTAAGCCATGAGTAAACTCTGAACGCTGCTGGGTATAGCCCCAAAACAAACAAATAAAAAAATCTACCGGCCTTCATATTAATACTCATAAAGGGGAATTGAAAAAAGTCAATCATCATTTGATGACAATGTTTAGCCAATGTTAATTCAATCCTTTTGAATTACTATCTAGAGTCCTGCATTGAGAAAACCGCTGAAACCAAATCTTGTTTTTGTGAGGACTGTAGCCATGCTTGATCTTCACATCCGTGATATTCCACCCAGGACCAAGGAAGGCTGATTTACTATGTGTTTATCAGTCTCTGTTCATTGTGCTCACTCAACAGGTAAGTTAGTCTAACAGTGGTTTCCAAATTAACTCAGTTCACTAGGGTTTGGACAAAGAAATTTAAAGAATATTCCAGTTCTTCAAATGTAAGCTTTCCCTCCAAAACATTTATTCACAATCACAATCTGATTTCATTTTATCAGACTGATGTTTACTGTTACCACATGGAGGATATTAAGCAATGAGAAGGACCAGGGGAGAGGGTTGTAAAATTTCTGAAGTTTTGTATAAAATGGCTTTGTCAGTAGTTGATTTGTTCAATTGTCCTCTAAAACATGTTTTGTTTCAAAAACAAGATTATGAAACACCAAAACACCATGTCTTTCAGAGTAGACATATGAATTTCAAGTTATTGTGGTTTTTTTAATACCCTGAAATGATGGGGGAGATTTATATAAGCAATTTAAATACCCAAATAAAAGCACCCAAATAAATGAGAAACTGAGAACTGGTCCTCAGCAGGAAGCTTACCATAGTGAGGAAGGAAAAGGCAGGGTGGGGGCAGGAGGGATTGGGACAGGAGAGAAGCAAAAACTCTGATGAAGGGTGTGCTGCTGAGAAGTTTTATAGGAAACCCTACCATGAATAGTTTTGTCAACCACATGGTATCTAAAATTTTTTTTTAAATGAACAGTTAATAGAGTGAGAAACTTCCTTCTCACTGATCTGTGTGATAAGCCATAAAAAGAGGCATAACGTATGACATTGCTGAATTGCCAGTGAGAAAACCTATGGGAGGGAGGGATATGTTACAAGCAAGAGAGGGGAAATACTGCATTATTAGGGAAATACTGCAAAATATTAGGGGAAATATTTTTTAATATAAAAATGCTTTCTTATATTGAAAAGTAACAATGAATACATTGAGGTCTCATATTATACAATGTCTGATTGTGACAATAGCAGACTCACCTCCTGTCCCATAGATGAGAATCGATTGAATTCTCCTATTCCCTAATAATTAGAATGCACTTAATCATCTGCAAGCCTGTCTTGGAGCTCATAAATGGCACACATGTAGTCTGCTTAAGAAAATCAAAAGTCTCCTGCTTCCCAACAGTGCTTTATTTGCCTCCCATTTACTTTATTTATTCTATCTACTATTCTAAAGACTCACTAGAAAGAAAAACTGGCCCCTGTGGAGATATTTGAATCATGTGTTATTTCTCTCCCTCTGATCTATATCAAATCCCAGTTTTAAGAGACACAGAATTAGGCCCCCTCTAAATGTGCTTGGAGGAGAGATATCCCATGCTTAGCATACATAAGCTACAGCCCCAAAGACAGTGAAATTATTCATCATCCTGAATCAGGTACCTCACTGAACTAATAGAAGAAAATCTGAATAAGGACTAGAAGTAAATTGACTAAAAGAAAAAAATGATGATGTGGAGTCTGTAGTATACAATCATTAAGTATTTAAGAAGAAACATAGTAGGTATAGAAACATATCAAATATAAATATTAACAAATTGAAATGCTGAGTGAAAACAAATTATAATGAATGTATCATAACTTGGCAATTTTTTTTTCACTTTTGGTCCATACCCATCTTACTCCTAGGTCTGTGCTCAGGGATTACACCTTGTGGGGTTCAAGGACAAATGGGATACCAGGGATAGAACCCAGGTTGTCTGAGTGCAAGGCAAGCACTTTGCCTGCTGATCTGGTCCCAACTTGGTAGTCTTTTATAGTAAGCTACAGACTCAGTCACTTCCTGTGGTGCTCACAGACATTTAGTTGGAAGAAAGGGACGTTCACAGTTATGATGCTAGAGCTTGAACTCAAGACCCCAAGCATGCCAGGCTGAAGCTCTAGCACTGAGCCGACAGAGTCTCAATATTGTTCTTGATAGAACCAGTCTCCTTTGTTTTCTTACTCGGCTTCATGCCTCCTTAAACTGCATTTCAATTTCAAAAACTTGAGCTGTAGGTTATATTCTTCAAATAAAATCTCCATGATATAAACCAGATTAGGACTGTTCTGCTGGGAATCTCCTCAGCCCCAATTTATTCTCCTCTGGACTGCCTCAGATGCAATCAGAATCCCTAGCAGTTTTTGATGTGCATCCAGTTCAGTTCACCCAAGGTGAAAGAGACCCTCAGGGGAGAGTTGGCAATGTGTGTGAGCAATTCAGGTTCAAATGGTGGTGGATGCCCTCCACAGAGCACCCTCTGCTCAGCTCTGCTTCCGGGTGAGGACTCTGTATCTCCATGGCTTTAGTCGAGAACACACGTTTATCTTCTAGGTCAAGTACCACCATAAGACACTTGGAGCCTCAAAATTGTGACAGTCACAAAATGTCTAGGCAGAAGTCTAAGGCCAAGAGAAATTCTGGTATCTTTCCCAAGGTCACACACCTAGGATGTAGGACCAAGATCTATTGGACTCCAAAGACCATTTTTTCCACACTCCAACAAGCTTCCTCTCAAGCAAGAAATACTAATTGCCTTGTCAACAGATGTTCCATGCTAAGCACTGTGGAAAAGCCAAAAGCAAATAAAGGTACAGCGTTTCCTCACAGCAAATTCACAGTCTGCATTTGACAATAGGACTAGGAGTCTATCACCAATTCTGATTCTATGTAGCCCCACCCCCACCTCCAACCAATTATCAGATTTTAGGACAGATGCCTGTCCTAAAACCTAATCCATCTCTGATTGTCCATCTGGAGTCTCAGGTTACACAGGTTAAAATCCAAGATTTTTCACCTACTTCCAAGTCCACTTCATATGCCAGCCCCAAACACTAAACCAACTATAGATTGGAGATTCTATAGATATGTCCTTCTCCTTGGGTTCAACTAATTGGCTAGAGAAGCTAATGAAACTTAATGAAAATTTTGCATACTAGATAACAACTTTATTATAAAAGAACTTTTCTCCTGGCACCAGAGAAACAGTACAGCAGGTAAAGCAGTTGTTAGACACACACCTGACTCAGGTTTGCCTCTGGTGCCCAGAGGCCCACCAAGAGTGATCCCAGAGCATAAGAGCAGGAGTAATTCCTGAGAACAGCAGAGTGTGGCCCAAACAGTGATAACAAAGACTTTGACTCAGGGAGAGAAGGTGGAAGAGATTCACTGGGCAAGGTATAGACACAGAGGTCCATGGCCTCTCCCTGAAATGCCATTCTCAGAGCATCTATGTAGGAGAACCTCTTTCGAACCCATTAGCATTATATGCATTATATAGGCATGATTCGGGCTGGAGTGATAGCACAGCAGGTAGGGCGTTTGCCTTGCACGAGGCCGACCCAGGTTCAAATCCCAGCATCCCATATGGTCCCCTGAGCACTGCCAGGGGTGATTCCTGAGTGAATGATCCAGGAGTGACTCCTGTGCATCGCCGGGTGTGACCCAAAAAGCAATATACATATATATATATATATAGTCATGATTATATATATATATATATAGTCATGATTCGTTTTGCTCTCCTGAGATGACCAAGGAATTTTTTTTTTATTAAAAAAAACTTATTAGCATACCTAAAGACACATGATCACTCTCATTGGGAAAATTCAAACCTTTAGGAGCCAAATCCCAGAATGAGAAGGAAACCCAGAGACATAGTTCACAGAAGCATGAATCCAAGCAGAAGAAAATTGCTATGTGCCTTATTTAGCAGTTGGAGAGATCAAAGAGGTGAAAAGCCATGCATGAATTTCAGGAACTTCAGGCAAAAGGACATATTTTTCTACAACAGAGTTGGAGTGGGTCTAGAAAATCTCAGTGGTAGAGCAGCCGTCCTGCAAGCATGGAGCTGTGAATTCAATCCCCAACACCATCTCACTTATGCCAAGTGTAATACCTGTAACACAATCACATATATGTGAGAGCCACAACCAAATGTGTAAGCACCACAGTCATGCATGCAATCGTTGGTCATAGCATAGCAACACCAGCTTTCTTAACACCCCTCCCCTCACCACACACACACACACACACACACACACACACACACACACGCACGCACACACGCACGCATGCGCGCGCACACACACACACAGAGGCAGAGATGGAGAGAGAGAGAGAGAGAGAGAGAGAGAGAGAGAGAGAAAATGTGGAGAAAAAAAGGAAACTAATTTTTTTCTTTTGAATTAGACTATTAAACTGGTCTGTAAATGACCAGATCAGTAAATATTTTCAACTTTATGTGTCATACAGTCTCTGTTGTAATGACTTAACTCCGCTGTTTAGCAGAAGTGAAGCATAGCAACCATAGAGAATGGGGAGTAAAAAGGCCTAACTACAGTTAATCAGATTTTATTTTCAACAGCAGATGGTGGGCTGGGTTTGATTATGCTACACTTAGTCAAACCTTGGACTGAACGTAAATTTAATTGCAAATCTCTTGGTCTGACTTCAAGATTTTTCCAACTGGATTGAAACTAACTTATAAATCTCTCTGTACTTCTCAACTGAGAAAGGACATTAGAAATAACGCCGTTGTAGAGCAAGAAAGGGAGGTCATGTCCTATGAAGAAAAACTCAGCTTGGCTAAAACAGAATTCTGTAGAACTGAGACCTGAGACCAGCACTTTTTTTTTTAATGTTTTAAAACAGAATCAGTGGGCTAGAGTGATAGCACAGCAGGTAGGGCATTTGCCTTGATGCAGCTGATCTGTGTGCGGTTCCCAGCATCCCATGTGGTCCCCTGAGCACCACCAGAAGGAATTCCTGAGTGCATGATCCAGGAGTAACCCCTGTGCATTGTCGGGTGTGACCCAAAAAGGAAAAAAAAAACTGGATCAGTGATAAACACATTTACAAAGTTGTTCATGATTAGATTTCGGTCATATAGTGTTCGAACACTCATCCCTTCACTAGTGTACTTTTCCCACTGGTCCCTGTTTCCCTCCAGGCCCTCAGCCCCCGCCTGCCACCATGGAAGGCAGCAGGCAGTTCTCTCCTCTCTCTCTCTCTCTCTCTCTCTCTCTCTCTCTCTCTCTCTCTCTCTCTCTCTCTCTCTCTCTCTCTCTCTCTCACACACACACACACACACACACACACTTTGTGTCTCTGTCTCTCTCTGTCTCTGTCTCTCTCTGTCTCTGTCTATGTCTCTCTCTGTCTCTCTCTGTGCTTCTGTCTCTGTCTCTGTCTCTCTCTTTCCTTTTGGGCCTTATGGTTTGCAATATAGATAGTGAAAGGTTTTCAGGTATCTCCCTTTGCCTACTTTTACCACCAAAGTTGCATTAATCTGCAGAGCACCTGGAGAACCAGGGTAGGAGATTTATACCTCAGCCTACAGACAATGTAAAACACTTAAGAAGTTAAACAGGACAATACAAGTTTTGAGCCTGCAATTTTCCTGAAAGAAGCTCCTTATGTGGACAATATTTGTGGTTGGCCTATACATGTAGCAGGTCCATCTGTAGAACTGGCTGCAAGATGTGGACCATGATCTGCAGCCGCCCTTCAACTGTCAGCTGTGAGCAGCCCTTATCCCCTCCATTGTCCTCACAAGCTCCTAGGTGAAGACCTTTCAGGGAGACTCTGAGGGGCAATGGTTGTTCTGCAGTTCCTGTGAGGGTGCAGACTTTGAGGGACCCACATGGCAATTTAACATTTTTCCACTAGTGCTGCTTTTTTTCCAGTTTTTCCTCATGGCTAATTTCTCTGGGCTAGATTAGGCCCATTCCAAATGTGTAGGTTGACATCCTAGCCCCTAGACCTCAGAAGGTGGTCTATTTGTTTGGAAACAGAGCCATTGCAGATGTAATTAGTTGAACATGGGCATACTCCTGTGAGAAGGCAGAAATCAAACAATGATGTTACAAGCAAAGAAGTACTAAAGAGACTCAGAAAATGATCAGAACTTATGAAAAACAACATATTTCCTATTTAAACCATGAGTTTGTAGCACCTATAAAACTGATACATACCCCAAACTCTATCTCAATGTTTACTGCTAGTACAGCCTCTGACAATAATATCTCAATACAAATTAACTTAAAATATTAAAACAGTAATGTGGCACAGCATGAAGCAAACAATAAAGACACAATCTTAAAGAAGGATTAACAGAGACAATTTCATTAATATATTAAGATAAAACATTCAGATTATTTTCATATACACAATGGAACTTTTTTGAATTTTTTATAAAGAAGATACAGAAGCAAGATCAAACCTTATAAAAACAGAAGCACAAACAAGGTAATCAGAATCATATTAATGTTTTTCCTAATATACAGAGCATGTGGGTTAATTAGGTAACATGAAAGTGATGATCATGCTGTATATCTATCATAGAAAGGAAATAAATGTTCCAGGTGAGATATTCTGCATTGGTCTATCTTTAAATAGAAACCACTGTGTTCCAAATTGTTTACTATACTTAAATTATGACCATCTTACTAATATTGTTCTCCTAGAGGCAGCAGAAAAATGCTTTTTTTTGTTCTAAAATATTTTCAGAGTCAAACCAATATAACATACATTTGCATCCACAAGAAAATGTCATCAAAAGTTTTGTGTCATATACTCACACTTCTACTATACCTGAATCATATCTCAACTGAATCTTATATGTGATGCAAACTTGAGTATGATACTTTCTCTCCCTGAGTATACAGCTTCTTTGTGAAATGGAGGGTTGAACTGAGTTACCTCTTAATTTGGCTGGTCCTAAACTTTGAGTAATCCTGAAAGTCTTTGCACAGCACTCTAGTGTGAGAAAAGTCGAGAGTCTTCACATAGCTCTAGATAGTCAAACACAAAATTCACTTCTGATCCTCCCAGGAGTAAGTTCTCCCCTTCAAAGTTAGCATACCATAAATTTGTGCCCATGTTGGATTTTACTATAAACCGAAGATATATTTAAAAATGAAACATTGTATAAGATTTTTTTATCCTTCCTAATGAAAGATGACAATGTATTAATGCCTTCTAAATAGGGTAGGTCTGATATAGGTGAAGAATAGCACTTAGGAAGTACTCAAACCAACAACTATAGTGTTTAACCTATGCTAACATGAACATTCAAAGACTTTCAGATTTTGCATTTGCCTCTTCAATTTTCTCAAAGAATTGATCAATCTAGAAAGCTAGTGATAAAGCTAGGGAGATTCCCAAAAATGTACCCACAAAGCGCATAAACCCTGAAAGATATCTTTCATCCTCAAACAACAGCTGACTGAGGAAATACATGGTTCTTCAGTAAACACTCCTGGCATCAGATGACACTTCTAAGTATTATATTATGCCTCCAAATGTCTATGTAAGTAAATTATCTCTGTGAATATTGTTAATCACTTTGAAAATGTGTTCCTGAATTTATTCATAGCATCACTGAGGACTCAAGTGGGCAGTTCACAGTCAAAGTAGATCTGAAATAAGTATGTGCTATAGATTTACCCTAATCTCATCACAATAAAACAAAGGTCTAGGGCACAGGAAGCAAGTCTGTGCCAACTCCCGCTTCTGTTGCTAGAAGGTTCAGGGTGGGATTCTCCTCACCCACCAAAGAGCCCTTCTCTCACACACCTAGAGATTTTATTGCCCTTATACCGTTTCATTTCCAACATGCGCTCCCAGTACAGAATTCCACAGACCTTCATGTGAAATTCATTTCTATTTCATGTGAGAAAGAGTCACATTTTTTCAAGTCAACGAAGAAATCCATGTGCTAAGGCAATAAAAATACCTGATGTGTTTACTCATTTCTTCCATTCTCCAAGCCCCATATTGTATACGTTGGTGTGATTTGAAAAAGCTGTTCTCAACAACCCTTCCCCTTGCCATTCCTTCACTCATACTGCAGAATTAAAAAAAAAAAAAAAAAAAAACAGCTGCCCTCTAGCGAAGTCCTATTTTTACTGCCAAGGAAACTTAAATATTAATCACCTTAAAATATTAGCACCTTTCTCTTCCTACCGATCCTCTGATAAATTCCTCCAAAATATTTTATCCATCCCAATTTATGTCTGCAGGGTATGAGAGTAAGAAAAGGTCACCCAAGAGCACAGACACTTTGTACTTTAATTATCACTCTAGTGTTTAAACAAAATAAAATCCCAAGACACATATTCATAATTCACACAATATAAAAAAACGCACCACCTAGAATTACGTAAAATGGTTTTATTGCAGAGACTATTAGGTTTAAATAGCGAACCTTTAACTTGTTCTTTGCTTTTCAAAATGTTTTTGAATGAACACAATGAAATTTGTAAGTTTTTCCCCTCATTAAGGTATAATTTGTGTTTATTTAATGTTGACAATAATTCTACAAAGGAGATGTCAATCTCATTTCACGAGTGGGTTAATAGAGGAATAGTAAGGAACAATCTCTTCATAAGAATAATATATTAAAATGGGGTCGGAGCTATAGTACAAGTGGCACTTGCCTTATACATTACCAATCTAGGTTTGATCCCTGTCACTCATAAGATCCCCTGAGCACTGCTAGTAGTAATCCCTGAGTGCAGAGAGCCAGGGGTAAGCCCTGAGCACCTCCAGGTGTGGTCTTAAAACAAACAAAATCAAAATGACAACTATCACAAAACCCTAATACATTAAAAAAGACATAAATTAAACTCATATGAACCTAGTTCCCAAGATCACATGTTCACCACTACAGCTTCCTCACTTGGGGTCTTAATGTCTGTAACTGATGAATTTTACCTTCTAGGCTGGGAAAAATTGAACTATAAATGAAAATGTCCATAACTCATTTACTAATAAAAAGAACTAATAAAATCTGTGCGCTCTGTGGAAACCATGAAAATTAAAAATAGATCATTAAACGCTAGCACGAATAAATTTGTTGAGAGTCTACAGTTTAAAAATTGTTAAATAACTTGTGCTTTTTAAAATTCTCTTCTTGGAGGGGAGTCTTCTCTAACTGTCAGGGACTGGAGACTTCCTGCGGCTGATGTTTGCTAACACCCCAGCCAGCCTGCTTTAGGAACATGTTGACAACAATAAAGACAGCTGAACGGACTTGTAGAAAGATAAATATTTTAAACAGAGCTGAAAGAAAAAAGTGTTTTGTTTTGTTTTTTAACACATGTCATTAGGCAAACAAATGATGCGGTTTCTTATTGCTCTGTTAGTTTCTGAAACAAAAATGGTGGTGGATAGAGGGATTTGTTTCTGAGAGACCAGCAACTTCAGACTCAGGCTCAGATCATTAAAATACTCAACATACATCAAACGTTGCACCCACAGGACAGAAACAGAACATTTGGAGACAATCTATGGTAAAGATTTTTTTTGTTTCCCTCTGATCAAACTTACCGTGTGAAAAGAGACTTCACAATCAAAAAGGCACGTCTCAGCAGAACAGCTAGAAAAGGGGCTGACTTCATGGTGTTCTTCACAATGAAATAAATCTATGACAATATGAAAATTGCATCACTTGTCAAAGTTTGAATCCTTTGAACAGGTGCCTTCTAGTGAAAGTAGAACTGTGCATTTATGCTGATTCTGTCTCCATCAGACATCCTCAAACAGCAGAAGTCCAAGAGCTCTCCCACCTAGAGCTTAGCAAGAAGCGATAAGGTACTTTTCAAAAAATTTTTATTAGTGAATCACCGTGAGGTACAGTTACAAACTTATGAACTTTCATGTTTGCGTTTCGGTCATACAGTGATCATTTACCCATCCCTCCACCAGTGTCCATTCTCCTCCACCAATGTTCCCAGTATCCCTCCCACCACCCACAACCCATCCCCCACCACCCCACCCTGCCTCTGTGACAGGGCATTCCCTTTTGTTCTCTCTCCTTTTGGGTGTTGTACATTGCAATAGAGGTATTGAGTGGCCTTCATGTTTGGTCTATAGTCTACTTATAGTTTGCATCTTCCAACCCGAACAGATCCTTCCAAAATTCTCTACTTGGTGTTCCCTTCTCTATATCAGCTGCCTTTTCCCCCAGCATGTGAGGCCAGTTTCCAAGCTGTGGGGCAGTCCTCTTGGTCCTTATCTCTACTACTCTTGGGTGTTGGTCTCCCATTCTGTTACTTTATATTCCACAGGTGAATGCGATTTTTCTATGTCTGTCTTTCTCTTTCTGACTCATTTCACTTAACATAATACTTTCCATGTTGATCCACTTATATGTAAATTTCATGACTTCATCTTTTCTAACAGCTGCATAGTATTCCATTATGTAGGTGTACCAAAGTTTTTTTAACCAGTCATCTGTTTTTGGGCACTCAGGTTTTCTCCAGATTGTGGCTATTGTAAACAGTGCTGCAATGAACATACAAATGCAGGTGCCATTTCTATTATACCTTTTTGCCTCTCCAGGATATATTCCCAGGAGTGGTATAAAGCAATAAAGGACTTTAATGGTGAAAGTGACTTAACCTAGCTCTCCCCTCTAGCTAAAGGGAAGAGAGACCACACTAGTTATTAGGCACAAAGATTTCTTCAAAATAACACAATGAAAACTTTTAACATTCTGATTAAAATTGAATTTCCTACCTGTGGAAATGCACAAAATTGGAGGCTCCTTCTTCAGGTGAGTCGCCTACCTTTTTTTGTTTTAAAACAAAATTGCATAGGTCTTATCTTTCTATACTTATCACCATTCAGTTCTTCATTTTAATCATTTAATAATATTTATTGAACACATAGTCTATGCCAGAGGCCCATCTAGTTACTGCGGATACAAAGATGAGTAAGACTTTATCTGTGCCTTCAAGAAGTCCATGTTCTAATTCTACCCAGTGTGATTAATGAGTCCTTAAGAGAAGAATAGACGAGAGGCCTCAGAGACAAGCACAAAGGATGTTCCTTCTCTGAAGAAGGTCAAAACATTCTTCGAGGAAGAATGAGACTTCAGTTGAGACGTGAAGAATGAGTTCACCAAACAGACCAAAAGCAGCCAGGCTTTCTGGGAAGAAGAGTGAGTCTCAATACGACGGAGGGTAGGAAGACCATCACACAGAGAACCCTTATCAGTAAAAATGTACAAAACAAGTCAAGATGAGAGAATCTAAGTATGGGTGTTTAAAACATGTTGAAAGCATCCTAAACAATTCTCATGCATCTTCTCTGACTAAAGGAGGCTACAGTGACTGGGTACAGCACTAGCCTTTCAGGGAACTGCAGTTCCCACAGGTAACTCATCTCTCAGAGTGCCCATCACGAAGAGTAAAGCCAGCCTAGCATTTTGCAAAAGGTTAATCATCATAGCTATGCAAAATAAATATTTATAAATCTTTGATCTGAGAGGGAATCCTGAGCTGAGAAGACCACAGGGGACCCCAAACCAGTTACTCTAATGTGTTGCGCCCAGTTTTATCTTTAAGAAGTCCACCTCCACCCTCCATGTCACCTCCCAGCTGTGCACTGCAGCATTTGGCTCATTTTTTTAACTGCAGTGCAGCACTGCTGACTCACGGCAATCTGATAATCACCCACAACCTCCCCGTCTTTCAACCTCCTCTCAGGAAGGCAGTTCTTTTCCCACATAAATATGGACACCCTTAGGCCTTCGTACCAACTGATGTCTCCCCATCCACTAGTTCTCATTAGACACAGCATTATGGTGTCTATTTCTGAGCACTTTTCTAAATCACCAAGGTCACTGAGTCTCTCTTTTATCCAAGAACTAGAACCCAGGTGAAACAACCTTGTCCTCAGTGTTGTTAAATAAATGTCGAGCCATATATGTTCTTCGCTGTGTCATGGATTGAAACATGAACTTTCCTGATCTCGTGATGGTTTCCTTTGAACATCACTGGTTATGTACATTACTATGCATTCTCTGTCTGACTTCCATAATGGCTGCTATTGTGCTATAGAGATCAATTTAGAATATTTCTAAGGTCAAAAAAAATGACACCCACAGGAACCAAAAGTTCTGCTCTACACATGATTAGGATTAACTTTGATAAGCTGTCGCCACAATAAAAACTAGCTTTAATGTCATTCAGTGGTTTTAGAGCAGTGTTGCTCAATCTGTTCCCAACCATGGCCCCCTTCTGAACTGTTTCATTCCTGCGCCCCACCCTGTCAGTTGACCCCGAGACTTTTGCTGTACCCTCTCAGTTGCATGAGTTTCACTTGCAGCACACTTGGAATGTCCTGGAGCCATAGGGGGTCAGATGCCCCCCATTGAGAAATACTGCTTTAGGGTATTATAAAGATTTTACATCATTTAATTTAATGGCAACATTGTGAGATAGACATTATAAATTTCATCAAATAATTAGAAAACTGAAGTAGCACAGAAGTTAAGAAACTTGCCTTGATTGACAAAATAATAAAATACTGGAAGAATAGTAGAGTGGGTAAGGTACTAGCTTACATAGAGACAACCTGGCACCACATATGGTCCACTGAGCACCACCAGAAGTCATCTCTGAGTGCAGAGCAAAGTGTAAGCCCTGAGCACTGGGCTCCAAACCAGAACGATAATGATGATAGTAATTATAATAATAATAAATAATAAATAAATGGAAGGCAAAGTCAAATTTTAAGTCAGGTACACCTAGGCCAAATCTTTTATCATATATGTAGTATATGGAAAAATTAATTGTATTAATAGTTTCTTTATCAAAGACTGGAGACATTTTTTCCCTTTTTCCCACCATTTTTATTGAAGTTTTTAGGATTTACAATACTGTTATTATTCTTTTAATGCAATCCAATGCCACACCCAGGGGCCAGAGCGATAGTACAGAGGGTAGGGTGTCTGCCTTGCACATAGCTGAGCCAGGTTCAAGCCCGGGCATTCCATATGGTCCCCTGAGTGATCCTAGGAGTGATCTCTGAGTACTTTATTTACCTTCCATTTACTTTATTTATTCTATCTACTATCCTAAAGACTCACTAGAAAGAAAAATTGGCCCCTAAGGATATATGAGTGCAGAGCCAGGAGTCGGCCCTGAGCATCACCAGGTGTGATCCCCAAAAAGGCAACACTACAGCATCACCACTTCCCTGCACCACTGTCTCAACTACTCATTCCAACACCCCACACGTAAAGTCACTTCTATGGACAAAATCTTCAGTTCCAATTGCTTTGATCATTTTTGTTCCCTTATTATGTTTCTTTTATATCCCATATATGGGAAATCCCTCTTTGTTTATGTGTGTATGTGTGTATGTACAGGTGGTAACACACATGAATGTAGCTCATCTCCTGAAATTCCACAAAATTTTAATTAAATGATTGATTGATGAAGCGATTTTTTCCCCAAAAACTATATCTTTCATTTTTAGAGGCGTTGAAATTTAAAAAATTAATATTATAAATAATTCTTTGCTAATGCATTTTTAAACGTACGTAAAATAGGCAAATCCTACAAATGTAAATTTTAGAAAGAGCAAAGATAATTAAGAAAAATTTGAGGGGAAAATCTATTTTTTTAATTATTTATTTTATTGAATCACCATATGGAAAGTTACAAAGTTCTCAGGCTTATGTCTCAGTTATACAATGCTTGAACACCCATCCCTTCACCAGTGCCCATATTCCACCACCAAAAACTCCAGTATACATCCCACCCCCATTCCCCCGCCCCGCCTATGTAGCTGATAAATTTCACTTCATTTTCTCTTTACCTTGATTACATTCCATATTTCAACACAAAACTCACTATTGTTGTTGGGATTTCCCCCCCCAAAAAAGCCCTACTGACAAGGAACTATTTGATAATTAGTTTTCCATTGCTGAGGATGAAGAGATATGAAGTCTTAGGATTTCTGTATTTTAGTATTTTAGTAATTAAATCCAGGGAGATTTATGTTAGAAATTGCATCATTTCCCTTCCTGGGGCAGCATGGGGCAATGGTTTAGTTCACAGTCTAGAGATATGGCTGCAAGCAGTTGCTGGGACCAAAAGTAGTCTAGCTGGCCTCCGGATCGTGGTTGATCAGCAGAAGAACGGCCACACAAAAGTGTGGCCATCTGGGTCGAATCTCGGCGGAGCTCCCACGGCCTGAGACTGCCCACACGTCCCGTTGTTCCAAGTTCGTAACTGTCTTTTTTTTTCTCCTTCCCACGCAAGGGGAAAATCTTAAGGGACTAAAAATGTATAAAAGTGTATTTCATCCTAAGAAATGGAATTTTATGTATGTTAGCAAAAACTGAGCATAGACAAATGTAAATATAAATATTAAAATTTCTTGAGATTTTAATTAAATTTTCATGAGACACTATGATATCTTGATTAGGGCTACTTAGTAGAAAGCTTTGAATCTTCCTTTTCAACCTCATATATTATATTCGAAGGTGGAACTTTCAGGTTAAATGGAGGCTTCTGATAAAAGAATAAAACCACAAAGTAATGTCTAGTACTAATATTAGCAATACAAAGCTAATTAAAATTAATTGTAAGTGATTACAATAGACCTTAAAGAAGAGAAACGATGTGTGAAACATTTGGGAAAAGGCCATCTGGGTGAAACTTGTGAGTTAAGTCCAAGAATACCATCATTCAATTTGTGTCTGGAAACTCAGTGTTTTCACTCACTGCTAGAGAGAAAGGAGAGTAGTAAGCCCTGAGCACCACCAGGAATGCCCCCCCACTCCCAAAATGTTGATGTTGAAATAATATGTAAAGGATTTTAACATTCCACTTCAAAAAAAAAGAAATGGAATGTTAACTTTATGCCAGAAAATATTCTACTATAGGTACTACTTAGTGTCTGCACCAATAAGTTAAAGGTTGTGATAAAAATGTCTATGGGTAATTAATCTCTCCTGGAAGGTGGGGAGACAAGCAGAGATGTGGTGCTGGGTCTGTTAATGTTGCAGAAGTCGAGCATGGACTATCTCACAGTGATCCAATAAAATTTTTCAAAAAAAGAACTCGAGCATGGAGACGAAGCCTCAGGACATCAGTGGATGGAAGTTGACAATGGCTTAGGGTTGGAAGATTGTATGCCTTAAACTCATTATGAATAACTTTATAAATAGTTAGAGTTAGAGGCCTATGTATTTCTGTTTAATGCCAAGCATTCCTTACAATTTTATTCAATTATTTGAGCTAGTATCATAGCAAAAACATAGGCAGCTATTTTAGTATCCTGGAATTAATAAGCACTTATTCTTATATAAGAAACATAAACAGACATTGACACTTAAAACAAATGCAAAGGTCATGTTTAACGTTTTGTGATAAAGGTAACATTAGAATTAATGACATCTCAAAATTAAGTGCGAAAATGTCTAACATATTTACATATATTTCTTTATACTTATCTTCACCCCATTTTTGCTTCTGTCATCAGTCTGTTCTCTCTGCCATTTATTTTAAAAGGACTGTTCTGCATTATTTTCATCATATTCAGTTTCTATTCTATTGATTCTAAAAACATCAAGTAATTATAAATCTTTTAATGGGCAATACAGAATGAAATTAAAGCATATAGAGTTTTAAAAGACATAATGCAAACATGAAAGTTCATAAGTTTGTAACTGTACCTCACATTGATTCACCAATAAAAAATTTTTTAAAAAGGCATCATAATAGACTTCAATATTTTTAAGTATGAAAGAAATTAGTACTCATTAATAGGTACCTCTCATTTGCATAAAACTAGAGATGAAAACAAAAATCAATGCTAAGTGATGACAAAATCAGCTAAGGACCTGCCAAGAATTCTGCACAAAATTTTCACAGCAGAGGTAGATCATTCCCTTTCTAAGCCCTTGGTTGCACCTTAAAGGGAACAATAAAAATGCTTTGGAGAAATTAGCAAAGAGAAAGGCAGATCAATAGTACAATAGGTAAGGCATTTGCCTTGCACACAGCCAATTCAAGTTCATCCCTGGCATCACATATGGTCCTTGTGCACTTCCAGGAGTAATTCCTGAGTGCAAGAGTGAGGAGTAACCCCAGAGCAATTGCCAGGTGTGGCCCCAAAACAAAAACAAAACATAGCAAACAAACAAAAAAATTAACAAAAAGAGAAGAAGAATGGGGGACCTTGTAAATGAAAGTAAAAAGTGAAGTTTTCTAAGTCATTCTAGACTCTATCAGAGAAATAGTGTTTGATTAGTAACCAGTCACTTAACAAATAGAGAGTCAGCAGGCATCAATCAAACTCAGTAGAATATGCAGAGCCAGGGATAGCAACTGAAGCATCTGAGGAAACTTCCAGGGACCCACTTGGTCTATCTGAGGTCTAGTGAGTTCTATGAACTCATGTCAGAAAAACAAAAGTGTGAAATTCCAATGGAGTTACATAAAAAACTCACAGAAACAGCCTGATTTGGTCAGATACTGTATATCTGTATACAGTAGATTCATGTAGATCTATGAATGAAAGGAATCCCATTGACTTTCAGAAATAAAATACAGAGTCAACAACCAGTTTGCTTTAATTTTTTATAACTTGACATTTTCTATCTTTGAGGGGTTGCCAAGGCCCCTTGGTTAATCCCAGAAGACAAGTAACTTTCTTTCTTTTTTAAAAAAAAATTCTCTCCTGGAAGATTGCTGCAGAGATAGTATAGCAGGTAGGGTGTTTGCCTTGTAAGCTGCTGACCCAGGCTTCATCTCCATCATCTTGTATGGTCTCTGAGCCAACCCGCACAATTCCTGAGTGAAGAGCCAGGAGGAACCCCTGAGGAATGCTGGATGTGACCCAAAAACCAAAAGTAAAATAAAACAATTTTATTTATAACACTGTACTGTGATCTACAACACTGTTAATGATGGTTACATGAGTACATAATTCTAATACCACAAGCATTACCAGAGTACTTCCCTCCCTCCCCCAAGGTTCTTACCTTTCAATACCCCTTCCCCAAACCCTTCCCCAGAAAACTCAAGATTGGTAGATCAACTCTATTCTTCAGTTGGCTTTGGCCCTATGTTGCTACTTCGTTGTGTATCTTTTTAAGTGCCACACATGGGAGTGATCTTTCCTTCTGACTGACTTCATTGAACATGTCATCCAGGCTGATTTGAATGATTTTTTTTCCTTCCTTAGAGCTGCCACAACTTATTTTTTCCTCAAAATACATTTTTTCTAATTTATTTTAATGCAGACAAAAGCCATAACTGTTGATACAATTCTTGAAATTGATTAGATTATCAATTATGCTTAGATAACAAGGCTCCAATATTAAAATCAATAAGCATAAAAATATGTTTATGTAAAAATTGTTATATCTCATTAGAGCATTGTTAATTCCTTGTCTAAACTTTTACTTATTCGTTGCTCATTGAGCCTTCTTTGTTATTGCTTTTGTTTGTTGAGTATAGTTTGCTTCTATGTTACTTTCCCATCTAACTTGGTGGGCTCCTACTGGAATTTCAGTACAGAGGAATTAAGGGGTGTCACATAACCGTTGCATGATCCAGAGACTTTAGGATCTTTGACGTGGGCCAATGCCTTGAGATGGTGGTGGCTGTGGGAGGTGAACATGACTTCTGGAGCTTCCAAAGCATGGGGAGGGTGGGGAATGCCACCCATCCTGACTATGTCAGCAGTGCATAGAGGTACCTGAAATTATTTGCAAGTTGGTGTCTCAGCAGAGAATATCCCTGAAGCAATAGAGTTGAGCCCTTGGTGTGGCTACAGTGGTAGGGTAACGGTGCAGGTACCGGGGCTTTGACAGAACGAGTACTCTACAGACATGTCAAACTGTGAATAATTCTAGGTGCCCCAGCGCCCAGGCTGAGAACTAGGGTGTCTTCTTGAGTCATGGTAGGCAGCTTCCACATTCTCATCACACTTCCGGAAGCCCAGGTAGCCACACTCATCTCCCTCAGTCACCACAACATTGACTCACCCCACCGGCCCTGTTCTACTGATTCAAGGATAAATGCCCAAGGAAAAGATAGCCAGCAGCTAAAATTCATAGATACACCAGTGGTTCCCACAGATGAAAACTCTAGGCAACAACTACTTAATCCATTTATCTGTCATTGTGCACTTGAGTTGTTTCCAGATCTTTGCTATTTTACTAGACATTCTGATTAATATAATATGTGCATATATCCTTTTAAATTAATGTTTCTGTGTTTGGGAGTAAGTGTCAAGGAGTGGTGTCACCGGGTCATATAGGAGTGATATTTTTTAATTCATGTTTTTTTGAGAGATCCCTATATTGCTTTCCACAGAGGCTGAACCAGATAACATTCCCACCAACCATGAATGAGGGTTCCTTTCTCACCAGAGTTCTGTCAACACTGGCTGTTTCCAGATTTTGAGATTTATGCCATCCTCATGGGAGTGATTATAATCACTTGCAATGTTATTTTTATTTGCATTTTCTTAATCATAAGTTATGATGGTCAGTTTTCCATATAACTATTGCCATCTATATGTCTGGGGCAGGGGTGTGGGGGACACCTGGAAATGCTCAAGGGTCACTCTGGCTCTGCACTCGGGACACGCTCCTAGTAGTATTCGGGAGACCATATCTTATGCCAGGGATCAAACCCATCATAACAGCAACATGCAAGGTAAGTGCTCTACTTCCTGTACAATATCTCCAGTCTCTGAATGTCTTTTTTAGGAAATTGTCTGTTTAACTCCTCTCCCCAGGTTTTGATGAAATTGTTGGGTTTTGTTGTTGAGCTTTGTGAGTGTTTCATAGATCTTGAATATTACCCCTTTATCTAATGTACTGCAGACAAATAATTTCACCCATTCCATGAGGTATTATTTTATTATTGCTTAAGGTTTTTTTTTCTGTACAGAAGCTTTTTTTTTATTTGATGTATTCCAGATTTTGGCTATTGTGAACAGTGCTACAATAAACATATAGGTGCAGATGTCATTTCTACTGTGCTTTTTTGCATCCTCGGGATATATTCCAAGAAGTGGTATTGCGGGGTCATATGTAAGCTCAATTTCTAGTTTTTGAAGAACTGTCCATATTGTTTTCCAGAAAAGCTAGACCAGTCGTCATTCCCACCAACAGCGAAGGAGCATCCCTTTCCCCCCACATCCACACCAGCATTGCTTGCTTTTGTTCTTTTGAATGTGTGCCAGTCTCTGTGGTGTGAGATGATATCTCACTGTTGTTTTGATTTGCATATCCCTAATGACTAGCGATGTGGAGCATTTTTTCATGTGCCTTTTGGCCATTTGTATATTTTTTTTGAGGAAACTTCTGTTCATTTCTTCTCCCCATTGTTTGATGGGGTTGGAGGTTTTTTTCTTATACAATTCCACTAGTATCTTGTATATCCTGGAAATTAATCCCTTATCAGATGGCTATTGGGTAAGTATTCTTTCCCATTCTGTAGGCTCTTTCTGTATTTTGGCCACTGTTTCTTTTGAAGTGCAGAAGCTTCTTAGTTTGATGTAGTCCCATTTGTTTATGTTTGCTTCCACTTGCATGGTCAGTGCTGTTTCATCCTTAAAGATGATTTTAGCTTCGCCCCACTCGCCGCTGCCGCTCCAGCATGACCAAGGAGCCCAAAAGAGCTACTTGGGACACCAGCAGCCCACTGAAATACTTCCAGAATGTGAACTGAGCGTTTCTGCCAGGCTGCCACAGCGGGGGCCTGGTATTTCTCTCTTTTTTTTTCAATCTCTCTCTCTCTCTCTCAACCCCTCCCTCCTGGGCACAGCACAGCCTCCACCCCTTTTCTTTGAGCACAAAATGGAGACACGGACCCAAATGCGTGGAGCGGATTGCAGGCGGGGAAGTACCGGTCTCTGCCCACCGCCGACACTTAAGGACAGTGGAGCCACGTGCGCTCCCCACTCGTCGCTGCCGCCGCTCCAGCATGACCGAGGAGCCCAAAAGAGCTACTTTGGACACCAGCAGCCCACTGAAATACTTCCAGAATGTGAACTGAGCGTTTCCGCCAGGCTGCCACAGCGGGGGCCCGGTATTTCTCTAGGTTTTCCCATCTTATGAGCACCATAAAAGGGTAAAAGATTGTAGTGATAGAATTTCTGGCAGAATTTTCCCTGGACTTTATACAGAAACCCAAAACCGCGTGGCCGCTGCCTCGGCCACGCGACCTAATGTCATCTAATCATCAGCAATATGAAATGGTTCCTTTGTAATGGGTTGGACTTTGGGGGGATAATCCTAACAAGAATTGTAAGTCTTTTGTTGAAATATTGAAGGCAATCATAGTGGTAGCCATCTCTCTAGACGGAACTAAGCTATAACCCCACGCCGGCTGAGGGGAAGAAATATTTCTTTCTCGGGAAGAAATGTGGCGTGGTGTTAGCCATATTAAGATGTCCATTAAGCAGACACGAACCTGGTGGCATGGGAACGGGATATAAGGGAAAAAAAATTATGTACATGGAACAGCGGGACGCTGGTGGAGCCAGGGCCGATACCAGCGCACTACTATTGGTTCCAGAAACTGCTCGCAGACATGCTGCTAGACTATCAACTAAGCTATAGCCCCACACCCGCTGATGACGGGAAATACCCATCTTTCTAGGTTTTTTCTCCCTTTGTCAGGCAGCGTGGCGTCAATCATACTATGAAGATTACTAAGCAGGCATGAACTTGGTGGTGTGGGAAGGAGGGGGGAAAAAATGAAGAAAAGTTATGTAACAAACAGCGGGACTTAATATCTCTACATTCTCAGCAATGGAAAACTATCAAATGCTTCCTTGGCAGTAGGACTGCCTTTTTTTTGGGGGGGGGTGAACTCCAGCAACAATAGTGAGTTATGAGTTGAAACATGGAATGTAATCAAGATAAAGAGTAAACAAAATGAAACTTATCACTTACAAGGGGGGAGGGACTTGGGGGATGGGAGGGGGCGGGAGGTGGGAGGTATACTGGGGTGGTTGGTGATGGAATATGGGCACTGGTGAAGGGAAGGGTGTTTGAGTATTGTATAACTGACATAACCCTAAGAACTATGTAACTTTCCACATGGTGATTCAATAAATAAATAAATAAATAAATAATAAAAAAAGATGATTTTAGCTTCAACATCATGGAGAGTTCTGTCTACATTTTCCTCTATGTAACTTATAGATTCATGTCTGGTATTGAGATCTTTAATCCACTTTGATCTGACTTTTGTGCCTGGCATTAGACAGAGGTCAGAGTTCATTTTTTTGTAGGTACCTATCCAGTTTTCCCAGCACTTGTTGAAGAGGCTTTCCTGTTCATTTCTTGCTCCTTTGTCAAAGATTAAGTGGTGATATATTTGGGGGTCTGTGATGGGATATTCAACTTTGTTCCATTGGTCTGCAGCTCTGTTTTTATCCCAATACCATGCTGTTTTAATTACTACTGCTTTGTAGTAGAGTTTGAAGTTGGGGAAGGTCATGCCATCCATCTCCTTTTTCCAAGGATTGCTTTAGCTATTCATGGGAGTTTATTGTTCTGTATGAATTTCAGGAGTGTTTTGTCTATTTATTTGAAAAATGTCATGGGTACCCTGATAGGGATTGCATTAAATTTCTATAGTGCTTAGGGCAGTATTGATCATGGCATATAATCCTTTTTGATATATTGCTGCATTTGGCTTGCTAAGATTTTGTTGAAGAACTTTACATTGATGTTCATTAGGGATATTCATTTATAATTTTATTTTCTTACTGCTATCTGTATTTTGTATTTGGCTCATGAAACTATTAGGGAGGATTTCTATTTTCTAGATAGTTTGGAAGAAGTTTAGAAGTCTGGGAACTAAGTTGTCTTTGAAGTTTCAGTAGAACTCACTAGTGATTTTCCCTGGACCTAAGCTTTTGTTCATGGGGATACTTTTAATTTCTATTTCAGTTATTTTAGCCAATATTGGTCTTTTAAATTTTCTATTTAATTATTGAGTCAATCTTGGACATTTGTATCATTCTAATTCATCCATTTCCTTTAGGTTCTCGAGCTTGGTCACATAAAGTTGATCATAGTAACCTTTATGATCATTTCTATTTTAGAAGTGTCTTTTGTAATTTCTATGTTGTCACTCTAACTATATTTTTTAAAATTTTCTCTTCTGTTTTCTTGGTTGAGTCTAGCTAAAGTTCCTGGTGAGTCTAGCTAAAGTTCTGTCAATCTTTTTTAAAAAATGTCAACTCCCAATTTCATTAATTCTTTGAATTATTTTCTTCTATGTCATTGATTTCTGCTTTAATCTTTCTTATCTACTGACTTCTGTATGCTGGAGAATGATTATTTTGTACTTTATCTAGTTTCTCTAGCTGTGAGATTTTTCTTTCTTTCTGGTGTTCAATTTTTAATAGCTATTTACTTTCCTCTTAATATTGCTTTTGCTGTGTCCCATAGGCTCTGGTAGTTAACATGTCTTCATTCCTATTTGTTTCAAGAATTTTTTTTTCTTTTTTAATTTGTTCTTTGATCTAATTATTACTTAATGGTATATTTATTTTAGTTTCCAAGTCTATAATCTTTTCCATGCTTTTTATCTTATAACTGAATCCTACCTTTGTGACTTTGTGGTCTGAAAAGATCCTTGGAATAATTTCTAATTTTGTTTGTGATTTTGTGAATATTAAAGTTGTGTCCCCATATGTGATCTATCCTAAATAATGTCTCATGTGCAGTGAACAATGTATATTAAATTTGGGGGAGGTGAGGTATTCTCAATATTTCAGTAAGACCCAGTTCTTCCGAGTCCTCATTTAGGATTCTTTTATATTGATTTTTTTGCTTGTTTTGTGTGTGTTTATTTTTATTTGTTTTATTTAAAGGAGTAAGTTCAGAGCTTACTCTTGACTTGTGCTCAGGGATCACTCCTGGCAGGCTCCAGGAACAGTCTTGGGTGGAAAAGACTGAATTCAGGTCAGCTACATGAAATCCCACGGATTGTACTATCTCTCTGGTCCCTTTCTATTGATGTTTTGCTGGTTGATCATTACTGTTGACGGGAGGGGTGTATTGAAGTCTCCCACTCCTTCTGTGCTGCCATCACTGTATCCCCTAGTTTCATTAGCAGTTGCTCTGGAAACTTTTCTATTTATTTATTTGGTGCATATATTTTGATGGGAGATTTGTCTTCTTGATCTTAACCCATATGTAATGTCCTTTTCTATCATTATCATTTTTTATTTAAATAAAGTTGGTTCAAAACCAGTATGGCAAGACAAGTCACTTTCATCTTATCTGTGACAGTGCTGAATATAGCTTGTATAACAAGTTATGTCCTAAAGTTTTATTGAAGTATAAATGTTTAAATTGACTTGTCATTGAATGTATCAAAATGAGCAAGAGCAACTCCAACAGCCTTGTTCTATGTATTTAATCAAATGATCTTTTATTTAATTCTTGCAATACCTGTAAGTAAGTATGACATTAAATATCTGCATATTACACATAGAATATAAATATATTATTTTGGGGGATCACAGCTGGTGAAGCACGGGGTTACTCCTGGCTCATGCGCTCAGGAATTACTCCTGGTGGTTCTCAGGGGACCATATGGAATGCTGGGAATTGAACACAGGTCTCGTGCAAGACAAACACCCTACCCACTGTGCTGTCACTCCAGCCCCCTAAATATATGATTTTTCCAAGGTGATATAGTTCAAACATTGCAGTCAAGATACTAAAACCCATTACTACAAATTCACATCTCTTGCTTTAAAATAAGTCAATTTAAAAAGATTACTAAAAATTTCTTAATAGGATATCCCCTAGTACTACCTTCCAACATTATAACAGAACTCACCAGCTTGGGTATAAGTAGTTCAAAATATGAACACCTGAGTAGGTCAATCAAGATACTTACCTTACTAAGTCTCATCTAATTTATAAGCACTTGCTAATTTTGCTAATAAGTGATGTCATATAGTTTTAAAAAATAACACAGTTTCACTGCAAATAAGAGACACAACAGATAAAACATAGCACATAATTAATAATGACATGTACCACTGTATCACTGTCATCTCGTTGTTCATCAATTTGCTCGAGGGGGCACCAGTAACATCTCCATTCGTCCCAGACCTGAGATTTTAGCAGCTTCTCCTTACTCGTCCTTCCCGATGGTGTTGTATTGGAAGCTCTTTCAGGGTCAGGGGAATGGGACCCATTATTGTTCCTGTTTTTAGTATATCAAATACACCACGGGGAGCTTGCCAGGCTCTGCCGTGCAGGCAGGATGCTCTCAGTAGCTTGCCAGGCTCTCTGAGAAGGACAGAGAATTTATATAAGAAAATATGAGCGAGTATGTTAAAACCAAACACATGTGTGCTGCTTTAGGTGCATCAGTGGGCTAGACTATAAGAGGTCTTAGAGCTTTGTTTTATAGTCTCTGAATCTTGACTGTTGATGGGATTACATGGCGCCGAAGTGGTTTGTGGGTGTGGCTGCCAAACTACTGGAAAATGGGGGATCTGGGTGGAGCAGGCCCAGTCCCGATCCAAGCATGCTTGGAGAACTCAGCCCCAAGTCCCGCATACCTGCGTTCTTCTGCCAGTTCCTTCATGAGTGAGGCTTGTCTGAGTGTGTGAAGAGTGGCCTTGAGCATGGCTGTGGCTGGGTTCTGGAGGTTTTCGGCCACTGGGGCTCTACTTGTGGTGGGGAGGGAAACTCAACCCTCCCCACTCCAAGGGACCCCAGTGAAGACAGCCTGGTGTGGGGGGTAGGAGATTCTGCGTTATGTATGGGAAAGAAAATCTAAACTCATTCTAGACAAGGTGAGACAAGCCTCTCCTACAAACATGGTACTTGAAAAGAGTTTTGAAGATGGAACTAGAATGGTGATTTACACTTGGTAGCTTTTATAAACTCAAAAAAACTGCAAGATTTAACATAATTACATATATTAATATAATTTTTGTAAGTTGAATGGATTTTTAAAAAATATTATAACTGCACTGTAGCACTGTCGTCCTGTTATTCATCGATTTGTTGGAGTGGGCACCAGTAACGTCTCCATTGTGAGACTCGTTGTTATGTTTTTGGCATATAGAATATGCCACAGATAGCTTGCCAGGTTCTGCCGTGTGGGTAGGATACTCTCGGTATCTTGGTGGGCTCTCTGAGAACGACGGAGAAATCAAACCTGGGTCAGCCGCATGCAAGGCAAATGCCCTACCCACTATACTATCGCTCCAGCCCCAAGACTAATCAAATAATTCAGGTGACCCCCCTGACTCATGCACGTGTTAGACACCTAGGTCCATGTTTTTTTAATGTCTTGAAACATTAAAACTGATCATTACAAATAATATTAACTATTCTTTATTCTCTTTGGAGAAGTAGCCTCTAGAGCTGATGTTTTAGGAAAGGTGAGACAAACCATTAATAAATTATTGGTATCTGAAAATCACACAACTGTAGGTCATGGCATTGCCATGGTTATTGACGAACAAGAGGACTTGCACATCTGGTTGTGTAATGACGGCAGATGGCAAAGCTAGAATGAAAGAAATAAAAGCTACAAAGAGGAGACAAATCTTAGCAGCAGTACCATCAAGCTCTCTGTACTCTTTGGGATTCACTCAGGGTCAGTTTTCTCTCAGGAATTGTAATAAAAGTTTTAAAGTACTTACTCTGCAAGCGAAGTGTTGTCAAAATGTCCAGTGAGTCAGCCAAGGAATGCACCCCAGCAAGACACTAGAGAATTCATATGAAACACTGTCTGCAAGATAAAGGTTTCTTCTGGGTCATTTTTTCTGTCCTCAGCTTCACCTCCCACACAGCTTACAGTGTTGAAAACAAAGGTGGAAACAAATAATTTATCAGACATGATTGACATTTCACAAAGCAGAATACAAGTAAACTATATAAACAGCAACATTTAACATGTGTGCACATGGATCAGAGAGAAGATGACAAACAAAATTCACCGACAGTAAACTCTGAACTTTGTCAGGTTTAAACTGTGCAAGTTCAAGTATAAGCATGTATTCTTTTAAATAGTTATGTAGACAGATTGATGATCTAATACTAACAGGCTATAAGTATATTTTCTCATCCCTGTGATTTTCTTATTGTTTTTTTCCAGCTTAATTTTTTAAGGACATATAAGTAAAAAGTACATATAACATACCAAATATGTGATCATCAACTGGGTTACCTGTAAAGTATCTATTCAAACTCAGGTCAACAATAGCTAAGTTTTGGGAGACTCTTTAACTTATATAAAGATTTTCTACTACATGGAGGTCAATATTTCTAATTCTGAGTAGTTGAAAGGTCAATTGTACACACAAAGAAACAGATTTTGTCATCATTTTTAATGGGTCTTTCAGCTAGAAGTCACTTCCATCACAGTTACAAGAGAGAATTAAACCAGAAAAAGCAAGGCCATGAAAGCCATGGTATTCAGGAATTTCTTCATCTTTTCATACAATAATTTTGTTTGCTAAATATATATATATTTATGTATATTTACATATATATATTTATGTATTCAGTTAACTTAACTCAGTTAATATTCTATGTTATGTTATTGGAATATAGTAAAAGTATGAGAGTCAACAGCTTAAGTTATAATAAAATTCTAAATAAATTGGAAAATAAAAAAATAATGATATATAATAATATCAATCTCCTAGAAGTGTCTAGTTCTAGGCACAGAACTATACAGGGCTACACAAAGTAAACCAGGATTCCATTTCTGTGCTCAAGCAACAATTCTCAAGAGCTATATTATGAAAATGCTAGAGCATTCATGGAAGATCACAGGTGAATCTTAAAAATAAGGACTTTCTTGGATATAAATAAGAAATGAGTCAGTAAGCATAGCCAAAACATGGGTCAAAGAAAAGAGGCATGAAACATTAAATGTGTGGAACTACAAGCAGATCAAGATGGACAGTGTCTTATGTGTAAATTAACTGAAGAAAAGAAAGAGCTAAAAAAAACTATAGACAAGTGTCACATGAGAATAGTTTCATTTATCAAGAAGCTCAAATTTTGAGTAGAGACATAGGAAATTGATCATTTTAATCTGAAAAATAAATCCTTTATTCTAATTGAATGACTTTAGGGTTTCATATTTGGGTATTTTCTGTGGGGTTTGATATTATTATTTACCATTAATTTTTATTTTCCAATTTATTTAGAATTTTATTATAACTTAAGCTGTTGACTATCATATTTTTACTATATTCCAATAACATTATGATTTTTCTCCTTGAGTTTTTTAATATTTATATTTATAGATATATGAATAATATTTATTCATTACATTTCTTGAATAAATTCTACTTTCTCAAACAATAAATTGTTGTATCTTATATTCTTGCATTTTGTTTAGAATCTGAGTCCACATTCATTAAGGATCATAATCATTATTTCCCGCCTGTCATGGATTTTTTTGCTTTCTTTTGTGTTGACATGATTAATAAATTTATTCTCATTTGGTTCCAAATTACTTTACTTGAAGATATAATACAATGACTGGTTTTATTTATTTGCTTATTTATCTATTTATTTATTGTTTATTTCTTTTTGACTTGTGGGCCACACCCTCTGGAATCCAAGACTTACTCCCGGTTCTGTACTCAGGGATCACTCTTAGGCTTGGGGAATCGTATGGTGTGTCAGGGATTAAATCTGGGTCAGCAGCATGCAAGGCAAATGCCTTACTCGCTTTCCTGGGCTATAGCTCCCAGCCCTGATTATTTCTTTTATCTTCTGGATTAGGAACAGTTTAGGATAATCTATTAGTACGGTGTGAACAGAATTTCATTTGTAAACCCATGTGTTTCTAGGTCGTCTACACAACTAACCATCTGACCACTGGTCTAGTCTCTTTTGATTTTTGATTTACCAAATTTATGTTTTATTTCAAGGCACATTTGTCAATTTATCTTTAGTAGAAAATAATTTTCAACATTTCCATCTATTTTCAAACATTTCTTTACATTAATTCATAATTTTATATGATCACCCTCTGACGTCCTGATGGATCTATCACATCTTCCAGAAGGGCAATGGAAAAGATTATCCATGACTTCTACTTGGATCTCTTTGATAGCCACATCCACCTGCCCACATACCAAATTCCACAGGCTGGATATGTCCTTCCCAGCATTCTCCCTTCCGAAATCTGACATTCCATTTTATCCATAAAGAAGCTTACAGCACCCGGTCCAGACAAGGTCAGACCCAAACAACTGAAGAATCTGCCATCAGTACTCATCAATACACTGGCTTGACTCTTCACACGCTACCTGTCTGAATGCAAGTTTCCGTTCCAATGGAAAATCTGCAGGACTGTTCTGTTGTACAAGAAGGGAGACATCCACGACATTGGCAACTATAGCCCAATCTGCCTGTTGTCCGTCATCTACAAGTTATTCACTCAAGTCATCCTGAATAAGATTGGCAGAACACTAGACGAAGGACAAACATGTGAGCAAGTTGGGTTCCGAAAAAGGTTCAGCACAATCGACCATACCCACACAGTGACCAAGCTCATTGAGGTTTAGCGAGAGTTCAAGATGATGCTCTGTCTAACGTTCATTGATTTAAAGAAGGCCTTCGATTCTGTTGAGACTGAAGCGGTCATCGAAGCCCTAGTCAAACAGGGCGTTCAAACTCAGTACATCAAAATCCTCCATGAGCTCTATTACAGATTCACCACCAGGATCTCACCATTCTACATAGAAGCGGTCATTGACGTAAAGAGAGGTGTTTGGCAGGGCGACAGCATTTCACCGAAACTCTTCAGTGACACCCCCAAGAACATCATGCAGTGACTGGAATGGGAAGGAATGGGAGTGAAGATAGATGTTCGGCAACTCCACCACCTCGGCTTCGCTGATGACATTGTTCTCATAACACCAAACATTAGCCAAGCGGCACAAGTGCTGGCCGACTTCAGCCGAGACTGTTGAAAGATCAGACTGCAGCTGAATCTCGGCAAAATGATAATTATGAAAAACGAATTAGTCCCTGACGCTCTATTTGCTCTCAATGGAATGAACATCTCCGAATACAGCAGCTATGTGTACCTGAGGTGAGAACCCAACATGAGGAACGACTTGGTGCCAGAACTGGGCAGGAGGAGAGAGCAGCATGGAATGCCTTCAAGAGCGTTTGAGAAGTGGTTAAGAGGACAAAGAACCTCTGGCTCTGGGCACATCTTTTCGACTCCACTGTTCTTCCTGCACTAACATACGCCTCAGAGACCTGGGCCCTATGAAAACAGAATAAAAATGCTATTCGGGTCTACCAAAGAGGAATCAAAAGAGCTATGCTTGGAGTATCACATTTCACTCAAGTGAGAAAAGGAATCCGGAGTTCTGACCTCCTTCAACGATCAAGAATCGGGAAAGCTGGCTCATTTGCCAACATGTTGAAAACCAGATGGACCGGACACGTAATGCGATTTAGAGATGACTGCTGGACTAGAGCTGTAACTGAGTGGATTTCACAGGACTTCAAAAGACCACGTGGCTGCCCACCTATGAGATGGTCAGACTTCTTGGTCAAAATCCTGAGTGAATGGTTTGAGGCTCTTCGTGTTTCTGGAGCAAGCAGATACCATTGGGCTACACTAGCACAGGACAGGGACAAATGGAGATGTTACTGGCTCCCGCTCGAGCAAATTGAAGATCAATGGAATGACAAGTGATACAAGTGATTCATAATTTCTATACATTATAAAATAAAAATTTTGAGATTAATTGCAACTTCTGTGTTTAGCTGACCTTTTACTTAATTACATCATACATATTCTTACTATGTTCTCCTTATTCATGTCATAACAGGTAAAGTCATCATACTTTTTAAAGTTGTATATTTATTTTTATTTCATTTCTTGTTTTCTGATTTACTCATTTTTGCCTTTATTTTTGCTACTTTCTCATTCTTGCTTTTTAAAGTTGCTTTTCTAGCTTATTCAGATGCATACTACTTACTTTACTTTTTTATTTATAATCTCCTTTTATAGAACTTCAGTCATTATAACGTCTGAGTCAGGTTAGAGCAGAAAGGTTTTCCTTTGTAAATTTGAACACAAGAAATAATGTTAATTTGTCA
The DNA here is from genome assembly GCF_027595985.1 of Sorex araneus. NCBI lineage: Eukaryota > Metazoa > Chordata > Mammalia > Eulipotyphla > Soricidae > Sorex > Sorex araneus. Next base: position 299,827,342 of record NC_073303.1, on the reverse strand, counting down.
TTCCCCTACTCTAGCCGCAAACAGATTAAAAAATATTCTTATGAAACATTTTTCATCTGAATATTATTTTAAGCATATTAGTAATTAATAGAAGAATGTGACTATAAGTTTTTTTTTAAGTTTTCCTTGTATTGAAGCATTTACAATTGTTCTTTTGTCATTGCAATTCTCTCTTTGAAGGATGGAAGCTTCTTTATTTTTTTTAATTTTTATTTTATCACCATGTGGAAAGTTACAAAGTTTTCAGGTTAATGTCTCAGTTATACAATATTCAAACACCATCCCTTCACCAGTGCCCATATTCCACCACCAAAATCCCCATTATACCCCCAGCCCCTGCCCCCCACCCCCAACTGTATAACTGATGAATTTCACTTCATTTTCTCTTAAAGGATGGAAGCTTCTTAAAACAATTTACTGGTGATCGATGTGTTACATTGTTTCATTCTTCTATTTACTTATTTTTTGTATTTAAAATATTTTAGTGCTATTACTCACTTAAATTAATTTCAACTATTTTTAACATGTATTTTTATCTATTGAAAAATGAAGAATTTGTGATAAGTCTGTAAAGTTTGTGAACATTTCTAAAGTATGAGTATGAATAATGCATGAATGAGTACCTTGTTTTAGGCACAGTAAATTAATAGTTAGAACCTGCTAATCTTTCAGTGGTAGCAATGGGTATTTAATAGTCAAGCAGGCTCAGAGGAACCTAAGTCATCCAAGACTGTCACCTCCCATTTAAGTACAATTGACAGATATTATAGACAAAATCTATTATTTAAAAGTTGTCCTTTGGATTTCTTTGTATACTTACTGATTTATCATTTCCAATTCGTGACAGACTATAAATTTGTAAATATTATCATTTCCTCAAAAAATATCAAATTTACAATCTGTAACTTTTATTCTCTACTGTGATTTTAAGTTATAAGTAGATTTTCTTTTATATTATGCTCCCGACATTCATGTAACTTACATTTGCTTGGTATTCCTTTAACCTTTAAAAAAGATTCTATTGATTTAATTTTGGTTTGGAATGCTATATAGATTTGGAGAGTACAGTTCAAAAGTCTCACAATGGAGATGTTACTGGTGCCCACGCAAGCAAATGTTTATCACATCCACCTTGGTCCAAGTTCTAATTTGACCAAGGTAGCAGCACTAGAACTCTGGTATAAGTTCTATCTCCTTATTGTCTACATTGTCACTTTTATTTTATTTTCTTATAAATGGAATATACATTAATTGAATTGACTTTTAGCAGTCATAACAATCTTTATTTTTTTTTAAATTTATTTATTTTTAATTAGAGAATCACCGTGAGGGTACAGTTACAGATTTATACACTTTTGTGCTTATACTTCCCTCTCATACAAAGTTTGGAACCCATCCCTTCACCAGTGCCCATTCTCCACCACCCGTAAACCCAGTGTCCCTCCCACCCTCCCCAATCCCATCTCCCCCCCACCCCACCCTGCCACTGTGGCAAGGCATTCCCTTCTGTTTTCTCTCTCTAATTAGCTGTTGTGCTTTGCAATAAAGGTGTTGAGTGGCCGCTGTGCTCAGTCTCTAGCCCTCATTCAGCCCGCAACTCCCTTCCCCCACATGGCCTTCGACTACAATGTAGTTGGTGATCGCTTCTCTGAGTTGACCTTTCCCCGGAACGTGAGGCCAGCCTCGAAGCCATGGAGTCAACCTCCTGGTACTTATTTCTACAGTTCTTGAGTGTTAGTCTCCCACTCTGTTATTCTATATACCATAGATGAGTGCAATCTTTCTATGTCTGTCTCTCTCTTTCTGACTCATTTCACTCAGCATGAAACTTTTCATGCCCATCCACTTGACTACAAAATTCTTGACCTCCTTTTTTCTAACAGCTGCATAGTATTCCATTGTATAGATGTACCAAAGTTTCCTCAACCAGTCATCCGTTCTGGGGCACTCGGGTTTTTTCCAGATTCTGGCTATTGTAAACAGTGCTGCGATGAACATACATGTGCAGATGTTGTTTCGATTGTACTTTTTTGCCTCTCTGGGATATATTCCCAGCAGTGGTATTGCTGGGTCAAATGGGAATTCAATATCTAATTTTTTGAGAGTCGTCCAAATTGTTTTCCAGAAGGGCTGAACCAGTCGGCATTCCCACCAGCAGTGAAGAAGGGTCCCTTTCTCCCCACATCCTCTCCAACAGCGGTTGCTTTTGTTCTTTTGGATGTGTGCTAGTCTCTGTGGTGTGAGGTGGTATCTCAAAGTTGTTTTGATCTGCATCTCTCTGATGATTAGTGATGCAGAGCACTTTTTCATGTGCCTTTTGGCCATTCGTATTTCTTCCTTGGTAAAGTTTCTGTTCATTTCTTCGCCCCATTTTTTGATGGGGTTGGATGTTTTCTTCTTGTAGAGTTCAACCAGTGCTTTATATACCATTGATATCAACCCCTTATCTGATGGGTATTGTGTAAATATCCTTTCCCATTCTGTGGATAGTCTTTGTATTCTGGTCACTGTATCTCTTGCGGTGCAGAAGCTTTTTAGTTTAATGTAGTCCCATTTGTTGATCTCTGTTTTTACTAGATTGCTTAGTTCCGTGTCACCTTTGAAGATACCTTTATCTTCAATATCGTGGAGGGTTTCGCCGACCTTGTCTTCAATGTACCTTATGGTTTGTGGTCTAATGTTGAGGTCTTTAATCCATTTTGATCTGACTTTTGTGCATGGTGTCAGGTCAAGGTCTAAACCCATTTTTTTGCATGTGGTTGTCCAGTTGTGCCAGCACCATTTGTTAAAGAGGCTTTCCTTGCTCCACTTCACATCTCTTGCTCCCTTATCAAAGATTAGATGGTCATACATTTGGGGTTGTGTGTAGGGATATTCCACCCTGTTCCATTGGTCTACGGCTCTGCCTTTGTTCCAGTACCATGCTGTTTTAATTGTTACTGCTTTGTAGTAAAGTTTGAGGTTGGGGATGGTGATGCCTCCCATCATCTTTTTCCCAAGAATTGTTTTAGCTATCCTTGGACGTTTTAGCAGTCATAACAATCTTTAAACAGAAACATCTGTATGTAGGTCCATTCACAAATCATAGCATAATCAGTGAACTTAATTTTATATCTTTTTTCACATTGTCTTAATTATTTTATATATTTCTTTCTGCTATTTTTGCTATTAAACCTGGCTGTGATTCTGTATGACAGGTTGTTTTTCTTTTGCTAAATTTGGAGTTTCACTGCCCATCAGTGGCTGCCCATTCTCTTCCTACCCTCACCATTTTTTAAGCACCAGATAATTTTCACTGGAACACCCTGTTTCTGCTCTCAGGAAGCTACATTTCTAATCAATTTTCCACTACTCCATCATCTATATGAGGCCTAATATACTTGAGCCTCTTTTTTCTCAATCCGTCCTTTTAATTTATCTCCTCCTTCTCTGTTGCAGATTTTATCAGAATTCTTTTTCCAGTGTCAGTGTCTTGAGTACATTTGTTCCTGATTAGCTTTTCTCTCTCCAAATGCTTATATATATTTTCAGTAATGAGAAAATGTGTTTAAATTGTTACTAATAATCAGGCTTTCTCTTTACCTACTTCCTTTGGTTGGTTCTTCCAGTAAATAATTATAAGCAGTGAGATACTATTATTTGAAGATGATGAGAAAATACTTTAAGTTTTGCAGGCAATGATTTGTTTTTCACTCTTCTTAGAGAAAATAAGCTCTTTGTACTTAAAAAAATCTGGTGAGCCTTTTCAAAATTTTTCTCCTTCCCATATATTTTCACCTGTTTCAATTTCTGCACTGAATCTCCAAGTCTCTTATCTTCTGCCTTTTCATATTTTTTTCTATGGTCATCGTGCTTGGTCTTCTTAGTCGGGAGCCATTCAGCTTCTTCAATCTTCAATATTAAATAAAATAATTTGTGTGTTCTCTTCCTTCATAGATAGGTATCCAGATAACTAGATAAATGATAGATAAATAGAATTATTAATAAACTATTATGGTTAATTGTTATGTATGATATTTAGTTTACTTGGAATATTTTTTTCTTCTTAATTGTTAACACCCCTTATAGATTTGTTATTTTCCTGGTTGGTTGATTGGGACTTAGGTATGACCCCTGGAAAATTGTAAATGAAAGGAGTTCTGGGCAAGTAATCTCTACATCCACGGACTTTTTTTGTAAAGATAAGCAGAGTGTCAGTCCTCTCCTTTGGTACTCAAAAAGAATCCTGCTACTATCAAATATTTTAGACCCTCCCAGCCTCTGGGCCAGAAAGGAGTCAACTTCCACATTTTGCTTTCTTTCCTTCATGGATTTCATAAAAATTAATATTATTTGGGGCCAGTGTGATAATTCCAGCAGTAGGATGCTTGACTTGCATGTGGCCAACCGAAGTTCAATACCCAGCACTTTATAAAGTCCCCAGAGCCCCACCGGGAATGATTCCTGAGCCCGGAACCAGGAGTAAGTCTTGAGCATCATTTGGGTTTGGTCCAAAAGCAAAATAAACTAACACAGAAAAAAAACATTACAATAAGTATATTTCCTAGAAATATATTATTAAATTTCAGGAGTTAAGTCATCCAACATATTCTATTTTCTTGTCTTTACCCCATGATCTCCAGATGTCAACTCCCAGTTTCAACTCCCAGTTTTTTTTAACCATCACTTCAAGTTTTCTCCATGGGATATCCAACATTACTTGAGGCCACACCAACTTGGAATTATCCCTTGATATGGAAATAGAACAGAAGTTTTTGACATTGAAACTACTATACAGATATGAATTTTTTTAAAGTTTAAATTTAAAATTAAATGATATGAAAGCAGTACGCATCAGTAAAACTACCTGAGTTTTACAAATGTGATCTTCTTTGGTACTTTGTGAAATGTATCACAATCAATACTCAGTCCCTAGTCGGTCATATAAGCAGCTATTCTTGAGTTTCCTCAGAAGAGAAATTGATTATTGTGTCACTATAACATCCCCTCCTCTAGCAATAATTTTAGCTCAAAGCTTCAAACATTTTTCCTACTCATGGTACTTACAGATGTATATGGTAATAGTTAAAACCCATACGGCCATTCTGGTTTTTTGATTTTTATACACTATTCAGTAGTTGCATGAGATATTCAACATTTCGTTATAGAATGGGTTTTGCATTAGATGATTTTGCACAACTTTAGGCTAATGTGAATGCTCTGAGCTTGTTTAAGCTAAGGTAAGTTGAACTATGACTGATATTGAAAAGCATGTAATTAAATTTTGCTGTATTTTTAATTTAGGATAGTTTATTGGACTGTAATTCCATCATAAGTCAAGAAAGTTCAGAAATCTTAGAATCTCTTCATTATATATACATATTGCTATTGCTTTCATTAAAGTGTTATTTACTAAATAATTCTTTTTTATTTTTATGTCTTAGTTTTAAAATTAATACATTGCATGTTCATTGACAAAGCAAAACATATAAAATAAAAATGGACAAATATTAATATCAAATTTATCATGAAACTATAAGAGAAACTTAGGATTATTGTCCATCTCTTTTTTTCCTTTTTGGGTCATACCCGGCGATGCACAGGGATTATTCCTGGCTTTGAACTCAATAATTATTCCTGGCAGTGCTCAGGGGACCATCTGGGATACTGGGAATCGGACCCGGGTGGGCAGCAGGCAAAGAAAATTCCCTACCCGCTGTACTATCGCTCTGGCCCCGATATTTTTAATTTAGACAAGGGAAATAACTAGTTTTACTCATAAAGAACGAAACTGAATAGGCATTCCATAAAGCTTCCATTACTAAAGAGAAAGCTTGAATATGACTTACAATGTTGAATAAAAAATTTTGTAATTTTATCAGCTAAAAGATGTCAGTTAGACTTTATATATTTGTTGCATTTTAAAAATCAAACAAATCCGGGGCTGGAGTGATAGCACAGCGGGTAGGGCGTTTGCCTTGCACGCGGCCGACCCAGGTTCGAATCCCAGCATCCCATATGGTCCCCTGAGCACCGCCAGGGGTGATTCCTGAGTGCATGAGCCAGGAGTGTCCCCTGTGCATCGCCGGGTGTGACCCATAAAGCAAAAAAAAAAAAAATCAAACAAATCAATAAAACTGTTTGACATTATTTTAAACTTTGAACTTTGAACATTTCCATTGCCTTTGGAGAAGTTCATATCATAGACTAAAAAAGCAAAAAAAAGTGTGACCCAAAAAGCAAAAAAAAAAAAATCTGTATTTCAAGTAAACATTTGAATATATTCTACCATTTTTGATTGGCTTCTGCTTCTGTTCATTACATATTTACTTGCTATACGTATACAATGCAATCAATCTTGTGCTACCAAATTTTTTGTGGCAATCTTTAGGAATGTCTATACTGTTATATTTTAAAATTTTTTTTTGCTTTTTTTTTGGGGGGGTCACACCCAGCGATGCACAGGGTTTACTCCTGGCTCTGCACTCAGGAATTACCCTTGGCAGTGCTCAGGGGACCACATGGGATGCTGGGAATCGAACCCGGGTGGGGCGCATGCGAGGCAAACGCCCTACCGGCTGTGCTATTGCTCCAGCCCCAATATACTGCCATTTTTAATCTATGTTTCCCCTAGTTTTGATCCTGGTGACATCTGAGCTCATCCAAGTATTATACCTATAAAATATTTTTAAAAAATCTTTAAATAGCATACTGTTTGTTTAAAAACGCGATTTTTAGGAGTGATATACTTTTAGAGTAAAAACTATGAATGGCACTAAAAATTACACACACACAATTTGAATTACTTTACTGGAAAAAAACTAAATCAAACATAAACTCCTGGATGAAATAGCATTTGACTGAGTGTGTTTTTTACAGGATGTTAACCTGATTTGTATGTGGAAAATTTGTGTGTGTAATATAAAAATTACTGAGTCATAAGTAGGCAACAAATCCTTTATTCGTTTTATAGGCAACATTGGTGTCTTCTAACTTTCCATGAAATTGTTGAACCCACCTTTCTGCATTAGCTGGTTTTCACCGAGGACATGTGAGAACATGTTCTTTGTTCATTTTAGCACATAATACAAGTTTCCTGTAGGCAAAAAGTTCCAGATTTCTAGGTGACTTCCAGTTCACAAAAAATGTTGTTTGTTGAACATACCTGAAAATGCACAGGGTTAATGTTGTGAAAGCAATTTCGTTTAATGCATGTGCCCCAAATGAAAAAAAAAATAGTAAAAAATTATCAAACTCTGTCCGAATCTTTTAGCAAATGTATTTCCTTGGAAGACACACTAGATTTTTCTTGTGCATTTGTGTAATGCTGGTAACAATGAACATATCATGTTTCAGAGGACTAAATTGGGGAGAAATTCTCCTCTGCTCCGGCTCTGAAGCAAAGAGAGCAACATAAATGCAAGCTTTAGACCTTGCAATAATTCTTCACCTTCCATACCTCAAAAAGTAGATAAAAAAATTTCCATTTCAAAAACTGAAATAAAACTTCCAGCATTTCTATACTTCTTTCGATGCTTCCTTTCTCTCCCTTCTTGTTATGTGACACCTGACTTCTACTTCAACCCAAAGTATAAAGAAAGTGAAATAAGCCTCTGTGTGTGTGAGGCTGGAGCAATAGCACAGCGGTTGGGTGTACGACTTTCATGCGACCAACCTGAGTTCGATTCCTCTGCCCCTCTCAGGGAGCCCGGCAAGCTACCGAGAGTATTGCATTGGCACGGCAGAGCCTGGAAAACTACCTGTGCATATTGGATATGCCAAAGAACAGTAACAATAAGTCTCTCAATGAGAGACATTACTGGTGCCTGCTTGAACAAATCAATGAGCAATGGGATGACAGTGACAGTGACAGTGTGTGAGAAAGAGACACAGCCTCCTTTTGCTGGCACGATGCCTCTCTGCCATGAGCAGGGTCACACCCAATAGAGAACCAATAGCAGAACTGTAAAGAGGGTGTAACTCTTCAAAAGAGCAACTCAACGATGCATATAAGCACCTTTAGATTGTTCAGACATTTCAGTCAACAAACTGGATATGAAAAATATGTCCTAAGAAAACAATCAGAGAAGTAGACAATGACTTTTGTAAAAAAGGCCATAAGTGAAGTTTTATGGCTATGGCGTCTGTGTTTAACAATGGTTATTTTTGTTATAAATTAGGGAAGAGCCATATGACACATTACACATCAATTTAAAATATCTAAACCATGCAAAATAGTAGAAAATGTCTCATGATGTTAGGAAAATATTTAAGATAGATATGAACTGTATCACTCTATCACTCTCATCCTGTTGTTCATTGATTTGCTCGAACGGGCGAAGGTGATGTCTCCATTAGTCCCTGTCTTGTGCTAGTGTAGCCCAATGGCGTATTGGGGGCTCTTTCAGGATCAGGGGAATGAGGACCATCCTTGTTACTGTTTTTGGCATATCGCATATGCCATGGGTAGCTTGCCAGGCTCTTCTGTGCAGGTGGGATATTCTCGGTAACTTGCCAGGCTCTAGATATGAACATAGTATTTATTTTTCTATATTAATCTGTGGGTTGTAGGCCACAGAAGATCTTAGTTTGTATTATCTATTTTTCATCTGTGAGCATGTGTCACTCATGTAATAAAAATTAAGCACCAATTAATTTTTATAAGGAGAAGTAGGGAATGCTGTCATGTCTAACTTATAAAATGCAGAGATCTTAATCAAGGTTTTCTTAGATATCTAGCATTGAATAACCTAAAAAATTCTCTAGCTACGCTACCAAAGACAACAGATTCATTAGAATATTATTATAGCCTCATAAAATGGGATCTTTTATAATAGACTTATTTATGATTAAAATTATTTTTATCAGATTGTTCTTTTCCTACCTTAATAATCAATTGAGTTATTAAGTGTACAGTGAATATTAATACCCGCATGCATCCAAATCCTTTCCCTTTGAATGCAACCTTGGAGACTTCTATATTCCAGGAATTATTTGTTTTGTGTTGCTTTGTTTTTTTAAGATAGATGTCTTCTATTTAACTTATATTGAAAGCATCAGGCATTGTACCTAATACTGTATTTTTGTAAGGATACATCTTACCGAAGTATTATCAGTTAAAATAATCATAACTGGGACAGTTAAAATAATCATAATCTCATTGATTTCACGAATATACATTTTGCCTGGCATGCTGTATTGGTACATATGGGTTTCCTGTTGAAAAAGGAAGATTGCAGGTAGGCTGCCCCAGAAAGTAGGAGAATCCAAATGAAATAAAACTCCAACTCTCAGTGATCTATTTTATGTTTTATTTTTAAAGTTGATTTATGTGTAATAATCTGACAGGCTTCAAAAGAATGGAAATTCAGCCTCAATAACTACCTGCCAAACACAACATCTCGGCCGAAGGATGATGGTTTCAGAAAGTTCCTCACAGCATCTCAGAGTGGAGGAGATAATCAGCATCTATCTCTGTGTTCAAGAGTAGGCATCACTCTGGTTCAGCGGTAGGGTGAATATTTCCACTGTTCTGAAATTCTAGATGACTTAATTAGCACATATATTATCATCTAACTCCTTCTCCCATTCTAATCACACAGGTATAGAATTGTAATTGATTAAAACTTGCAGATAGAATTAACTGTTAACAATTTGGGGGACGAGGTAGAAGAATGGTCCTTTAGGACTTTCCTCATGATTGCTTTTGAAATGGACGAAAATGCAACCTATAGATCAAAGAAAATGATCCAAATATTGGTCTCACTAAGTAGAGTTTTGTCTTGTGCACAGGGTCTTTATCAGCTGTCTCCTCTTCATAAGAATAGAATTGTGCTGTGTTGAATAACAAAACATACTGTGAAAATCTATAGCTTATCTTTTGTAAAGTTTTGCCCACTCTACCTTAAAGCATGAAACAAAGGGGAAGAAGTATATCAGGAATATTGTTAGATGAAAAAGAAAGAAATGGCAATAATTTTTCTCTTACAGTTAAAAAATTCTTCTAATTCTTCTATGTCTGGATACTTGTAGAAGTATCCAGAGCTGAAGTAAAGTTTTGTGAAATAAAAGCCTCTGTGATAATAAATTAAGACACAGATTATGAATTGTTTTGGTTTGGTTTGGGGCCACACCTCTTGATGCTCAGGGACTGTCCCTGGCTCTACACTCAGGAAGGAATCCTGGTGGTGCTCAGGGGACTAGGAGGGTGTTTGGGAACGGAACCTGCGCTGGCCGTTTGCAAGGCTTTAAGCGCCTTACACGCTGTATTACTGGGCTCATCCCAGGTTATGTAATCTTTGGGGGGAGGACTCATTTACTTTCCCAGTGCTTGATTTCTCTAGATAGAAGTGAAACTAATGCGAGTTTTCCCTGCTTCCCAATAACTTTGTTCTGATCATCAAGTAAGAGATATATGAATATACTCTATAATGTAAAGTTTGAGAAATTTTCTTTTTTATCAGAGAAGTTTTTTTTAAGCAGGAAGAAAGGCTTTGTAAAAAAAAAAGTGATGTAGATCAATAAAAGGCATGTCATTCTGTCTTGGAAATCAAACACTGTGCTTTTGAAATGTCAGATGTTCTTCAACTGTTTGCTTCTAATTACTTTGTCCATCTCAGACTTCACATTGACACAAGAGAATGCCTGTTTTGTGACTCTACACTGGGACTAAAGCTCACTTCTGAGTGAGTCAGCTACAACACATTCACAGAAAAATAACAGGAAGGAAGCAGCTTCTAAACTAACTTTCCCAATGTTCCTAGAAAAATTGTCACAATGAGGTTAAAAAAAAGTTTCTTTCTGCATTATTTGGAGCATAAATTATATACTACAAAATATAATTAGCACTTGCATCAGTAACAGATAGCTACACTTTCTGGTTATGTATCTATCAAATTTTCATTTTAATAGTGATGACTCATAATGAAATTATGCATTCATCGATCGTTCCATTCATTAAGCTGTTTAACTTGCAGACTGTGCATGTAAACTGCAAATTCTCTGCATATGTGATCACATCACTCTCACCAGACACTATTTTTCAGTTTAATATTTGTTAACATTACACAATTACACAAATTCTTTCCAGAATAAGGTTTTTTTTAAGTACCCTCAGATTGCAGATGCTGTTGAACATTTTATCAAGTTATAGAGGCACACAGTACTTTTGTGAAATGTATTTGATAATAAAGATCTGAAATTTCACTTCAGGTCTGCCTTCTGCTGCCCCAAACTTCATTCTCCAAAAACCCAACCCCAAATGTAATGCTAAGAACTACTCAATTTAATTCTAAAATCAGCTGTTTTCAAAAATGATAGAATATATTCAACAAGTTTAACATAAGTCCCTCTACTATTGAGGAAAGTTTGAGTTCTAAAGACAATGATCTAAAATTTTATTAGAGGGGAGGAACTCATAGCTACAGGTATTAGAATGCAATTGAAAACAAAAATCACTATACCACCAGCATCCTGTTGCTCATTGATTTGCTCGAACGGGCACCAGTAACGTCTTTATTGTGAGACTTCTTGTTACTGTTTTTGGCATATTGAATATGCCATGGGTAGCTTACCAGGCTCTGCTGAGTGGGCAAGATACTCTTGGTAGCTTGCTGGACTCTCCAAGAGGGAAGGAAGAATCAAACCCAGCTTGGTGGGCTCTCCAAGAGGGATGAAGGAATCAAAAAATAATTAAAAACAATAAATTCTCATATAAGATAATAGGATAAATTCTTCTCTCACCTCCTTCTCTATTTCCTAGCCATATCTCCTAGTCTTCATACTTCCTCTAGTCTACTCTTTGTTTCTTATTGTGTCCTTCACTACCTCTTCTCTCTCTTTTCTGTTTTCTCCTGTTCAGTAACAAATGATTTTTATTTTGCTATCTCTGGTTATAATTTTTCCTTTACCTTGTTTCATTTTCACTACAGTTTACAACAGTCATTTTTTTCTTCCACATCTTATATAAGTTTACAGACTAATAGAATCAAGTTTCAAAAACAGGTCTCCTTGGGGCTGGAGGGATAGCACAGCCGGTAGGGTGTTTGCCTTGCACGCGGCTGACCCGGGTTCAATTCCCAGCATCCCATATGGTCCCCTGAGCACCGCCAGGAGTAATTCCTGAGTGCAGAGCCAGGAGTAAACCCTGTGCATCGCCAGGTGTGACCCAAAAAGCAAAAAAAAAAAAAAAAAAAAAAACCAAACCAGGTGTCCTTATTTCAAAGACTACTCCTTCTGGGGCTAGAGAAATAGCACAGTGATTAAGGTGTTTGTCTTTCAAGTGGCTCAACAGGATTTGATCCCCAGCATCCCATATGATCCCCCAAGAGCTGCCAGGAGTAATTCCTGAGTTGCAGAACCAGGAGTTATCCCCAAGCATCACTGGATGTGATCCCAAAACAAAACAAAACAGTCAAAGACTTGCGAAGACTGCACCTTCTTCAATACCATCCTGCTTAAGAAACTCTTCCTTCTTCACTCTCATTTTTTTTTCATTTATTCTTTTCAGTTTCTCTTCCTCCTTGCTTGTTCTTCCATCTCAACAAACCATCTACCATCCCTACCCCCACTCCTATTTAACTTCTGACTCTTCCAGTAGCCACTAGCCTCAGGTCAGATGACCTTTCCTCTCCTAGTTCAGAGGTCCCCAAAACATCATTACTAACCACCTCTACCCCAGTATACGACATTCTAACTTCATTCCAGGTTCAAAATCTCAGCCATAGTGATGACTTCTAATGGAAGTGGGTAGAGCAGTAAGGAAAAGTGTGAAGGGGTGACTTATTTCAATAAGCATAATTTCTTCCTCTGATGCCAGTTACAACGTTATTTTTTGTTTGTTTGTTTTTGGGTCACACCCGGCGATGCACAGGGGTTACTCCTGGCTCTTCACTCAGGAATTACCCCTGGCGGTTCTCAGGGGACCATATGGGATGCTGGGATTAGAACCGGGGTCGGCCGCGTGCAAGGCAAATGCCCTCCCCGCTGTGCTATCGCTCCAGCCCCAAGTTATTTTTTTCTTATCTAATTCTTGATTATTAGCAGCAGTTTTCAAATGAATCACAAGGATTCACAGGGGCTATCAATGAAGTAATCCCCACTTTTCTAAGTCATTTAGAGTTATTAATAGTGTTTTATCATTTCACAGTCCTTACATTTAAAAATTTGATTTTGAATGTCTAAACTAACATGCTATTTTCTCATTGTTTAAAAATGGGGAAACTATAAGTTCTTTTTTTCTCCTGAAATAATCCTTTCATAACAAAGGATTAAATAAATCCACTTATTTGGATTACAAACTTGCCTATAAAAATTGAGATTTCATAAAATCTTGTAAAATTACTTACCAACAATTTCATTTTGGAATTCTTGTATTCTCACTTCAGTAGTGTCAGTTATTCCAATTACAAACTGTGAAACTGAGGTACTAACTACAATAATTTTGGATTCCCCAGACTATTTAAACTGTGAAAATTTAATTACTCTGGAAAATATAGTTTCTCTTAGATAATCATAATGTTTGTGAAAGGTTTTCGACACTTACAGTTGTTTCTTTTCTATTTGAAGAACCGAAAATTTGAAAACATCTTCTCTTTTTCCTACCAACATAAAGGGAGCAAATTTTTTAAAAATTTAAATTATAGTATTTTCTAATTTTGGTTTTGCCTCAAGGAAGCCACTATACGGCACTCAGAATGAAGCTAGATTATAGTTTGTAATATAAGATTTTTTCACTAAATCACACTTTATTCCTAAGAAAAAATTGTGACCCGTCAAGTAACAAAATCCACATACAATCAGAGCATATTCATACCAACAAGGAATTTTGGGGCGGCGAGGGGCTGGGGGGGTGGAGGAAAATGGAGAGGAAGAAGGAAAGAGAAAGGAAGAGGGAGGGAAGGAAGAAGAGTCTAGATCTTTTATCAAACATCTGAGCAATTCAAATATTCAGTTCTTGCACGTAATCAAGTAATGGATGCTTAGAGCATAATAGTATTTCTAGATAGTAAAATGACCCGTAATTTAGTACTGGTGTTTTATAAGTATTTTAACATTTTGTTTTGTTGTAGTGTTTTGCTTGTTAATCATCTTACTCAATTCAGTAGACCAGCTTAGTACAACCTCGTTCATCTGACATCTGCTCTCCCTAAGCCCCTCCCATAAGCAGGTCACTTAGTTTCCATAGTAACCACTAACTATTGCTCCAGGGGAAGCTGTAGGGGAGTAAGAAAAGGACTGAAGCATGGCAGTTAAGAACTTAACATTTTTTTGTTACCATGAGCTACCAATAACTTTTTTCTACTTAATTGTAAAAGTACCTCAAACTTTTCACGGTTGTTTTCCAGCCTCATCTCTGACCAATGGCTAGAAGCCCCTTTTTCATAATTCACGATTCTATTTGTTCAAAGTGAATTATACACATTCCCTCCCTTAGTCTCACCATTCATTCTTTCCTTTTTTAATCGTAGTGCAGGGCATATGATTGCCTCAGAGTGGAATTCAAAGTTTTGTGAGTCAATATCACATAATGAATGGACTCATCGATCCATACAGTCAATTTGATACGTATGTAACTGGAGATTTTTGTGTAGACGTTATGTATTCCCAGAATAGGACTCAGTAATGATCAGAATGTTTCCGATGAGGGTTGATTTTCTTAACCAACTCTGGAGAGCACGTATTTTTCTAGCTGGGAAGAGCAGGCGTTGCTTGCTAGACATGAGAGAAATCACTGGGGAAATCCTAGAGCTTCTTTCTCCCAACTTCACTTCCCATGCGAAAACACCTCTTTGCAGGATGAAGTCTTTCTTTCTGTCGTTGGGGGATTCAGAAATCTGATCCAGCCGTCAGAGTAGGGTCGGTCTGGGTTTCTTTCAGGAGGGAGCCTGAGCTCCCTCTCCCTTTTCCATCTGAGAATTTGAAAGCAGTGGGGAAGTGATGCTGGACCTATCACAGCATTGCTACCAGACAGCCTATTACAGTATTTAATAAAAACAGAAACAGCACGCCTGTCATAGGCTAATAAATCCTCCCTCCGGCACGCTTTAAAAACAGTATGAAGCAGCTTTAGCGGAGCTTCGGATAACTAATTTCAAGCATGGCTGTCTAGCGTGCCTGTCACTCCTATTGTCCTCCCAAACTCTTTCAGACATTTTGAGCAGGGAGTACTAATGCTATGAGTTAGCAAGGGTTGTGACATTAATGGTCCAGGAAGGCTTTAGGTGCAAGAGGTAAGGATGATTACCGGTGGCGATTTGGAGGACTGCACAGGATCGCTGTCATTAAAAATTAAGCGTGGCTTTTGAGGAAGATGTGAAAACTACCCGAGGTAGGATTTGCATGGAAAACAAAGGAATCTGTTGCTGTTTCGTGCTTTTTGTTTGCTCTGAGCTGGAAGGGCTGTGAATTGCAGCCAGGTGCGGAGCCAGAAGCCGGAAAGGAAGCGAGAGGAGTGGGAGACAGAGCTGCTTAGGGCGAAACACGGTGTCTAGTATTGTTTTATGCTAGAACTGCCTCGAGGACACACTGACTCCAGGCGTGTAGACTGCTGAGTGTGCATTCCACGTTGCTTTTCCCGTGGAGTAGAATGCTTAGAGGTCATGGAGAAAACAGTTTGCTTCTTATCTGTGATGCCAGCGGGTGTCTGTCGGGTGGTAGGGTTGAGTGAAGACTTGGGTGGGTGGGAGGTATAAAGGACCAAGACAAATAAAGAAGAGAAAGCTCTCTTTAAGACTTGAAACCTGTTAGATAAATATTCTATTCCCATGGTCAAATGTGGTTTAGTAAGGCAGAGTTTTAATTTTTAAGGAGGAGTGGGGGTTGGAAGGGACAATGGATTTCCCTAGTTTTAACTACTTCATATTTAATTTATTATTAAAAAATTGGTGGTACCTTTATCTGTTTTTCACATGAAAGGGCGAATCCACACTCTTTGTATTAATGTGTTTGCACAGCAAGAGTTTTAGACTCTAAGAAGGGGTTTTCTCTCTATTTCTGCTCTGGCTTTAGAACAAATACTAGAGCTGCAAATGAAAATGGTGATTCATTAAGATTATGAGCTTGCATTTCCCCTTTTTCCCCTTTTCCTTTTTATTTTAATGAGCTACATAAAAGCACAGTTCTCCAAGAAAGATGTGAGGGGCAGTTGGGTGTCAAAGTCCAGTGGATAATAAGTGGATTTGCAGAATAACTTCTACTGCTTTGTACTTTATTAGGGGATCAGGATAGCTCAATTCGAAAGGGGAATGTCAAAATACCACAGATTGAGCTTTTTAAAGGTAAAATGCAGTGATCAGAAACTAATGTTTCCCCAACTTGATCTACAGTGCAAGTTTCAACATTTGTCATTGCATATGACCCTCAGTATGAACTGACAGAAGTGTAATGACTGACTTGCTCTGTGCTGTTCGCATTATTTCAGTGTGGTACTTTGCAAATTCTGAGATGTTTGTTTAGAATTTAAGGAACTGATGCATTTGTTGGTTATAATGACTGGCAAAGCGTGTAGCATAATTGTTTCTTTATGAAAGAATAGTATTCTTTAAATTCACCGTAAACTTCCATATTAGTGCATGATTAACTAAAAAATAATATCGAAATATAATAATTTTGTTTCTAGCTAAAAGTCAGAATTAACCCTAAATGGGGCTTTTTCTTTTCTCTGATGCAACTGAGTTTGTACACTGGTCAGCGTCTGTTTACATACTGACATTCACGTACAAAGTTGAAACCATTGCCTTGTTCTGTGTGGCCTGTATGCTTTTAGTTCTGTTTCTTTTTTTCTAATGTATAATGAATATTATTGAGCACGCCAAATTCTCTTGACTAATGTGACAGAGAGTACATAGGCACAAAATAACTTAGATTTTTTTATGTAGCTGGTGGCTATGATATAGTTTTCTATATCCATATGGTTAGTAGGATTGGTGACCTTGACCTTGTAAAGACCCATTCTCTGTCCAGTTGGTTTCACCAACCAAGATCCCACTTTACAAAAAGTTTAAAATACACATGCAGAAACTTACATACACAGACATGCACGTAGATCTCACTAGTCTTATACCTGGTTATTATTTCTAATTTTATTTATTTGAAAAAGACATTCATTAGCTCTGGTTTTATCAATATATTCTAAATCTAACTACATCAGTCATTTATTCTAGAGGCATTGTACCGTGTAAGAGTAGTCAAGAGGGGAAATTATTTTGCTGTGGTCCTGTTCAGAACCCTGAGCTGATTTTACAAATGGCCAGTTAGAAGTTTTACAGACTTACTAAAAAGTTTTTATACTAAATCTTGAATGTATATGTGTTTAGATTGGACCACTCTCAACAACAACAACAAAGTGTAAGATAGATAATATAATTGTTGCTCTTTGTTAACTGTGGAGAGAGCAAATTAAGTAAATTAGTCAAAACATTATATTTTGTCACAAATTAGTTTCCTTACTTGTTTACATTGGTAGATATTAACCAAAGAATTTCCGATTTTAGTTTCAACTACATCTAGTAAAGACAAATCAACAGTTATTTAGCTCTGCAAAAAGCCAGTCTAGAGCTCACCATGATATAAAAAACATATATGTATATAATGATAAAGTTTCAGTCAGCCTTATTTTCAGTCTCAGGAGCATGCCCATTGTCTCAATCAGAACAGGTTATCAAGTTTAGAGTCACCCTTATTCTTTCTTTTTTATGTATTCTAACAGTTATCATTCTGTTTCATCAGTATTTAGAGGACCAGACAGTTTTCAAACTAAGATAATCATCTCTTCAGCCATCTCTCTCCTTTCATTAAACTGTGATAAAAATCTAATTCTCCAACTCTATTCTTGCTATTATATAAAATAAATTGGCCAAAATTATCTATACTGAGTCTAGTCTTAATTAACATATGAGTTAGGATATTTTAGTGTGATATTATTGGTGCATTTTGTGAATTTTTTTATTTGCTAAAATTTTCAAAGGGCATGCAGTATATTAATAGTCACAAGAAGACAAATATTTCCAAAATTTATATACATCTCCTCTTCAAACAATGGTGCCAACTTTTTCAATCTTTTTAATATTTTATAATAGCCACTACGTCTTTATCCTAAAGTTAAAAGTCATGTTTGTTCCAAGCAAGAAATGCTATTTTCTTTTAATGGCCCTCTTCCTTCAATTTCTTAGTATGCTATGAAAAATAAACTAGGGTCATAGTCATAAGAACTGGCTCCTATTTCTTAATCTTAACTCAATTTTCCTTGAAAGTGTGTGTGTGTGTGTGTGTGTGTGTGGGAGAGACAGAGACAGAGACACGTGTGTGTGTCTGTGCGTGCATGTGCATATGCATGTACATGTGTAATTCTTATTTTAGAAGACTTTCTGTCTTCTTTTCTGGATCCTCACTATCTCTAAAATCTTTATATATTGGAATATTCCATGACTCCATTTTAAATTTCTTCTTAAATTTTTTCTCTCTTCTTATTAAAGTCCTTTTTTATATTTATTCACTAAATAAAGCCTATCAAATCTCAAGATCTATGTATGCCAGCTCACAAATTCTAATCCATAATTTGGATTTTTCACCTAGCTTATCTACTTATATTCATCATAGCATTTACTCTGGATTTTATTATAAACATCTCATACCTAAAATGTTTAAAATCATGCTTTGAAGAGATAGTCCAGTGGATAGGGAGCTTGCCCTCCACGCAGCTTTCCTGGATTCAATCCCTGATACCTTATGTTCTTCCCTGCTTGCCACCAGGAGTGATCCCTGAGTGCAGAGCCAGGCGTAAGCCCTGAGAACTGCTGGATATAAACCACCACCCATAGATGTTCAAAATCAAATTTCTGAATTATCACACAAAATTTCTCCCTGTTCTATTATTATTATTATTATTATTTATTTAATTTTCTAATTTCTCAGAAGACAAATCTTGGATTCTTTGAACTTCCTCTTTTCTTCCGTAATCACAAAACGTTCTATTGTCTCTATTTTCAAACTGCATCTAGAATTTAATTAGTATTCCTACCGCTATCAGTTTGAGCAAGTTGCCAACCACTCTTTGATTTTCATCATTTTGATCTCTTGCTTATGTTACTACCTCTATACACAGTGTATTCCTAATATCAGTGGTCATTTCAAAATTGAGATTAAATCATAGTTTCTGTTTAAAATTTTCCAGTGTTATCTCATCCAACTAGAGATAAAAGTTAGATCCTTACAGTGACCCCATGCCCTGTACAAAAGTTCCTGTCCCAGATTCCATCCAGACTCACAGGTTAGTTACCGCTTCGACCCAAACATTCCATTTCATTCACTCTGGCCTGTGGCATTCCCAGTACCACACATTTCACCTTACTCACACGGTCAGACTCCAGAACCTTTGATTTTGCTATGCCAGCTACTTGGAAAATTTTACCTTACATGACTAACTGAATCACTTGGCTCCTCTCACTTTCTTTGAGTTCTGTGTCAAATGTCATATTATCATAAAATACTTCCCTGAACACCATCTTTCAAATCACACCCTCTAGCACACTTCCAGTCCCTTTATCCTTTTTTCTCCATGACATCCAAATAGCATAATATGCATTGAGTTTTTATCATTTGTCTCTTTCTCTTTAGAATGTAAACTATGAGAACAGGGATTTATTTTTTTCCTGAAGCATTCATAGCACCACTAGTCAAATAAATGAACAAATTGATAAATGTCAAAATTGAACATTTTTCCTGTCAAAATCTATCAGTAGCCTCTAAGAATTAAGCCTTTTAACCTCAGGTCAAACATCTGCATCCTAATCTCTGTTCCTTGTTCAAAATACATATATATATATACATATATATAATATATGTATATATATATGTGTACACATATATATACACATATATTGAGTATCTTTAAGAAAGTCAAGGGGATCTAACAAAATAATTTCCTTTTCCCTCCCTACTCTAAATGGGGTAGGGAGGAGGAAAAGACAATCATCAATGATTCCAATATATGTCTTTTTTTTTTTTTTTTTTAGTTTTTGGATCACACCCGGCGATGCACAGGGGTTACTCCTGGCTCTTCACTCAGGAATTACCCCTGGCGGTGCTCAGGGTACCATATGGGATGCTGGGATTAGAACCCGGGTCGTCCGCGTGCAAGGCAAATGCCCTACCCGCTGTGCTATTGCTCCAGCCCCTGATTCCAATATATGTTAAGGCAAATAAAAATTTAGCTTGCCTGAATTTGATCTTTTCTGAAAAAGGACTTCTAGTTCAAGGGCCAATCTTCACAGATCTCTACAAATAACTACAGATATAGGCACATCCTATATTTTCTTTGTTATCTCTTGTGATGAGAAAAGGGACAAAACAACCAGGTTGGCTATTGACATAGCCAATCTGATTGATAATGTTCAGAAGGGACCTGTATTCAGAAGTACCTATAACATTTAGGTAGCTATTACATGCAGAAAGGGCCTATATTCAAAACAAAGCATAATAAAATAATCTTATCATCCAAATTGGATACAAATTATTATTTTACAATGAAAAAATTTATACTAAATAGAGACTGTCATGTGAAAAGTGCATAGTGTCTGAGTAAAGTACATTATAGGAACAGACTTGGTCTGAATCTTTATGTTCTCTACTTCATAGCTCTGTAACCATGGACACATTAAAAAAACAGTAAGAGAGCCTCAGTTTTCTTATTGGTAATTGGTGATAGTTATACCTGCCTCTTTGGATTGAACATTAAAATTAATGCATGCCAAGTGCTCCAGTAGCGTACTTGGCACCAAGGAGAATCTTTAAAAAGTGATAATTTTCTTATTGGTACTGTCTTTCAATCATCACAGCATGCCTGAACAGTAGATATTATGCTTTCCATTGAGTAGATAAGAAAACTAAAGAGTGAAGTAGTAAGTTAACCAAATTGCTCAAGGTCAAAAACACTAATAAAGTTATCAAATTGTACTCTCTTCAACTTCAGGTGAATTCTGATAAGTAGAATGTCATATTAACAAGCTTTAACTTGTTAAAGGATCCCAGTGATAAGAAGATTTTAAAGGAATGATCTAAAGAAAAGATTTTTCTTTACTCTATAGACAGCGTGAGCACTTTGGATTTTCATTTCCTAAATAAGAAGTAAACTTAGGTTTGAACTTAAATAAATGCTAATTTAATCATTAAGAAAATCTCATTATTTAAATATGACATATAATGGAATCTTGGAACACCAGCTTCGTGTAGCCCTGAAGTCCTTGGGTTGAATCCCAGTTTGCATATTGCCTGTTATTTAATTTTGCAGAGCTTCTCTGTCCTTAACAGAAATGTAGATTGTAATAGAACATCAATCATTGGCTTACAAGAGTTAAAATGAGTTAATACATTCTGTTGGCACTGTGCTTAGCACAAATTTCTGATACATATTACCTATTAACACTTTAACTGTTACTAATCGATGTATTATGACACTGAGAAATTTGATCTCTTAATTTTTATTTCTTGGTTTTACTGGTCTCTAAAATTCATTTAGTAAACATTTTCAAGAATCATTTCAGCATTAAGGTAGACTAGAAGAAAGAGTTCAAGGTGTTTTAGCCTCTGGTCAGCAACAAAAACAGAATTTCCTAAAATGTTTTCTTCTCCTTGTTCCCTACTAAGCCTTCAAATGAAAGATACAATTCCTTGAAAAAAATCACCAAAACATCTGCTTTCCTGAGATACCGAACTTAACTTTATAAATTCATGTTAAAAGAATCTGAACTTTCCCTTGGTTTTGTCAGGATCCACCTTCAACATTTTCTGTCCTTATCTACAGCCGCACAGGCTGAAAAACTGGCCAGTTGAAGGCATTATCATACAACATATCTTCAGAGCAGGATATGCATAAAATTGGCAATTAGCGTCATTAATTATTCTAGATTTAACAGGACTAATTTCTTAAGGCAAAGAAATTCAATTTCACTTAATTGCTCAATAAAAATTAGCACCTTCAATTAAACTATTGGGAATCTCTCAAGTACTAATCCACTATGCAGGTCAAGCTTTCTTTCCAGTTAATGAGTTAATGTGCACTTCATCTTGTACTGAACAATTTCTCAGTTTTTCAGATTCTTGAAGGTTGTTTTGTCCTGATAGTAATTGTAATTGTGAGTGTCTTTATTAAAAGATAATTTGTCTTCACAAATTCACCATTGTGAGTGCCACTAGTCCTAACGGCAGTGTCTTACACCCAAAATGTAGATATGGTGACACTTTAAGGTTTTCTCTTTAAATCTTCAAAAGATATTGTCTTTTGCAGTGTTTAAAGTTATAAGATGCTGGGTTTTTTCCCCTATTGTCTAACATAGTCCTCAGCGCACTGTTTTTTTTTTGTTTGTTTGCTTGTGTGTTTGACGTTCACTGATGTTCTCTCCTTCTCAGTAAAATAATAAGCTCCCAAAAGTTGATCAGAATCATCAGAGTATTTCCAGTACTTAGCAAAATTCTTGGAGATAGCTTTTGTTCAATAAATATTTATTCACTGTCACTATATCACTGTCATCCCGTTGTTTGTCGATTTACTCGAGGGGGCACCAGTGATGTTTCTATTACACTCAGGCCTGAGATGTTAGCAGCCTCTCCTTACTCATCTTTCCCAACAGTGGGAGGCTCTTTCAGGGTCAGGGAAATGAAACCTATCATTACTGTTTTTGGCATATCGAATATGCCATGGGTAGCTTGTTGGGCTCTCTGAGAGGTGTGTATATATGTTACTATATTTGGGATATGAATATGCCACAGGGAGCTTGCCAGGCTCTCCCATGCAGGCAATAGACTCTTGGTATCTTGTCAGGTTCTCCAAGAGGAAGAACTATGCTATCAGATGTCACGCAGCTGCAAATTCAGCCACGTGCTTCGGAGAGCGTGGTTTTATAGTCTTGGGATGTTGGCTGTTGATGGGATTACACAGCATCGAGGCAGTTTCTGGGTGTGACTGCCTAGCTCCTGGAAAATGGGGGATCTGGGTGGAAGAGGCCCAGTCCTCATAGGAGCAGCATTGGAGATCTTGGCCCCAGGTCCGGCACACCTGGGTTCCTTTGCCAGTTCCTTCATGCATGAGGTTCATCCGAATGTATGGAGAGGGGCCTTGAGCATGGCTGTGGCTGGGTCTCGGAGGTTCAGCTGCAGGGACTCTGCTCAGGGTGGGGACGGAAATGCAACCCGTCCCCTCCGAGGTGCCCTGGTGAAGTCAGCCAGGCGTCGGGGCAAGAGACTCTGTGTTGCTCTCTTTAGGGAGCTTGGTTTCATCATCTCTGGATGTTGGCCATTATTATTATATATATAAATTTATAAATTATAATTTTATAATAATTTATAAATAAATAATTTAATCATAATAAATAAATATTTATGACATGAATTAATCAGTTATTTTTACACTAAATTTGTAGTATTCAGATTTTCTAACAAGGGTAATAACCAAATAGCCAACTAAAAGTCATGCTTCTGTGTAATAGAACACAGTAAGGATCAATATTATAGTAATACAACTTTGGACCTGCCATGTGTATACTAACCTCTTCATCTGTCTTTTCAACTGTCTTTTTTTTTAATATATATTCTCGACCCATGTCAAGTCTTTTGTGACAGTTTCCCCATTCCTTCATCTCTGCTGTCTTCCACTTCCACTGCCCCATCTTTCTATAGAGTATGGTGGAGCCTTCCATCTGAAGTTGACTTGAGTCTGACAGTCACACATAGCAAATGCCTAAACCCTCTTCCTCATCAAAGCCAAGGTGACAGATGAGCTTGGTTGAGAATTTCAACTGGGCTGGTGGGGGTTGGGGGAGTAAATAAATCAAATGTCAAAATGTCAATTCTACTGACTTCTTAGAAACTTAGCAACAAGAGAGAAGATGTGTGTATTATTAGGCAGAAGGCTTTGGCTTCCATTTGCCAGCATTTGTACTTAATAGGGAAAATGTCAACTGAATCCCCTATGAAGGTTTTCTGTTACCTTGGTATTTTTCTGAGTATGAAATTAAAACTAGGATATTCTGGACATGGGAACTCATTTTCCATGATTAAGTCTATTCAGTAATACAGTTATTCAGTAGTTATGCGGGGATTCATATGTATAATTTTTAACTACAGTAATTAGGTTGCAAACCTCTTGAGGACACTATTTTTTCAAAATTCTCAGATGAATAAAACTATTAACACACATGATGTTTGGTCTTTGAAAATTGCTTTTGATTGATATACACTCTCCTCTACACCCTATTCCCTGAGGTAAAGCCACATTAGAGAAGTCAGGTAAATGTCTTATCTGCATTTACCAGACTGCTTGACTAAAGATTTAGAATCTACACACAAATCTTAATTCCACTGAGCCCCTCTGTGTGCCGGAAGAGACAGGCGCTTACGGAAGAGGCAGGAAAGAAAAGTGTACAATGCTACCATTGCCTGTTGTTTTTATTTCTGCCTTTCATTTTCATAGAATCATGCTACTCAGACATTATTATCTAAAATTATTTACAAAAACAATCCATGTAGGTTTCTACCAAAAGAGGACTCTATCTGGCATATTGTTAAAATGGATTTCTTACTATTTTGTGTAAGTTCAAGGAATTTCACTGTACTGTTACCACATTCAAGAATTTATAAATAATGAGTTCTGCTAGACAGACGTTTAAAATCCTTTTATTATTATTATTAAATTTCTTGCCGAGAAATTGATAAAAGTCAAGCTCGCGGCTCCACAGATCTTATCCACATAAATACAATACCTTTCAAAGTGAAACTTCTTAGAAAGTTAAAAAATAGACTAGCACATGTAAAGTGCTATTCTGGAATATGTCTTGCTTTTTTTGCATGAGAGGAAAGGGATAACTCTCTACATGCCGCTTTAGGAGAAATAAAGAGAAGCTGTTGGCAAATCTCACCTATGAAATAAATCTTGAATGGCTTGAATTTGGTTTTATACAAACATCTGAAAATTCTAACTCTAACTGAATGAAGAGCGTGTAGCTCCATCAAATTTAACACTAATTCTCTCAGAGATTTGTTTTTCTATAGCAAATCTGAAACTGTTGATTGTCTCTGAATTTAAAAAAGATTCTTTTCACCTTTAAAATGAAGAAATTAGAGGGTGGAGTGATAGCACAGCGGGTAGGGCATTTGCCTTGCACGTGGCCAACCTGGGTTCGATTCCCAGCATCCCATATGGTCCCCTGAGCACTGCCAGGAGTAATTCCTGAGTGCAGAGCCAGGAATAATCCCTGTGCATTGCCAGGTGTGACCCAAAAAAGAAAAAAAATAAGTAAAATGAAGAAATTAGAGAAGTGAACCCAACAGTCTGACACCCAGAAGAAAATAAAAATAGTAGCTAACTTGATATTTAAACTTTGTTGGGATTTTTTTTTGGAGGGAGAGGGGCTGAGGTATAGGGCTCACACTGGGTACCCAGGGCTTATTCCTGGCTCTGCTCTTAGGGCTAACTCCTGACTGACTGGGAGACATAGGAGGTTTCAGAATTGAACCTGGTTCTGCCACATGCCAGGCAAGCGCTTTACCTGCTGCACTATCTCTTGGGCCCTAGTAATAGCTAACCTCAGTGGCACAATTCTAACAGGATTGTTCTGATTCCTTCCTCTCTCTGAGCCTGATCAATGACTGCTTTAACTTTGCTTCTTAGTGGTTTGATTTGATAATACATGGGGCTTGTGAACAGTCATGTGAGGTTTTCTGTGTAGACGCTGAAGACAACAGTTTACTTTAAACACATAAAAATAGAACAGCATAGGACTCAGTTCTCACTGGTATGAATCAAAAGAAAAGTTGAGAGAGGGAAATAAAGTTCAGATCTAAAGAAGAAAAAAGGGTTAGGTAATATGTACCAAAGTTGGACAATCTTTGGGGGTATGTAGAAGATAACAATAGAGCAAAATTGGCTGAGAGTGCCTATTTACGTTCAGCCTGCATATCTCTTCTTATTGAGAAATAGATTTCAGTGTCTGTGGAACTGAAACAAACAAAAATGGTTTAAAGAAAGTAGATGATATGTTTGATTGATATTCATATATGAAGCTTCTTATGTGTGATTTTCAGTATTTGTTGTTGTTGTTGTTTACAGGAACATTCTTGTCTTAAATTCATGATTTTGTTCAGATGTCCACAATATTAAAACAAAAAATCGCTTCTACATCTTGCTACCCTGAATTTATAGTTGTTTATGTTCTTATCCATTCACTTTCATATTCATTCATTCAGTATATATCTTTATTGAAAATCCACTATTGCTAGACATTATGATTGGTATTAGGGTTATAGAAACTATTGCTTAAGTGTTGCCTGACCACGGTTACCATTGTGCTTGCTTAACTCTGAATTCTGCATAAACCGCTTGCGGTTTGGAGTCAGGGTCCTTGTCAAGACTCCAGTATGTTGTATGAGTTGAGCCAAATCAGAAATGACCCCTTCTACCAGACAGGCTACAATCCTACACGAGAAGGACATTATAAACATAGTCACAACAATAAATAAAAATTACAAATGTAATATATATGAAAGAAGCTATTTCATTGTGAGCATTAATAGAATCAAGGAGGTCTGGGAAAGCTTTTCAAAGAAATAGATGACCAAAATGCTAAATGAAGAAGCATAAAATGAACCAAAAAAGAGCAATGTGAAAGCAGCAGGTTTTCATAGACTTTCAGTAGGCTTTCTCTAATTCCACATTCATCAAGTATTGTGGTGGTGGTGGTGATGTGTCTGTGTAAGAGAGAGAGACAGAGACAGAGACAGAGAGAAAATTCTTCTTACCCTACTCCCTGTCCTTATGGAATGTGTAATCAAGTGGAAAACAATGCATTTTCAAAAAAATAATAAATGAAATTTAAAAAGAAATCTTTTAGAATAAAAGGGGATGATAATTCATAAGCAGCTGCTGTGGCTGGAGGGCAGAGATTAAGTAGTACAGGATTAAGGAAAAAACTGACAAAACATAAAGGGGGGCAGAGAAAGACCTTTGAGATCAGAATCACCCAAAGTACTAAGCAGGGGACTGACAAGATATTTTCCTTTTTTGCAAAGTTATTTCTACTTCAGTTCAAGATCATAATGGAGATCAGAAAGAAGAAGAGCAAGATTGGAGATGGAAAAGCCTGATAAAAATCTTTGTAGTTATCAGTCAATGATGGTAGCTGGGACCAGACAGCATTTGAATGCAAAGAAATGGCAAAAAGTAGACATGTTTAGGAAAACAGATTCGGAAATCAGTGTGGGGCTAAATTTGATATGATTTGGATAAAAGGAGACATCAAGGAGAACTTCACATTTCTGAGTAATTGGAGGACTGTAAGATTATAAAACGGTGGAATATAACTAAATTGTTTTTACTAAGAAAACGTCTTAAAACTGTAGTCTGTGTGGGGCTGAAGCGATAGCACAGTGGGTAGGGCGTTTGCCTTGCACGCAGCCGACCTGGGTTCGATTCCCAGCATCCCATGTGGTTCCCCTGAGCACTGCAGGGAGTAATTCCTGAGTGCATGAGCTAGGAGTAACCCCTGTGCATTGCCATGTGTGACCCAAAAAGCAAAAAATTTAAAAAAAACCAAAAAAAAAAAAACAAAACCTGCAGTCTGTGCTTCTTCTTTCTTGTTCCTCATTTATTTTTTGATTTAGTTTTTGTAGGGGATTTTGAGGGTTGAGATTCTACCAAGTAGTGCTCAGGGTTTACTCCTGACTTTGCACCTAGGGATCATTCTTGGTGATATTCAGGGTTGCACATCTGATGCCAGAGATCAAACCTGTATAGCTGCATGCAAGGCAAATGCTGTCACCCCTGTGCTATCTCTCCAGCCCCTGTTCCTTCAGCAATATACTGGAGTGTGAATTCTGGACATCTTGTTTTCCTGTGACTGAACTCATCATTTTTTTAACTTTTTTAAAAAATTTATTTATTAGTGAGTCACAGTGAGGGTACAGTTACAGATTTATACATTTTCGTGCTCATGTTTCCCTCATACAAAGCTCGAGAACCCATCCCTTCACCAGTGCCCATTATCCACCACAAATAAACCCAGCATCCCTCCCACCCACCCAATCCATCTCCCCCCACCCTCCCCTGCCACTGTGGCAGGGTATTCCCTTTTGTTCTCTCTCAAATTAGGTGTTGTGGTTTGCAATAAAGGTGTTGAGTGGCCATTGTGTTCAGTCTCTAGTCTACATTCAGCATGTTTCACCCTTCCCCCCAAGTGGCCTCCAACCACATTTTGTTTGGTGTTCCCTTCTCTATCTGAGTTGCCTTATTCCCAGAATGTGAGGCCAGCTTCCAAGCCATGGAATCAACCTCCTGGTACTTATTTCTACTATTCTTGGGTGTTAGTCTCCTACTTTGTTATTCTATATTCCACATATGATGAACTCATCATTTTTTTAAAGAAACTTTTTACGATCAAACATTTTGTTCAAGATCCTTGATCACATTTTAGCACTCAAATATATGGAACTTCTATAATTTTTTTATCTTAGAAAAAGATTGCAAATTAATTAAAAATTTAAATTTTATTTGCAATTAAAAATTTCCTTTACTTCTCTCTTCCATTGAATTTAATTATGTTTAACTTCTTAGTTTCCTCTCTGACTTAAAGTTCTTGTCTTTGTTAGGCCCTCTTTTGCCTTTCATATTGTTTTATATCTATCTATCTATCTATCTATCTATCTATCTATCTATTTATCTATCTATTTATTGCTTTTTGGGTCACACCCAGCGATGCTTAGGGGTTACTCCTGGCTTTGCACTCAGGAATTACTCCTGGCAGTGCTTGGGGGACCATATAGGATGCCGGGGATCGAACCCGGCTCGGCAGCGTGCAAGGCAAACGCCCTACCCGCTGTGCTATTGCTCCGGCCCCAGTTTTATATATTTTTTAGTAATCAAAAATGTTGTATGCCTATACTTAAATCTCAAGTAATTTCTGAAGATGTGATTTTACAACCCAGAAAAAATCCTTTGTTGCCTTTTACCTAGTAATTTACTTGTTTTTCTATTCATTGTGTTACTAGTTTCCAATGTTTTAAGTCAACAATTGTCTTCAAATTTTCCTCTATACTAAAAACTTAATCAACCTAAGACCTATTCATTATTTTTTCAATATGTTTGTTGCATCTATATATTTATCTATCAAGTACATCGATTTATTAAATAAATCCACTATCAAATAAAACTCCTTATTCCAACATCTTCACTTTTATAGTTTCATAGACAATCTTTAGTTTCTACCCTGACTTATTTTTTCAAATTGCTGTTTTTAACTCATCTTTAAACTCTGACTTAAAGTTCAATCACCAGGAGAACTTATTAAAATATCAGTTTAAGTGGCCTACATTTAACTACTTGAAAGAATCTTTTCTAGGGTAATATATGCATATGTAATAAACACCCCAGGTTGAACTTATATATAATAGTTTTTTTAAGTACCATGACTTACAGTACTGTTAATGACAGGCTTTCAAGCAGGTAACATGCAAACACTAGAATGACTACTTCCTCCACCATTATCCCAGGGTCTTGAGAAAAAATACTCTACTCTCACTGTCCTAATATTCTTGCTAGACTTCCCAAATGAATAGATCCAAAGCATGACATTGATCTTCCTAATTTACAGCCCTTCTGTACTATAATTCTCATTTAACCAAGCAAATACAATCTCCCAGGACTGGACATAAGATCCTCCATTTCTGGTGACCAGATAAATTTCTAACCCAGCGTGTATTCTACATTCCTTCTCTCATTTTGTGCTTAAGTGAACTCTTGCCACCCCTCAAACAGACATATTACAGCCTTGTGCTTTGTCCCTTGGTCTTAGTTTTTTGAACATCCAGAAAAGGTCTCCCCCTTTCATTTTCATCTATCAAATTCTGACTCTCTCTGTAATGGTCCCTCCTGGGTATAACATGTCTCATTCCTTTCCCATTTTTCCTGTATCTTCCAGGGCAAAAGATTCTCCAGACTTTGATCTCTTTTAGCAGGTTTCACCTTTTGCTACTTATTTATCACATGGTTAAGAACATGAATAATTTTTATTTTCTTTTTTCCACATTCAAATGTCATGAAGATAGTAACTATAATGCATAAAGTGAAAGATTTATAGAATAGAAAAAAAGTTGACCTGGCCAATAAATCTAGTAGGTATCATCGGGCAAATCGCATAACTTTTCTGAGTTTTATCTCTCTTTGATGCTTTTATTTTTAAATGGGATCACCTCTTTTAGGGTTTTAATCAGTGTAAATTCAAGTTGCAGAAATTTTGACTATGAAATTGTCTATATTCACTTACAAAAACTGGCAATTTTACTATACCTAACATACCTCTAAATTTTACTACAAATTATTTAAAAATATTTTTGCATGCTAGACACATGGCAAAAATACTCAGTATCACTGATTATCACAAAAACACATCAAAATTGCACTGAAATATCACCTCAGATGTGAGTATGGCATATAAAACTTCAAGCAAGAAAAAGTTCTGACAGGAATATGGAGAAAAAGAAATCTTTATTACCTGTTGGTGGGGCATGATCAAGTTATTTCACTACTAAGTATCTATCCCAAGAATATAATATAATATATATAATATAATATATATAAACCCTTATGCACACCTATAGTCATTGAACACTGTTTATAACTGCTTACAATAGCTTAACCCTGGAAACAACCACAGATGAGTGGTTATTCAACCACAGATGTAAAGATAATAAAGATACCACAGGTGAGTGGTTATACAACCAACATGAGTATCCAATCATAGATGAGAAGATAATTAAGGTGTACACAAAATAGAATATTACTCAG
This sequence comes from Sorex araneus, assembly GCF_027595985.1. Lineage (NCBI taxonomy): Eukaryota > Metazoa > Chordata > Mammalia > Eulipotyphla > Soricidae > Sorex > Sorex araneus. The sequence goes on along the minus strand of NC_073303.1, from coordinate 299,796,537 downwards.
CTGTAAAAGAAAGGATGAAACCCTGCTAATTCATATAACCTGGGTAGAACTGCAGGCTGTCACTTAAAGGGAAATAAGTCAAAAGGAGAAAGGCCAATATTGGGTTATCTCATTCATAGGTAATATTTGAAGAAACAAAGCAAGGAAATTAACAATATCTAGTGGAAACAAACCTTGATACACTGATTACAGTACTGAAGTAATCAAGAAGCATAGGAAGGGTAGCCTGAAAGGGCTCATCTTCTGGACTTTGCTGGCGGGACATTGGCACTTTGGTGATAGGTGTAGTAGGATAACATCTTACCCCTACAACATATAATCATTAAACCAATAACACTACAATAAAATATAAAGAAAAATGCTACTGTGTATCATACCATGCTTTCCATCTACCTCACAATTCCTTTGTCCACTATATGTATATATATATATATAATTAATCATATTATAACATCACTGACAAATACATGAATATAACACTTTTCTCACAATTTACATGCATTTAGAAAATTTGGAAAGAAAAGAAAGTAACCAATAAACCATTCATCTATCTCAGTATTTACCCTTGCCTATTTCTTTTTCAAAGCAGGTGAACAAACAGAAATTTTAACAGTATGCTAAGGCAAGTTCTTTCTAATGAGAGAATTCTGCTAAATAAAGGTCAGCAAGAATGTAACGCTTATTGTCTCTTGTTTATGGTCCACCTGGGCATCTTGAAAACTTGCTCAAATTTCTCTCCTGAGTATTATTTTACCTAGAGTTTATGTAAATCACATTAAACCCCATTCTGACTTGGATTCTTAGTCATTAGCAATATATATTTTAAAAAAGCAGTGGTATTTTAAAATACAACTTATAAGAAAATTATGTATATTTTTGCCTCATCAGCTCTTTACTGCTGGAATATTTTGGAAAAAAACATATCTTGACCAATTAAAGAGATATATATCCAAAGAAAGAAATAATCAAAGGAAACTCTTAGTTTGAAAAGATCAGCATTATATCAGTTATAAAGGTAAATGAGTTACAAAGGAGTTGTTTTCATTTTTTTAACTCCAGACATATCAAGCCAAAGAAAGATTCCATGTCAAATACTTTCTTTCTAAAAAGTATAATTTGTTCAGCAAGGTATAGCAAGGTATTATACCTAAGGGGGTCCTCAAGAGATTATATATCATTCAGTAAGTATATCAATTCCAGGAGTGAGTGAAGAGTGGTCATCATCATCATCAACATCATCATCATCATCATCATCCCGTTGATCATGGAATTTCTCAAGTGGTCTCAAGTAACGTCTAGCCCTGATATTTTAGAAGCCTCTCTTTACATGTCCTTTCCAATGGTGCCGCATTGGAGGCTCTTTCAGGGTCAGGGGAATGAGACCCAGCATTGTTACTGGTTTTGGCATATGAATACTCCAAGGGGGGTTTGTGAGGCTCTCCCATGTGGGCAGGAAACTCTTGTTAAGCTTGCCCAATTCTCCCAGAGGGAGAACTAGGCTATAAGATGTCGCTTCCGGGAGCTTGGTTTTATAGTCTCTGGACGTTGGTTGTTGGTGGGATTACACAGCTCCAGGGCAGTCCCTGGGTGTGATCGCCTAGCTACTGGAAAATGGGGGATCTGGGCGGAAGAGGCCCAGTCCCAATCCGAGCAGCCTTGCAGATCTTAGCCCTGGGTCCCACACATCCGGGTTCCTCTGCCAGTTCCTTTATGTTTGAAGCTAGTCCAAATGTGTGGCCTTGAGCATGACTGTGACTGGCTCTGGAAGTCTTTGGCTGCTGGGGCTCTGCTCGGGGTGGGGAAGGAAACTGAAACCCACCCCCTCCGAGGGGCCCCGGGGAAGACAGCCAGGCTCGGAGGCAAGAGACTCTCTGAGTTGAGTGGGATAAGTACAAAAAGGCACATAGGGCCTGAGAGAGAGAGTGCAGAGGTTAAGGTGCTACCTTGCATATTGAACCCCTCTTAGTTCAATCTTCAACAACACACGTGATCCTCCCAGCAAGAAATGATCACTGAGCACAAAGTCAGGCATAAACCTGAGTGCTAGCGTGGCCCAAAACAAGTAAATAAAAATGCATAGGCCTTAATATTTTAATAGACAGAGAAAGATTACAATGGAAACTAAGGAATGAAAAAACAACAAGTTTCTATAAAATAGCGTCAGAGCAGGAAAGATAGTATAGAGTGGAAGAGGAAGGTGGCTTGTCTTACATGTAGCTGACCCAGATTTGATTGCTGCTCCTGAGTCTACCAGAAATGATTACCTGAGCACAGACAGAGCCAGGAGTAAGCCCTAAGTACACTTAGGAGGTAGGGGTGTGGCAAAGAAAACAAAACAAAACAAAACAAAACAAAACAAAGTAGCATCAGACAAGGGATTCCTCTCTGGGTTGTCCTCCTTTTATTAGTCTCTCTCTCTTTTTGTGTTAGTTCTGTTACTCTGAGAAAGTTAATTAGCATATCTATGCCCGATTTTACTACACTGGACTTTGAGCCACATACATCCCCAGCCTCCTGGGTGATTTGGGGAGTTGATTAAATGAGTCATGCATGTATAAGGTGGTTAGGACAGTGTAGCACATCATTGCTTCTCCATCAATGGTTTCCCTGTTATCAAGGCAGCAGTCAGTAATCATATCAAATTGTACTGAATTCAGAGAGACTGATTTTGTGATTTAGGACTCTAACAATTCTGTGATTAAATGAGACTCTTTAATGAAATAAGATTAAGCACCAACATCACTTTCACTGTCATTAATGGACTGAGTAGATTTTGAGGAAACAGACTATTCTTTAAAAAAAGTTTCCCTCCTGAGCAGTTGACAAAGAAAGAATAAGAACTGAATCTATAGATGTTCTCTTTCAAGAGGCTGATTCTGAGGACCTCTTGGTAGTTGGTGAATTAGCATGTTACCTTATTTTGTAGGTTACATGTGGAATTTACACTGAACTCATCTTCTATTAGGCTCACAGCTCTGAATGATACACATAATCAAACCCATTTTCAGACAGGAAGGTGAAGTACAAAGACATTCAAAATCCTACTGAACTACAACAAATGGTAATTCCCTGTCCCCCCACTCGTTTTTTTTTTCAAATTCAAAACCCCAGGCAAAACAAAATAAAACAAAAACCCAGGTCACAGTGCCCTATGCTAACTCTGAGTCTAGCACCTGTACCTTTTTATCTTGTAGCACCAAAACAATTCTGGAGAGTTGAGAGCAATTACCATGGAGAAATAGCTACATTTTTATATGGTCACTGCTAACAAGATCTTTAAAATGTCCACAAAGATACACACCACATATTGAGCATTTTATACATCACATTCGTTTTATATAATAGGATAAACCGTAGCTTATGAGAGCTCTTAGTGCAAGGCACTGTGGTGAGCCTTTGCAATGCATTTTCTTTTTAAGCTCAGAATAGCCCCCAGATATCTATACCTCTCTTGTTCCGGATTAGGAGTGGGGGTGGGGTGGGGACCACACCCAACTGTGCTCAAGGATTACTCCCTCCTGGCTCTGCATTTAGGGATCACTTCTGGCAGGCTCAGGGGACCATATGGGGTGCTGGGGATAGAACCTGGGTTAGCTGCGTGCAAAGCACGTGTCCACTGTTGTTCAAGCTTTACATCTGTGAAAACTAAGAGCCAGAGTGACGAGCTGGCCCAAGATATCTCAGTTTATAGGTAGCATAACTGAAGCCAATCTGACTCCCAAATTGCATTTGACATTCGCTGGTCACTTGCCACATATTCTGTCTGGTGCCAGTGTTCACGGACACCCAGTGTGCAGATTTGGACTGTGAGTTCTCATGCCTGTAGGGAAACTGCTCAGCCCTGTAGTGCTAGGGATTAGCCAGGCCATTACAGGCATGTGTAGGGGCCTCCAGGGCGGTACCTGGCAATGGTTGAGTGACTCATGTGGTGCATTAAGGCATGCACCTTAACCCTGTACTCCCTCCAACCCCAGGCATGGTTCTTAATGGTAAATGGAATACTGATTTAACAGCACACAGACAAGCTTCCACGCTGGTTAAACTAAGAAGCAAAATGCTTTAGAGTAGACTTTACATTCTTTCCCTTAACATAATATAAAATTGTTTGTCTATATGCCTGTATTCTTATCTTTTGAATTACAAATCAATAATAAAAAAAAGTGATTCTATTCTTCTGCCACTGATCTCGCAAATAATTCAGGTTGACATCTTATTTCAGATAAAGGATAAATTAGGTCTTTCTTTTCACTTTGCTTCACACTTCCCATAGCCCAACATATATCAGTGGCTTTGTAAGCTTTATTTCCTTCTCATTCCATTTTCCCCAAATTGACCTTGACATCATCAATGCTGAACATGAGTTGCTTTCCGAGAAAATAACTTTTGCCAGTCTAGATAGAATTTAGAATACCTATCTCTCCATTTCTATATGTTCTTGGGGTTTTTTTGGTAATTCTTTTAACTTAAGTAAATTTACCCATTAGCTTTGCTTTTGCTTTTTCCTAAATTATACAAATTCAACACTTTGTTAGTCAGAATTTATTATAATTTGCATTCAAAGAAGCAATGACTTAATAAATTACAAATTTTATGCCTCAATTGTCTACTAGATTTGTGAATAAACGCCACAGTCAATTCTGTCAGCACCGTAAATGGTGTTTACATTTCTTTCCTTTCTGCAAGACAGTACAGAGTTTGATGTTACCTCTATGTTGAAGTCATAACAGTAGCTAAAGGTTTCTTACTGGTAATTCTTCAATAAAGATACGCAGAAAAAAAATTACTTTCCATCAAAATATTACCTTGGATGAATTTTTATCACTGCTCATCAACATTCTTCCATTACATGATATTAAATTAATTCATAGTTGCAAAAGAAAATCAATTTTAATAAAACATTAAAATGACATTCAAACTGAACCTTCACCTAAAACTTGAACTTCTAAATTGCTCTTCACCTAAAACCAGTTAAGATTTATGGCAGAAATACAAAATGTTAGGAACAAAACACATTTTTTTTAATCATCTTACCTAGTGCCATTTGGCACCAGTCCAAAAATAAATCTGGTTAGGGGCTAGTTTGGGTCTAGATATATTTACAAGATACGTGGGCAAATTATTTGAAGGCAATAAATGGTGTAGGATATACCCCCAAAAGGGAAAGGGGGGCGGTTTTTGACTAGAGCTAGGAATGTCACTTAATGCTAAGAATTCTCTAGTCAGTATTAGAGATTCTTGTGGTATTAGGATATCCAAATTGTTTTTTTCCAAAAATAAAACCCTAAGATACAGTGAGGGGAAATTGGAAGAAATCTTTGGAAAGATGTTATGACAGGTCTAAACATTTTTAAAAAATACTATTAAAGGGGCTTACATCATAGTATAATAGGTGTATTTACATTTACCTTGCCCAAGTTTGACCTGGGTTTGATCCCCACGTCCCCATATGTGATTGAGGAGTGATTACTATGTGGCAACCCCAGGAGTGATCCCTGAGTGCTGAACCAGGGACATACTCTGAGCACATTACATTTTTTAGATAAGGACACCAAAACCACAGAGAGGTACAGCAACTTGTCAAAATTACACACTAACAAGTGCTAAGACCTTGATTTAATCTTAGGTGATTCTATTCTGATTCCAAAACCTATCATTTTAATCACTAATGCCAAGATTTTAAAGTCCTGTGCCTTTGAAATAACATTGAGAGCATAAGATTGTAGGTAGATTTGAGTTTGACAAGAATCCAAATCTGTAGGATTTGAGTCAAATTGTGAAACTATAATTGATAACAAAACACCATGTCTATTTGGCATTTGTTTTATAGAATGCAAATTAAAATCATAGATTCACAGGATATTTGTTGTTATAGAATGCAAATTAAAATTTGATTCACAGGATATAGAATCCTTATGTTTGAAGAAAAACTTTTTTTCTCTTATCAGTTACTAGAACCATCTTACAAAGGATCATTTTTTCCTTTTTCTGATGTAAAATAAGTGACAGAACTGCAAATCTATTTTATTCAGGTGTTTTTAGCAGTTAGTTATAGGTCCCTTTCAAGAGAAAGCAACTGTGACTTCACTTTCCCTCAAATTTATGTGATTTCTATGAAATAGTATAATTATATTCAGAGTCAGAAGTCAAGTGAAATACTAAGATTGGGGAAAAAAGAGATTATCAGACATGTTTCTTAGCCCTCTGTTTCTTAGAAGCTAGTATTGATCACTTCTCAAGAGAAAGTACTGCTGGGTTCCCAAAAGCATATGGGTATTGTGTAACGAACATAGGCCACTGCCCTCTGAAAGTGACTTTGTCATATATGTGAATTGTCAATAGAGGATCTTAAAATGTTTTCCAGTAAATTCTCATTCTGCAGTTATCTGCTAAGAACATATCAAGTCAAAGGGTCTTCTATTTTCACTGTTCTTCTTTTCTTCACCTGGCACTTCAGGGACTGTATAGTTTTATTGTAAATCAACACCTGTATATATTACACTATGCCCATAATCGAATGCCAATTCTATCTGACCATATAGATCGAGCCCTTTTTTCTTTTTGATTTACCACCCCTTTTCTTCTGATTACCACTAATTTTGTTTTATTGTCTAAAATCTTAATTTTATTTTTAGAAAAGCTTATTCTCTTGTGTATTTTTTGTTATTGTTGTTATGTACCACATATGAATAAAATCATGGTGCTTCCATTAATTGATTATATAAAGCATTTTGCACTTCAATTTTGTCCATGTAGGTATTCCATCACATTTATGTATTAGATCTTCTTTATCCAGTTAACTATCAGTGATTGCCTAGGTTGTTCCCAGCTCTTAGCTACTGATAATGATATTATAATAAAACCTGGGAGTTTACATATGTTTTGTATACAAACTTTAAACTCGTGTTTTGTATTTTTGAGTAAATACCTAGGAATAGGATGACTAGATTTCATAGACTTCTATTTTAAAATTTATTTTTTAAAAAGATATCCATGCAGCTCTCATAATGGCTGCCACAAAATACATCCATGCCATGGCACAAGGGTTCCTTATCTAGGATTTCTTTAAGGTACTTCCTTTCGGATGAGAGGAGAGGTGGTTTTATGCTGGCTTGAAACAATAGAGGAACTGGCATATTAAAAGAGTGCTCACATACTAAAACTGAAAGCCCACCATTTTATCAGCTGCTCAGGTTGACTATAACTAGGAAATTGCAAGAATGATGAGAGTGAAAAGAAAGAATAAACAGAACATTTTACTGTTTTCCAACAACAAAGTAGTTTTTAGTATCCATAAATCTTCCCATAGCAAAGAGCCTTTTGTGGTCCATCAACTCTTGATACTTGTGACAAGATACAATTTAGTTTGATGGGATTACATGGTGCTATGAGCATTTCTATTTTTAGCATTAATGTTTATATCTAGATTTAGCCTTTATTTTTTTCATTTCTCGCAAATCAACTTGGAGAAATCACTTAATGGTTTCAGTATCCGTTTATATAGCTATAAAATGAAATCTAATTATACTGATCTTGACGACTTGTTGAGAGATTTAGATAAAACGGCCTCAGTGATACATGTGCTAGTATGATGGATCAATCCAAAGTGAATCATGGTCATAAAGTACCACTTATGTTCACCAAGTCCTGTTGCCACCAGTACACTTCATCTTGTTCTCTGTTTATGTTTTTGTCAGTTAGATTATAGGTCTCAGTCTTAATACCAACCCCAGAAAAAAGGATAGTCTCTGATATTAGAAGCTTATAAATAAGCAATGAAAAACATCCATGCAGTGATGTATTAAAAACGATTACCTGCTAAATCTTGTACTAGGGCCCCAGTGGGGACCACCCAAAAGGAAAGGGGTTTTAAATTCGACTGATAATTTAGAATGGAACCACAGAAAACTGATTATTTTATTTGTGACTTAAAAGAAGGCCTTAAATAAAAATTAGAAGAGAGGAAGGGGATATAAATGTCATAAGAATTACCAAGGGAAAATAGACAACTTAGGGCTGCATGGGATATAGGGAGAGAAAAAAAAGAAAATTTACAGATAATGATTTTTAAACCCAGGAAAATGAAAAGGTATTATGTATAAAAATAAAAAGAAAGGGCGCGGGCGAGGAAAGGGATGCCTCACCACACCGAGCCAGGCCCAGGGCCTAGGGCAGCAGCTGTCTCTCCCGCCACCCTAGTAGCCTCCAGCCGCTTCCCCCACCCCGGGGAGGTTGATGGCGAAGATGTGGCAGGCGAAGGAAGGAACGGAGCCAAGATGGTTGGTCTCATTTGTAGTTTATTCCAATCTTCCCTCTATACACTCTCCTCTGGAACTCTCTCCCTGCCCCCTCATACAGCTACCTTAAATCTCCCCGTCCCCCAGCAGCCTGGGGTTTATCCAAAGGTGTGGTTACAATCCATAGGGGGTATAGTTCTATCCCTTAGGGGAATGCCTTCACTAGGACAGAATCTCTCTTTCAGCAGGAGGACCCACCCAAGGGCAGAGTCCCATGAATGTGTTTCTCTTCTCCTCAGCCAGCAAACATATAAGAATTCATAATATTAATCATTTTGTATGGACACAATAAGAGATGCATTAAAGCTTATAGAATTGCTCTCCTGGGGCCATCTCAATCTCAGACTACAGTGCTCAGGCCAGATCAGTCTTTCCTATCCCTGGCAGGGTCCCAGTCTCATAATTACTATTGGATCATGACAGCATTTGTCTATGATCAAGCTCTTAACTTATAGTTAAGAATTAGGCACTTTGGCCAGGCCCATCTCGATGCCAGGGTAGCACATAACTCACCACTTGCCCTGGATCCTTCCCGTCCCACGTCGGGGACCCTACTTTGGGGTGCTAGGAACTGAGGGCAACTGAGGCTTAAGTGGAGAAAGCAGATGCCCAGGAGGGAATAATATTCGAGGCCAATTAAGTCTTAAGTTATAAAAACATAATATTGTCTTCTTGTGTCTATACAAAAAAGACATAGCTTTAAAGTAAATTATTCAAAAGGCATAAAGAGGAGAGAAAGGCAATGTTATAATATTCAGTGTCCTAGAAAGTTCTGACCTTACCAATTAACAGAGTTTTATTAGAGGAAGAGCAGAAAAACTGGTAGAAGTGGTTACAGATAAACAAAGGAATGGGAGTGACTTGGGAGCACTTTGATGGGTGTGACTGATAAACCTAAGCTCCTTGGGCAAGGGGAGCAAGGACTAACCAAAATCAGGCCTAACATATTTAGAGCTATATTCCAACAGTATTATTCATTGGCTAGTACTCAGTGGGAGAATCTGAAAGGAGTGAATTAATGGAAGATTCTGAGTCTGGTTTATACCATGCTGAGTTTGGTTTAGAATAGTGTTTCTCAACTAGAGGTCATGTGGCCCCTGGTGTACCCCAATATATTCCAAGGTATCCATAAATGAAAATCTCATAAGTGGGGGTGGTGGCAGCTATATCATGAAACTATGGGGTCAAGTGTTAGTTTAGAAGATCACAGGAAGGATATAGACTTGGACAAAGGGCAAAGTCAGAGAAATGTTGAGAAACACGGCTTTGGTGGAAAGGTGAGAATTTTTCCCTGTATGGTTGACTTGAGGCTCAAGAGGGGGAATGCAAATTTTGAAGGCATTTTCATTTGTGTTATCATTTAAACTCAGTAATTACTTTAAGGGAGAGAACAAACCAAAAATTCAAAAGCAACTGGAATAAAACTGTTGAAAAGTAGGTACACTTTAGCAACTCATAGAGCTATAGCATTATAGGACTCTTGAGAGACTTGGGAAGGAAACTGAGTGAATACTAATTAAAGTCAAGGAAAAAAATGTTCACAGATGGCCACATGATTAGGACTGTCAGGTCCTAGAGAACTACCTGAAACAGATCCACTATGGAGGAAAAGTGGGAAGGAAGAGCATGGAGACTGAATAAAGGACTAGAGAAGGTGTCTAATTCAGACAGCAGAAAATATTTGTAGATTTACATGAAGGAGCCAATAAAATGAATTCACTCTTTTAAAATAAATGTTAATTAATGTTTCAAGACCCTAGGCCACTGATTCTCAACCTTTTCTGAATATTATATCAACCTAAGATTCTTAAAATAATACCAATACCTTGTCCTAATGTGTAAGATTGTGATTACTTTGTTTTGGAAAGATTTGGTATTAGTATTATTTCTTTTACCAGATTGATACTAATATACATTTAACTTATACTGATTTAGAAGAATTTGGCATGGAATTAAGACAATGATAATGGGTTGTTATTGGAATGTAAATTATCTCTTAATACGGGACCTGGTATTGGGGAAGGGAAGCAAAGAAAAGGATAAGTTTTAAAGGAAAACTCTGAAAGATAAATTTGAAAGGAAACGTTTTGGGGAAGAGATAGTACAGGAGTTATGACACTTGCCTAGCATGTGAGCCACCCTGATTTGTTCGTCAACACACATACCCGCCCTTAACACTGGTCAGGAATAGTCAGAAGAACTGCCAGATGTGGCTGAAATCTTCCTGGTGCGAAAAGAAACATTTTCTCCTTTGAGCCAAGGAGAAAGCTTAATGAATTGGAGAACAGATTTTCATGCCTGAGCCTTATGTTTGATCCTGAGTACTACATGGTCTCTTAGTACTGACAGGAGCACTCTTGGTGTGGTCCATAAACCAATAAGGAAAAAAAAGATATCTTGATGGAAAACCACTGGAAGGATGTCTGATGGATGTTTTTATCTGATAATGCAGAAGGTTAGGACCAGAGAGATACTATAGCAGGCAAGGCCTTAGCATGAGGCCAACCCAGGTTTAATGTCTGGCATCTCATATAATCCCCTAGGTTCCACCAGGAGTGATCCCTGAGCACAAAAGGATAAGCCCTGAGCACAGTTGGTGTGACCCAAAAAACAAAACCTGAAAAAAATTAAGAAGAGGTGAGGTTTAAATGCTAAGACTGATGTGATAAAAGTGGAATTGAGTTCTGAAAAACACTTGAACCATTCCCAAATATGATCTCAGCAGGGATAAAGTAATCATCCAGTGATTGCTTCATTCTCACTATCTTTATTTGCTGGTCAGTCCCTGATAAATCAAAGCATTTCGATCATCTTTCTGGGTCTTTTTTAGGAGGAAAAAAAATAAAGAAAATTTGTAAACAGGTTAGATGTAGAAGAATGGCAGAGTTATGATCTTAGAAAAGACTTTAACCCAGAGAGTGAGGAAATGAAACTTTTAGACTCATCTCTTTGGAAAATCACTTATAACTTGTCTAACAAAATATCTTAAAAATTCTCTCTGGGGCTGGAGAGATAGCACAGCGGGTAGGGCGTTTGCCTTGCACGCGGCCGACCCGGGTTCAAATCCCAGCATCCCATATGGTCCCCTGAGCACGGCCAGGGGTGATTCCTGAGTGCATAGCCAGGAGTAACCCCTGTGCATCGCCAGGTGTGACCCAAAAAGCAAAAAAAAAAAAAAAAAAAAATTCTCTCACCCAACTCCTTCCATTAAAATAATTAATTAAAATATAAAAAACATTAACATTTTTAATGTTTTAAGAGAATTACAAAATTATGACACTATTACTGGTAGTAATAGTACCAGTAATGGGACTCTGCACCAGGCTGTTTTCACTTGGGGTGCCTCAGAGAGGGATGGGTGAGAACACATTATGAAACACTTCCTATCCATTTTATATAATTACCACAGTATATTTTATGGAGTTAAGACAGTAGGCAACAAACTATAATATATACACACACACACATACCTCTTGGAGATCCCGGCAAGCTACCAAGAGTATTCCACCCACACGGGCAGAGCCTGGCAAGCTACCTGTGGCTGATTTGCCAAAAACAGTAATGTTAGGTCTTATCCCCCTGACCCTGAAAGAGCCTCCAATCGTTGGGAAAGACGAGTAAGGAGAGGCTGCTAAAATCTCAGGGCTGGGAGGCATAGAGACGTTACTGGTGCCCGCTCGAGTAAATGGACGAACAACGGGATGATGAGTAAATCGACGAACAACGGGATGACAGTGATACAGTAATAGAGTGATTACTGGTAGAATTTTATGGGTACAACGTTCTAACACCAAATAGTTCACTAAAATGCCCATTTCACTCCCCTATCATGTTCTCGGTTCTCTCTTCCATTGAACCCACCCTGGTATCCCTATATCTTGCTGTCCCCCCTGTCCCCTCAGTTCTTTTGCATCCCACATATAATAGATATCATTACATATCAGTCTCTCTCCTTCCAGCTAACTTCATTCAGCATAACACACACCAGTTTTATCCACGTGGCAGCAAATTGCATGATTTTTGACTTTTCTTGCAGCTGAGCAGTGTTCCATTGTGTCTGTGTACCATAGTTTCTTTTCCCAGTCATATGTTCATGGGCTTTGGGGCTTTAGATGATCAGTAAACAGGTTCGGAGAGAGTCTGTGATTCAACCATATCAAACAGCACCCCTAAGAGACTTTGCTCAGATTCCCACAATGGCACCCACAGTTTGTGCATAAGCTCAGCCTCGGGGCTTCTGTGGTTGTTTTCCCAGGAAGAAAATGGCTGCAGTACCTCTATGAGGATTAATGAGAAAATCTGTAAATTGTTTATAGCTCATTGTAAGAAAGAAAAGGTGTTCAATTTCTTCTTTATTGCTATTATTACTGAAGCAGACTGAATTGCTGCCTCTTAAGATGTCTTATGACTACTCTGAAGTTTCCCATTTTAACCAAAGTCAATTTTAAATTGCCTGTAGAAGACACAGATACCTAATAATTCAGTTGCCATATTCAGTACATCGCTTGAAGTAGAGCTAAAGGCAAGAGGAAAGCTGGCAAATCTGCCAGGGAGATAAAGCCTGCAGTATTTAAAAAATAATTTTTAGGTAATTAATAAGTGGAATTTTGCAGTGATTTGATCAGTGGCTATTCCTGCACTGTATAGCCATAGTTCATGAACAGATGTTTAGATGGTCTAAGTCTTTTTTTCTGAAACAAGAGAATGTTTCAGAAAAACAGAAAATGAACTTGATAATATCCCAATTTCTTCTATTTCTGATTCAATTTTAATTTTCCTAATAATCTTCTGAAAAATCAGTCTGAGACAGTTTTTAAAATACACAAAATATTGTGGATCAAGTGCTTCAGTTGTTTTCTCACAACGTTTGCTTACCTTCATCAGACAGCAGTGAAGTAGTCTAGTTACTATTTATCTTGCATAGATCAGTGCTGTCTCTACATCTTGTACAGCTGACCAATAAGCACTGTAACTTAGTACAAATACCCTGGTAAATCTTTTTCTTTTACATATCTTATTTTGTCTTATCCAAGTGCACGCACATGCTTGAGTAATTACTCTTGAACTCTACAGATCTATGCTAAAGAACTGGCGGATGGGGCTGGAGATACAATATAGTAGGTAGGGTGCTCGCCTTTGTATGCAGTTGACTAGGGTTTGACCTCTGGCACCCTTATGGTCCCCTGAGCCCCACTGCAAGTGATCCCTGAGTTTACAGCCAAAAGTAAGCCCTGAGTACAGCAGTCGGGTGTGGTCTCAAAAACAAAGAGAGAAAGAGAGAAAAAAATGAATTCATAGAATAAAGTAAATATTACTGGGACAAGGTAACATGTACAGTGGGAAAGCAGAATCCCTCCTCAAACTAGGATATTTATTTTTTTGGTGTTGTTTCTTGTAGGTCCATACCTGGGATACTCAGAGTTTATCCTATGCTGTATGCTCGGGGTTCACAGTGTTTGAGGGACCATGGGACTATAGCAGTGTCAGAAACAGTGTCACTCACATGCAAGGCAAATGCCTTACCCGTCAGTAATTATAATCCCAGGCAAAGAACTGTGTTTATTTTACATTTATCTTCTTGCATTAATAACAAAACTGTCAATGGTTACTATGCAGAAAGAAGTTACAATTAAAGAGAAGGGTATTGATTAGGTAGTGTCATAAAGTGTCTAGAAGATGGAAAATTAGAGAATGTACACAATGTTTCTTGGCTTTGCAATAATCTATCTGGCAATCATCAACAAAGTAGATGAAAATAATAACCTATGGGAATCCTTTCTTTATGCTTTCATAGGGAATTGATTTTTTCCACTCTCAGTTGGATTTAGACTTGTTTCTTGATTCTACTGTACATTTTCTCATATTAAAAAAATGGCATGGTGTTAATTCACAAGTTCCAGGTTTCAACTCTAATATATTGGAATTGTGCGATCTTTCTCAGTCTTTCAAATTCTCAATTATTTTACTGTCAGGATTTTCTTCTATTTGATCAAGTTTTTAAAAGAACTCTGTCTAGACATGCATACTGAATTGAAGAAGAGTTACAAACATCTAGAAGTCTCTAGAAAATAGTATTTTAACTGTTTTACTTAGACAATTAATGTTTATCTTTAATTAAAATTAATTATCCAAGTAGGTGTTTAAACCCTTACTTTTGTACATATAGAAATGATCTTAGGAAAACATATTTAACAATAACATTACTCTACAGGAGATTTTCTTCTTCTGAAAACAAGATTACAGCATTTTTAGTGATTAGAAAATATACATAAATTCAAACTGACAGCAATTCACAAGTCCCCAATATTCCAATGTGGCCTGCCATATATCACCCACTTCACAAAATTATTATTAATAGCCTGAGTGTAAAGTTGTTTAAAAGACATTTCAAGTTAGTCTTTCTATTCCTTTCAGATTATACAAATACATTGTTAAGGCTATTTTCCTTCCCATATTCCAAATTTTTATTTTCCTTTTTTAAAAGGAATACATATTACATAATAAATGTATACATTGCATATTTATTACTGGGAAAACTTGATGAAGAAAGGAAAGAAGGAAAGAAAGAGGGAGGGAAAACAAGAGGGAACGAAAAAAGGAAGGAGAAAGATTTGGCATGTAGTTTATTTTATTTTTCTTAGGTCACCAAAGAAAATTCTGTAAGTATTTTCAAAATGCTTTGGTTCAAATGTTTCCTTCTGAGAGACTGATTATTAGCAGCAACAGAAGTGTTAGAGATAAGGCAGGGTAGGAATTCAAATAATCGACAACTAATCAAGAGACCTTTGACTGAAAACCTGAGGAGAATAAGGAACACTATGTCAAGGGGATAGAGGCTACTTCTTACAAGAACAATAGTTCACAATTAAATTTAAGGTGATGCCCCAGGGAAACAATTGCTATTCCCAAATTTATCCTTAGAATTCTCCAAAATTTGAGTTTGCTATTGTATGCAGTTGGACTACAAAGAATCATACAAGCCTAATTTAACTGACCAGCGTTTAATAAATCCATAAAACCTGGACAATGCAGATCCAAATTCCAAGTTTTCTTCCTTTATATGCATTGGCATGCTTGATTTTCATCAAAAGCCTTTGAAGAAAGAGACATCACTTACATAAAGTAATGAAGATTTTCAACATTTATTGACATCTTTGATTACCACTGGTCAGATGTAAACTATGTTTTCTGGCCCATCTTCAAACTGAATCACTGTAATCTTTATCCCCAAGTGAAGACTAAGATTTAGATAAAAAATTTTTTGCCCAAAATAGCACAGCTTATAAACAAAATCAGGATTTAAATGCAATACTGCTGATCTAAAAATTTTAAGTACCTAATTCCACTGCCCCTCTATACTTCCTAAAATACAGCATTGTGTTACTAACCAGATACTTCTCAGCACTCAGAAACTCACCACAAAGTATTGCTCAAAGTAGCTAAGTCATGCTAAATATTGCCTCCAATTTCTCTAAATTTCTAGGATAATGCTACAGAAACACAAAGTACCTGAAAAATACATATTGAATTATTAGATGAAAAAACTCTTTGTTCTGTTGCTTTATCTTCTCACTATGCTATAAAACTGACTATGAATTCATAAAATTTTAGTTATAAGTACAATGTTATTTGAACAGGAACACCATGGTATTATGAATAATAGATCCCAATCTACTAAGCATAAAGTTACACAGTTTAATAAGATCACACGAGGATTATTATTAAATCTTAAGAGGTTATTGCATCACATGATACAGCTAATCAAAAAGCACAAACAATGCTGTGCAGTGAGTTTTCTTGCTTACTCGTTTCTATACAAAAGCTCTATGGAGTTATCCAACTGCACTAGAGTTAGAATAGTAAGTTTTATTCCTGGTTTCAAAACAAATGATGAGGTTCTATGACTCTAAGTAATATCTGTTCCCTTTGGAGTTCTAAATGTCCTCACTGGTAAAAAGAGGGGAAGGTCTTCTATTATAAAGTCTAAGATCTTCCTAACTCTAAAATCTGCCATTCTTAATATTGCTACATTAGGTTACAGTGTGAGAATGGCTGAAAAATCCTCACTTTGTAACATTTTAGCTTTTGCAAAATGCTGTCAGGAGATCCAGAGGGCACTTTGTGGCAAAAATCTGGGGGAGAAGAAATACAGCAATCTTTTATCCACCAGCTGAGATCTAGCAACTAGCATGTATGTGTAAGAGAGAGAGAAATTCAGCCTTTGACTTTGATGTAGACAAGGTCAAATTTAAAATAACACCAAGAATTGCCATACTTAGAATTAGTGACAGCTCATGTATAAATACAGAATTTCTGTTAACATCAAACAGCACAGTTTTATATATACACATCTGGGAAGTACTCATGCTGTTTTCCATGCTATCTCTCTGTTCATTAGCTGGGTTATCCTGGTTAACTAATATGACCTTTCTGAGTCTCAGTTTTCCCATCTCTAAGTGCTAGAGCTGGATTGGCTGTATTTCTGCCTCTAAAATAAATTATTTTATTATCATAGAGAAAATCATGTACTGTGGGGCTGGAGTGATAGCACAGGTAGGGCTTTGCGCCTTGCACGCGGCTGATCCAGGTTTGATTCCCAGAATCCCATGCGGTCCCCCGGGCACCACCAGGAGTAATTCCTGAGTGCAGATCCAGGAATAACCCCTGTGCAACACCAGGTGTGACCCAAAAAGCAAAAATAAACAAACAAAAACAAAATAAACACCATATGTTTTGCAATCATTTGTTTGCCATCTATAGAAAGTAGTGTCGCAGACATTGAAATTATGTTGTGGTTAGGGAAATGATATGTGGAACCCCAGGTTTGGCACAGTACAGGACTCAATTGCTTTTTATAATTAAAGGAAAGAAACTGAGACCCTTCAAGCCTGCATATACCTGCACCTAGAGATTCATGGGGAAAAAAGCTGTAACCAGCAAAACTCAGAGCTGATACTGAAAAGAAACAGGGAGTTGGGGGTGGTGAGACAGTCCAGAACTGTAAAATTGGGGTGGGGGCAAGGGACATACTGAGTTTTGCAATTTCTAATTTGAGGCCTCTATTTCTAAACTTTAAAGAAAGTATGGACTCTCTAATAATTGTTTGATGCAAACGAGTATCTTATTTGGAAAATATTAAACCCAGCCTTAGAGAACTGGAGGAATAGTATATATGAGGATCCAACATGTATTGCAAGGAAATATGCTGTACTAGAGGGATTTACATCTGCAATATTTATAGCATTGTAGAATGGAGGATCCCCTCAGCTAATCCTAGTCTGACTGTATCTAAATTAATTCTGGGTAGGACATTGCAGGGGTATTCAATTCATAGGCATGTTAGAGCTAAGACAATAGCGTTGATGGCAACTTGGAACTGGAGAATGCCTGCCCTGAAGAAAAACATTCAGATTTCTGTTTTATTTAAAAACAAAACAGAATTTTAAAAAAGACTTTGTGCCAAGGAAAACGCATCTGTGGTCCTGAACCAAACAGCTTGCAATCTCCAAGAGAATGATGAAGAAAGCTAAGGACTTTCAGAGGAGACCGGTCAGGATAGCAAAGAATTCCTAATCACGCAGCGTATAAAACAATTGTACGTATTGGGATTCTTTCATCTGCAAAAGAGTAAGCCTTGGGAATCAGTGATTGTCTTCAAAGTACTTAAAAAATGTTATACATAGAAAGTACTAGAAATGGTTTTTTCTCTTTCCTTAAGGTGCAGACGCAAGAAAATGAAAGCAGACATTAGACTTAAATTAGAAATTGTTCAAACACTAATAGAATAAGCATTTGAGAATATCTTATCAATTAAATTAAATGGAGTTGATTTGTTCAAAATTTAAATTAGTTCTAAGACGTGACTACAGACAGATCACCTTTAGAGGATGGGAGTGTGGGAAAAGTAATCTGAAAGATAGAAAGTTCATCCATTCTTGGAAATTACAAGTGTTAAAGTTCAGATTATTCAGTATTTTGCAAACTTGGATTCAATTGTGTGTTCAGATTATTCAGTATTTTGCAAACTTGGATTCAATTGTGTGTTCATGAAGTACAAAAAAATACAAATAATTTCCCTTTCTAAAATGGCCCTGTGTTACATGTCACTTCTCAGACAAGACTCAACCCCATTTTGAGATGGGAATTAACTAAATTTATGAATGAAACCATTGTGAAAATAAAGAGTGGTATAATTCTAATCCTAAACAGTAAGGGCAGTCTCATTCAAAGAGTGAAGAATATGGAAATCAATTATCAGAGTGGTGCCAGATTCCACTAGCTAAGAGGTGGACTGGACACATGGTCATAAGGAAGACTATTAGAATTTAGTGTTGAATTTTAGCATTGAAGTTTCAGAATTTAGCATTGAATTTTCTCAAAGCTTCATCTGTCAGAGCTCTTTGTCTAACAAAATAGATGTCAGTTTATTGGTGTTGGATCACTTATAGTGAAAGCATGTGGTCAAGACACAGTTCCAAATACATGGAAATGAAGAGTCATATCAAGAGGACTGAAGCAATGCCTATGAAGTACTTGTAAATAGTGATTTTTCTCATACTGGTGGTTCCCAATTTTATAACCAATAAAGTTTAATATGAAGAAAATAGTGACTTGAACTCTGATTTATGACATCCAATAATGATTCACATATAAATTCTAAGGTATTTATAACAATGCTTATAATCCAGGCAGAAAAATTAGATCCAACTAATAATTGCTGCATTCGTGCTTTGAATAAAGTGGCACAGTTGAAAAAACAGTAAAGTGGAAATGCAAATTTTCAACACCTACACTGGGTCAGATATAGTACTAGATATTTTATATGCATTAGTTCATTAAATTCTCATTAATCTTGAGAAAAAGATAACATGATTTTATACATGAGAAAATTGGGACTTAATTTAATAAAATTGACCAATTCTTATAGTGAAAATTAAATTGATAAAAATATTTTTGAGAGTGATTTAGCAAACCATAAATTTTTGAGAAAATTGCTATCTTAACAATTGAATTTGTTGCCATATATTTCTCAGAGACAGTTTCAGAAGAATGTAAGGACATTGTGTGTCATTATCTTCAGTTCATTGTTATTTGTAATAATCAAATCGTGGAGATCATCTAAAGTTTCTTCAATAAAATAATGTCTATATTCAAAACTACTTTGAGTATGATACAAAATTGAATAAATGAAATAAACTAAGGGTTAGAGTGATAGCACAGTGGGTAGGACGTTTTCCTTGTATGTGCCAACCCAGGTTTAATTCCCAGCATCCCATATGGTCTTTTGAGCACCGCCAGGAGTAATTCCTAAGTGCATGATCCAGGAGTAACCCCTGTGCATCACCGGGTGTGACCCAAAAAGCAAAAATAATAAAATAAAATGAAATAAAACTAAAGTATGTCTTAGGAATAGTTTTAATTGTGACAATCAGGATATAAAATGCTTGGTGTAGTAAAATTAACATTTTATTAATAAATACATATATATCAGTATGTAAATAATAAAAGGTACTTAACAGTGCATGCCAAGTGACTGATAGTAGTTATATCTAGAAAAGGAGAGTGAAAATCTAGGTTGAAACTCCTTTTTGCTTTCTGTTTATTTGTACTACTTAAACTATTTTTAAGAAATATGAGTTATTCCACTAAAAATATTAAAAATCACAATGAAATCAAAGTCACACAGGATCCATTGGGATTTAAAATTGAACACAATGTTTCCTCCAGAATCTAATTCTAAGTTTAATTTAGGAGTATATCCCTTCTAAAATGAGCATATTCTATCTACGGTGGGGAAAGATGCAAAATAGAGTTACTTAAGAAAAATAGTGAAAGCTCTTCAGCGAAAACCGAATATAGCATGGATGGAGGCCACAAGAGCAACCATAAACTCATATTCTTGACAACGAGTGAATATATACCTCTGGACATGAAGATTTCTACAAAAGTGTTCTATCACATCAGTTTGTTTTCCCAAGAGGGCAATTGTTTATAGCAATTCAAACTATCCTATTTAATAAAATGACAGACATTGTCAGGTATAAGAAACTATCTCAGCTTATCTTCCAATTATTCTATTTGAAATTTAGAACACACACACAAACATGTACACACACGCACGCACACATTGTGCACACACATATATGCGCATATATATGTATATATATATATATTCCATGCAAAAATCAAGAATAGTGAATCACATACTCATACCCTATATACCATAGCAAGCAGAGTTGAAACACTGTAATATTCAACGGAATGATCTCTGAAACAAGATAACCAAGGCAAAGTATAACATGAAAATCAAAAGTTCAAAAACACTTCCCTAACCCCTAGGGATATTGATAGTGGGAAAATTAGACAAATAATAAATTATCTTCTAGAAGTAGGGTTGAGATATAAATGGAATAGAAATGAGAAAAACTTGAAGCATTCAAATATGTTGCGCTATGTGTGTTTTAGGTTTCTCTTTACCTTATGTGGATATTTCCATTACAGCATAATGTAGATGTATTATATTATATTATATTATATTATATCATAGATAATGTAGGTGTTGGAGAAGTAGTACAAGAAAAGTGCTGGTACCTGGTACCCCATATGGCTCCCTGAGCCTGACCAGGAATGATCCCTGAGCAAAAAGCCAGGAGTAAACCTTGAGTATCACTGGGTGTCTTCCCCAGTACACACACACACACACACACACGATTTTAATTTAGTAAAGAAGGGACTATAATACTACTCAAAATGTGCACTAAAGTCATTTAGTCTCAAATACTTGCAGATGCAGTTATCAAATATGAACTAAAGTCACATTTGGAAATTCCAAAGGTATCAGCTTTCAAATGGGCATTATTCTAGTAACTATTCTAGTATTCTAAAGACAGATAGCACACAAGGTACATTTGCACACACACACAAGGCACATACGCATGCACAAAACTACTCGGCAATTTTAGCTAAAAAACCCACATGCATACCAGTATTCTTCAACCTTTTCCCAACACCAGCCCAGAACCTGCCCTCATAATAGTCCACACACTGACAATTAGAACCAGTGTACTAGAGAATTGGTTTTCCACCTTCCTATATCTGTAGACCTGCGGTCTGTAGACTGGTGGTTGAAGACCACTGATACATACTATAATGAAAAGATCACTAAAATTATTCTCCAGAACAAAATGAAAGCAGCCACATTGGACCTTCTAGCTAACATTTTTTTTCTGTTCAAGAAAGCCACCGTCTGATTTGCATTTTTAACCCAATGTCAGAGACAGTGTTAGTGTTTTAAAACTTAAACATAAAAATATTTCTCTTTTTTTAATCTTCAGACAAGTGCACTAAAAATTGCCTTTGAAGGATGCTAGTTAAATGACAATATTTCAGAAAAATGATTTTTTAAAAGATCTCTACAATGAAGTCTTTACAAACGTTATTAAACAGTCTGGTACCTTCAAATGTACTTTCACATCCTACAGATTAACTAAATTGGGGCTCCAGAAGAATAATTGCAACAAAACATATTGACGTCAGTATAATTGCAAAACACCTTCGCATAAAGATAAACTTCCTACCTCTTATAGCTCTAGATACTGAGGATGCATAATGATGAGTAATCACATGAATTAATAAGATGTCTTGAAACCTTTCAGCACTTAAAAGAAGCTGTTAAGTCATTTTCCAACCAGCACCTCATGATTCTATTGAAGGTGTCCGTTATATCACATCTTTCCAGTTTTCTTCATTCTTGTCTTTACTCTTGCCAACATTTGACCAGAAGGAGAAAGGTCAATGTAAATATATATCTGAGTGGTTAACTTAGCAAGGTATTATTTATCAGTCAATATTAACTCTTTAAAATTTCCCTGAGACCTAGAAAACAATGGATAAAAGCTCTGAGATGCCAATAGAAATAGATAAATGTGAGAATTATATTAAGTGCATATGGAACACATACTATAACTTAGAGAAGTTATTCAATGAATAACCACTACATAATTATCACAGTTACCATTATTATTGCCTCCATATGACTACATAAAGGACCTGAAATCCCCTATTCTGGAAAACTTGCTCTAATTTAAGGCAGTTAAGAAGAAATAAACTGAAATGGAGAGTACATTTGACTATAGCCAAGTGTACTTACCAAGCCTAGGTATAAAGTTGGTGTTCTGACAATAAGCAAAAGTTATAAAAAGGTGATCATAATGTCAAAAGTAGAGCAACATGAAAGCCATTTGAAAGAAGACTAATGATTTTAAGTATTTGAAGCTAGAGAGTGCACTATTGAATCTTTGCCAAGCACATATTTTCAATTCTTAATGGTGCTGTAATGTTACAGATAGCCATGGTGTCAGACAGATGGGAGTTTGAATCCGATCTCTACTTCCTTGTTGTTTCTTGATCTTGGCTGTGTTACTTTACCAATAAACTTATTAGTTCATTCTTCCCTAAAATAGGATTGTATTCCATCCATTACAGGTATAAGTCTGGATAAAATCTTGAATGTAAGTGGTTAACACAGAGAACTGTACGCAGAATCCACTAAAATGACAGCTATATTATAACTGCTATAGTTATATTTTATTTTTTGTTTGTTTGGTTCATTTGGTTTGGTACTTGGGGCTTATGTCTGGTCTATCTCTGCACTCACGGATTGCTCCTGGTGGTGCTCACGCGACCACCATATGGCGTTCTGGGGCTTGAACCTGGGTCAACTGTGGGCAATGAAAATGCCCTATAGGTTGTACTGTCACTCCAGCCCCTTACTACTATACTTTTATTTATTTATTATTTTACAACTATACTTCTAAAAAGAAAGCATAGAAGTATATAATGCATCTGAAAGACCTGTTTAAATATTTTAATGATTTAAAACAATTTTTTCACTAAGGGAATAATTTTAGTTATCTTGAGCATTAAGATGTGAAAGGTCAGTTTCCATCTGATGCTGCAATATGTAGGATAAGCTCAGTTTATAATATCAATATGGAATATAATCAGACAGATGAATAAGAAGATATATGACAAAAGGCAGAATAAATAGTGACTTCTTCTCCCATTATCTGAGTCCAAGCACAATCGCAAATATTTCAGGCTCAACAAACCTAATTACGGTTGAATATGAACTTAAAACTACGTATCTGTGAGTGTAACCTACTATACTAACTTTGACATACATTTCCACTGCTTCTTCTATGGCATTTCTATGAAGCCTTTTGAAATCACAGAAAAAATGTGAATCCCTCCAGATGTACATTTACAAATGACACTGAAATCTTGATAGCCTACAATGGAGGTGGAATGAGTCCATTTTTGGAAGAATTACAAGGCCTTCTGAAGACATTCATGCCACGAGCATGCTGACATACAATCAGCTTAATGGTTTTGTACCTCTTAGGAGAAATGGTAAAACTAAACATAAATAAATGAATAACAAGTACTACTTTGGTGCTAAAACATTAAGCATATATGATTATTTATACATTAATTTGTTATATCTGAGATGTACATAGAAATTAAGATAATATTATATACATTGTTAGGATTTTATTCAAAATAATAAAGTCTGTATGACTCAAAATTTATTATGTAGAAGGGGATAAAGAAACCCAAACATATCCAGGAAAATGTAAATAGTATTGAATTATATAAGTAAAAATGCTAAGAGTCGCCTAGCCTTGGCAGAGCAGACTCAGGCACTCCAAAATGTTCTCTTCACTTCTTGTCCTCCTTTTTTATACCAACTATACCTTCCAGGAGCTTCTCTCCATGTGTTAAAAATAACCTTTACAGTTCCAAAATCATATCCATTGCCTTAAGAAAGAGAGCTTCTTTTCAGTCATCCAGATAATTACCTAAAAAGGACACAAAGTGACTCTACTTGGATTGACTGACTCTGTACAATCAGAGTGGCCAGTTCAAATGGTTAGTAAGATAAGATTCTTACTACAGTAGCTCATGTGACCACGTGTGTTGGGGAAGTGAGACCACTGCCCTTTGATGGATAGCCTGTCTAGATCTAGATAAAGGAAGAATTGACAAAGTGAAAGGATATTGGACTGACAAAGCAAAAGGTGCTAGCTACAGCTCCCACTATGAGTTAATTCTATATCCTCTGTTGCTTACCTCCTTGAGTTATCAAAATACTATACTCAGGTGTTAAAATGAGCCCAAACTCCTCAGGATTTAAGCTCTATCAGGGCAGAGAATTTTCCCCCTCATAATGTGGTACCATTATAGACTTTCACTATATTTATTTAAAGAAATAACATACAAAATGATATGCTCCCGATAATAATAATATGTACTTCAATTATTTAAACTTAAAACTGTGTTTCCATAAATATTTAAAGCAATGTATTTTATTGATTTTGATCTTCTGAGAATATTGTTAACATTAGAACTTCTGTTTCAAAATTCAGTGATGGTGGGACCGGTACCATAGTATAGTGGGTAGAAAGCTTGCCTTGCATGTGGTCAACGGGAGTTGGATTCCCAGCACCCCATATGGTCTCCTTAGCAAAGAACCTGCAGTAATCCCTGGGAACTGCCAGTGGTGCTCTAAGAAAACGAAACAACAATAACAACAAAAACTAACACCGAACAACTATAACAATGCCTCAAAATTTCATGATGGGTGGCAGTGAAGAGATAGCAGGAAGGCACTTACCTTGCATGAAATATAATCAAGGATATCATGTATGTTCTCACATATGAGAATAACCAGAAATAAATTCTGAGCACAGCTGAGTGGGGTCTAAAAGCCAGAAGAAAAAAACAATGAAGGTATCACAGAAGATAAAGCAGGATTGATTCTTTTCTATGCTTTCCTAGCTTCATTTTTACTGAGTCCTTTTCTCCTTCCCTGACTCTCATTAAATAACTGAAAATAAAGCTAAAAGTCATTTTATTCCTTGTAAGCATCACTTCCATAGTGTCCATTGTATTGTTTTCTTGTTCCTAGCACTGAGTTAGATACCTTGCATGTAGCCACATTTTCTTTACCTTTCCTTGTACAGATTATATCCAGTTTGGTCAGCATGGGATCTTGCTTGTTTAGATGATTTTTGTTTTAACTGAGAGTGAATTTTTTTACATATAAGACTCCCAATAAATTTTCAGTCCCTTAAAAAAGTCATCACCACACAAAATTTCTGTCTCTAAAATCCTTTTCGTAGAAATAAAATTTCTAAGCTTCTGTATTAACATTTTCTGGGGGTTAGGTATTTATAATTTATTTTAGGGAGGCTAATTGTAGCTCTCTAAAGGATTACCATGCTTTTAAAATCCTTTAAAATCATCATTCCTACACACACATACACACACACACACTGCATCAAAATGTGATTTTTTAATTTAGTCTCATAAAGGAAAATGTGAGCGGAGAAAATGTAATAATAGTTCAATAGAGATGAGATGAGAAGCAATTCTCATTAAAAATGAACACTTCTGCATAGATAGGCACTTCAATTAAAATATTTTCTAGCTTTTACTGGACAGTGACCAATATTAATGAGTCCTTTTTGTTCCTGCTAAAGTAAAAGATCCCTTTGTAACCGATATCCCCCTCAAAGTGTTTATTCGTTAGTTTCTCTCCACTTAATTGTTAGTAGGAATGCTAGAGGAGTGGAAAGATTCAATGCTTGATTCTGGAGCAAAGAGCAAGTAGAAAGAGAAGCAGAACGAAAGTGCAGGCTTAAAACACCTACAACCACCTTATGATGATTACAGAGATAAATTTGAAATGTAGCAGTTTTCTTTTTTTTTTACAAGAAGAGACGGAAAGAGGTAATTGAATCCATAGAAACTGCCACAAAGAAAAGAAACTTTGACCCAAAAGGCATGCAACTTTACATCATAATTTATCACCTCATAGTTTAGCCATTCAACAATGTTATGTAGAAGATATTTTTTTTATTACTTGTATATTGGGAAACTGAATTCAGCCTTCAAGTGCTTTTACAGAAAGAGAAATCTAGTCATCTTCTGATGTAAATATTTTGTGCTATTTCCATAATACTTCATTTGCCTCTGTTATCCTCTACAAATTAATCAACCCTATACTCTCACCCTCACACTCAATTTTTGTTCAGGCACCATAATCTACAACATTGTTAATAATAAAGCTTCAAGCATACCATGTTCCAACCACCAGAATGTCAGTGTCCCTCTAGCAATGTCTGAACTACTTCCAATCTTACCCCCACAACCCATCCTCTTGGTAAACTTAGTCTTGTCAAGGCTGATATTCAGGGATATGGCCATCAGCCATTTGTTTTTCTCTTACTATTTTTCTTTTCTCCCACACATGAGACAGCTAACCAATACTTTCAGAATATCAAGGCTGTCTGTACCCTTTGAATACAAACCCTAATTTATTGCATTTTAATTTTTTTACATTTCAGTTACCCCCCATATGTACGTCTATATTCTCATTTTATTTCTCATTTTTGCATAGTTTCAATTTTGAACACCATGATCTAAAATTAGACGTAGATGACATCTAAGAATTTGTGTCATATAGATGAGTGAGAATGAGGTAAAAAAAATTGTGGTTGTTAGATATAATAAACTTAAATTTGTTTTTCAGAGAGGTATTTAATAATACTATATGAAAAGTCCCAGAAGCAGTATGTCACATAATTGAACATATCAGCATTGTCTGAAATTTTATCATTTAGATCTAGAAAAAACTTTATTATCAATTTGCAACATGAGTAAGAACTGGGGTGTTAAGAAAAAGTGTGACTATGTGGCATCCAAGACCTCTGTAATATTTTCTAATTATGAATACAAGGAAAAGGCATTTGAAACACTCTGTTCAATTAGGTAGGAAATGGCCTCCAAAAGACTAGGAAGCTGCACTCAGAACGCCTCCATTTACCTCCCAGGCCTGCTCCCTCCCACTGCCCTCACCCCCCAACACACACAGCCTTGTTAGGCCACCCAAGCTCCTTGGGTGACCTAACTACTTTGAGATCTCACCCCAGCCCACAAATAGCCTCAAGTTTCATTACTTCTTATCTTTTTGTTTGTTTTCTTGGCCACACCCTGCGGTGCTTGGGCTTGCTCCTTACAGTTTCATCAGTTGTACTATCTCTCTGGTCCTTCCGTTACTTCTATCTTCTTTATAACATAAACTATGAAATTCTTGATCCAGCACATTGGACAGCATCTTGCGGCCGCCTGTGCGGGCACGCGCGTGTTGTGTATGTGTGTGTGTGTGTGTGTGTGTGTGTGTCTGTGTGTGTATGAGAGAAAGAGACAGAAGAGAGAGACACAGAGAGATGGAGAGATGGGGAGAGAGACAGAGAGAGAGAAAGAGGGAAGGAGGGAGAAGAGGAAAGAGAGAGAGAGAGAGAGAGAAAGAGAGAGAGAGAGAGAGAGAGAGAGAGAGAGAGAAATTCATCTAGTGTATCTACTGTCCAGAAATCTGAGAAATCTTGGTACAGCAGTAGTTGGTTTCAAATCTTCAGATTATACGATGTACGATGGAGAAAAAAAACTCTTTCTGATCCTCTTGTTCTGAACTCAGTATTTTTCGTTGTGGTAAGGACTATAGATGTTCATTTCAGTGCCTGAAACAGCACAGCCAGTCCATGCAACCCAAATAAAGTTATCTGACTACATTCCAATAGGACTTCGCATTTGGGCTCAGATCAGTTCTGTGATTTCAACATAGTAATTATGCTGCAGATAACAAGAGCATAAAAATGGCTATGCTTTCAAGTTTGCCAGTTCTAAATGCTTTGAAGTTCCTCTGGACAGGCTTTGAAGTCCAACTCTAATATTGTTACTTTATCCACCCAAGCAATATCTGATAATGCATTAAGCAAATATCTGGTCACTGAAAGTTGAAGGAATATTGATCGGTAAGTAAACTATCCGGATATGTGAATATACATTTTCCCTATGGATATAATTTCCCTACGAAATAAGGAAGTGACATGAAAACTGATTTAATTCCACTTGAAATCCTCTTCATTCCCTACTAAGCTATTATTTATTATTTCTTAAAAGTATATTAAAGATAACTTTGTATGGAGACCAACTCCCTTCTTTTGTATAGTTTTAGAGCTAATTATAGAAAATATTGACTTGGAAAAGTTGACATTGTGATAATATTTGTTATTGTAACATTTCAGCCCAGATACTAGAATTTGTAAAATAATAAACAAAAAACTCCCTATATTTGTACATCAATCTGAAGAATATCAAACATATAAGATAAGAGTAAAACTGGAGATAGACAAATTTGGTTGAGATATTTTGCTTAAAGAATTTTAAAAATACAGTTTCCCTAATAAAATAAAATAAACTTTTCTGATCCTTTGCTATTAGTTTCCCTCAGAATTCCCTCAAAAAAAACCTTGTATTTTTTCCATTTAAATAAAAAGATGTTTCATTGACTGATCATTGAAAACGCTATAAAATTTTAGAAGTAGAATTTCACACCTCTATAAGGCTTTTCTGTACTAACCAACAATTTCTAAAGACATCGGACTATCAAAAAACACACAAAATAACAAACAGCCACTCTCTCGTGCCATGCTGAGTGGGAAAAAAAAATCTTAAGCCACTGCTCAGACTCTATTTTCTGTTACCTCTGGTGACCACTATCTTTTAGTACAAGGGTTGATTTTGTTGTTTTGACATTGTGGTGTTCATGGCTTTTCATATTCCAAATACAAATGAAAACCTATGATAATTGTTATTTACTTCCTGACTTTTTTCTTAGCACATTCATTTTAAGTTCCATCTACATTATCACAAAATGCATAATTTTCTTTTTTTTTTTTAATTAGAGCCATGTACCATACATTACATCTTATCTAAGGTCATCTAGATAGGTTCCATGCTTCAGCTACTGAGAATAGAGTAGTATTCTGAATACCTAACAGAGGGGTAAAGATATTCTTTGAAATTAGTGCTTTTATATCCTTTGGATAATTGTCTGGTAGTGGTACGACTGAACCATATGGGATTTCTATTTTTAGCTTTGTCATGAATTTCCATACTCATTTCCATAAAAGCTGCACCAATTTTCCTTGTCACCAATAGTGTGCCTGATTCTATTTTCTCTTTATTCTAATAACCCTTTTTCCCTCAGGATAAGTAATGTTGAACATTTTTGGTAGCTTGTTGGTCATAGGACCTTCTGCCCACTTAAATTTTTATTTGTAATTGTTGTGAAGTTGTTTAAATACTTTGCATGTTTTCTATTTCTATTTTCACAGTGATATACACATTTACAAAGTTATTAATTATTGGATTTCAGTCATATAATGTTCCAACATCCGTCGTCCCTTCACCAACGTACTTTTTCCACCACCCACCCCAGTTTCCTCTTCCCCCCAATCCCATCCCACCACCTGGTACTGTACCAAGTACTTTTCCACTTCTCTCTCTCTCTCTCTCTGTCTCTCTGTCTCTGTCTCCATCTCTCTGTCTGTCTCTGTTTCTGTCTCTGTCTCTCTCTCTCCTTTTGAACCTTATGCCTTACGGTTTGCAATACAGTAATGAAAGGTTATCAGGTATATCCCTTTACCTGTGTTAACTGCTTGTCAGACATAGGACAAAGGTCTGTTCTTCCAATTTGTAGGTCGCCTTTTTTGTTCTCATTTAGTTTCTTATGCTGTGTGGAAGTTTTGTTTTAATTTAATATTGTCTATCAGTTTTTGCTCTTGTTATCCCTGTCAATGCAGCTGAATAGTCAAATACCCCTCTGAGGTTGAAGTATTAATTGGTTGACACCAATTTTTTCCTTCTATGCAATTTATAGTTTCAGGTTCTACATCTGAGAATTTTATAAATTTTAAGTTAGTTTTTGTATATAGTGTTAAATAATAATAGTATATCTCCGTCCTTCCCTCCCTCCCTCCCTCCCTCCCTGCTTCCCTCCCTCCCTTCCTTCCTTCCTTCCTTCCTTCCTTCCTTCCTTCCTTCCTTCCTTCCTTCCTTCCTTCCTTCCTTCCTTCCTTCCTTCCTTCCTTCCTTCCTTCCTTCCTCCCTTCCTTCCTTCCTTCCTATGGCTATCTTTTTTCTCATAAGATATGTTTGAGAGTATTCCTCCCTCTTTGTTTGGTAATATTAGGAAATAGGTTTATCTTTGATAGTATGATAAAATTCACTAGTTGTTTGTGGATGTCTTATAAGGACTTTATGATTAACTTTGTGTTTTAGTACTTGTATTTGATCTGTTCAAACAGTGTGTTACTGATTCAGTCATGGAAAGTTGTGTGATCCTAAAAATTTGTCTATTCTTAATAGGTTATCCATTTTATTTGCATATAGATGTTCATAGTAGCCTGTTGATTTTTTTTAATCAACCTAGTAGCCTGTTCGATTTTTTGAAACTTCTTTTCTTTTACTGACTTTTAGTTCTATTTGTTCTTTTTCTAGTTTCTTTATATGTGAGGTTAGATTGTTTGAGACTTTTCTTGGTTCATATAAGCTGTACTGCTGTGAATAAAATCACTTATTCTGTGTCCCAAAGGGATCTGACGATTTTTCTCTTCATTTCTGTTGACCTATAGGTGATTTTACAATTTGTCTTTTGATTTCTTCACTTAACCCCAAAGGTTTTGGAATGCCTTTGTTGTTAACTTCACATGTTTATTTATTTATTTTTTGTGATTGACTTCTGGAATCATACCATTTTGCTTGGAAAAAATGTTCTACCAGTCTGCTCCAGATTTTTGTTTGGTGGGTTTCCATGAATCCCATAGAAATAAGTATTTCAGTGACTGAAATAAATTCAGTATTTTATCAATATTTCAGTGACTGAAATAAAATTTTTCTGCTGCTCTTGGCTCATCATTTTTAGAATACACAGATTCTTTCTTAGTCTTTCTTCCCCTTAATGTTATTTCATTCTTGTTTCTGTATAGTAGTATAATACATTTCTTTTACTGCAGATCTAGCAGTAGCAAACTCTACTGGAAAGACCTTCAATTCACATCACAGTTGAATTATTATTTTTCATGATTATTTATAGAGTATTCCTGACTAGAATTTTTATCTATGAAAATCATTGCATACTCTCTAAACTAAAGATCTACTGATAAATATGATGGTAGCCTAACTAGGGTACCTCTGAGGTACATACTTTGAACCCTAGAAGCCTTTAATTTTTTTTCTTTCCCAGTTATTTCTTTTTCTTTTAATTTTTATTTTATTGAATCACCGTGACAAAAGTTACAAAACTTTCAGGTTTAAGTCTCAGTCATATAATGATCAAACCACCATCCCTTCACCAGTGCACATGTTCCACCACCAAGAACCCCAATATATCCCCCTCCCACACCCACCTCCAACCCGAGTGGCTAATGATTTTCACTTTATTCTCTTTATTCTTTGAATACATTCACTATTTCAACAGAGAACTCACTATTATTATTTGGAATTTCCCCTCACAATCAAACCTGCTGAAAAGGCATCATTTGATAATTTGTTTTCCATTGCTGAGAATGAAAATTATATGAGCTCTTGGATTTCTGTTTTTTTAGCTCAGTTTACAGTCTAGATGCATTTCTATCAGAAGCCGTGGGGTGCCAAAATGGGTTAGTAGACCTCCCGGATCATAGTCTTTAAGGAGCAGAGGGGCCGTGCCATGTGCCTTTCCCAGTTATTTCTTTATAATTTGACTATAGTATGTCTGAGTGTATGCTCTTTGCATTTAGAAATGTGTGGTGTTGCTCAGCTTTCTGGACTTTGGGGCTTGTTCTTTCCTTGGGTTTTGGAAGTTATTTCTTTGAATTGCCTCTATGTTTTCTTCATTTTTTAATATTCTGGTATACCCATTATCCTCATTTTCTTCCCTAATGGAATATGATAGTCCTCCAAGGGTTCCTTCATTTTTTTCTTAATCTTATTTCACTCTCCTCTTTCACTTGAGTCATTACTGGAATTCTTAAATTTCATTTATTCTTTCCTCTGTGAATCGGAGCTTGCTTGCTATGTTTTCTGCAGAACTTTTCTTTTATTC
Organism: Sorex araneus; assembly: GCF_027595985.1. Classification (NCBI taxonomy): domain Eukaryota; kingdom Metazoa; phylum Chordata; class Mammalia; order Eulipotyphla; family Soricidae; genus Sorex; species Sorex araneus. The sequence continues at coordinate 299,764,251 of NC_073303.1, read as the reverse complement.
ATTGGGTTTTTTATTTTTAACATTTGTTTGGAATTTTTGATCGCTTTAGTCTCTTTCAAATACCTTGCTCTCCCCTCTATTTTTGTGACCAGAACGTTTTTGATCTGACCTCAACTTCTGGGGCCCAGATCCTTCCTTTAATCCTTTGGCATGGGTTATCAGCAACCATTTGTGTTTATTCTGGGGTAAGAATTCCATAGGTTTCTAATGTGGAGGTGGGAGGGCGTTCAGCCTGTCACACTATACTTAGTACCATTACTAGGGCCCACGGTCTGATCACAGCACCCAACTGTGTGTAGGCACATAACACTACCCTTCCTCTGCAATAAATTCCCAGGTGTCCTAAAGACTAGTTTGTCTCCAGAGTTTTGGAAGTGGCTTAGCTCTGAAAGTTTTTCAGAATGGTCTATATGTCACATTTTTTTAAACCTAATTTTCTGGTATTTTTATACATGGTTGACCTACTCAGTCTCAGGAGGGAATGCGATGTGAGATTTTCTTTCCTCAGTGAAGGAACAACCTGCAGCCCTGAAGAGACGTACACCCCTAAATTCCTGACTTTTTTCCTATGTGAACCACATTTCACACAACCACTGGATTCTCTGCGGGCTGAGCTATGGATAGTGGAGGTTTTAATGGCTAGAGCTGTTGTGAAGTATCACTGGAAGTTGACCATGGATCTGCAGAAGGTGAGAAGAGGGGAATAAGTTTGCCATGTCAGGAGGAATAAAATTGCTGAGGCGCTATATACAGTCACAGTACCTAGTTTCAGGTAGCCAGGTGTTCCTTTGTCTGCTTAGGATAGGATCTCATTAGGATCCTGGGCACTTGAGTGTCCCCAAGGTTATATCTTTTTTCTGCTTAGCAGTTTGCTACTTCAGCTCTCTGCAGATAGAAATTGTGGCTGGAACCAGGACCTCCCTCTCCCTTTTGCCAACACCATAGATTTTGTGCCTGATACTTTCAATAAGGTAGGAACTGTGGTCCAACAGACCACCCCTGGAGATGAAAGGATGTTAGTTGCTTGAACTATATAGCTGGTTTCTGGTTGTCTTGTAAGGGGACCTGAAGCAATCTATTTCACTATATTTTATGAACATCTGGACTATTTTATTTCCAAAGTATGCATAAATTAAGCACTTTTCTTTTTAAAAAATTTATTTATTTTTTATAAGTGAATCACCGTGAGGGTACAGTTACAGATTTATACATTTTTGTGCTCATGTTTCGCCCATACAAAGTTCGAGAACCCATCCCTTCACCAGTGCCCATTCTCTACCACCAGTAAACCCAGTATACCCCCACCCTCCCCAATCCCATCTCCCCCCACCCCACACTGCCACTGTGGCAGGGTATTCCCTTTTGTTCTCTCTCTCTAATTAGGTGTTGTGGTTTGCAATAAAGGTGTTGAGTGGCCATTGTGTTCAGTCTCTAGTCTACATTCGGCACACATCACCATTCCCCCGCATGACCTCCGACCACATTTTACTTGGTGTTCCCTTCTCTGAGTTGCCCTCTCCCCAGAATGTGAGGCCAGCCTCCAAGCCATAGAGTCCACCTCCTGGTACTTATTTCTACTATTCTTGGGTGTTAGTCTCCTACTCTGTTATTCTATAGTCCACAGATGAGTGCAATCTTTCTATGTCTGTCTCTCTCTTTCTGACTCATTTCACTTAGCATGATACTTTCCATGCTGATCCACTTAAATGCAAACTTCATGACCTCATTTTTTCTAATAGCTGCATAGTATTCCATTGTATAGATGTACCAAAGTTTCTTCAACCAGTAGTCTGTTCTAGAGCACTCGGGTTTTTTCCAGATTCTGGCTATTGTAAACAGTGCTGCGATGAACATATAAGTGCATATGTCACTTCGACTATACTTTTTGGCTTTTCTGGGATATATTCCCAGCAGTGGTATTGCTGGGTCAAATGGGAGCTCAATTTCTAGTTTTTTGAGAATTGTCCATATTGTTTTCCAAAAGGGCTGAACCAGTCGGCATTCCCACCATCAGTGTAGAAGGGTCCCTTTCTCCCCACATCCTCTTCAACAGTGGTTGCTTTTGTTCTTTTGGATGTGTGCTAGTCTCTGTGGTGTGAGGTGGTATCTCATGGTTGTTTTGATCTGCATCTCTCTGATGATTAGTGATGTAGAGCACTTTTTCATGTGCCTTTTGGCCATTCGTATCTCTTTCTTGGGAAAGTTTCTGTTCATTTCTTCGCCCCATTTTCGGATGGGGTTGGGTGTTTTCTTCTTGTAGAGTTCAGCCAGTGAAATTAAGCACTTTTCTAATGAAGACATTTCTGTGACCTTATTTGGTCCTGAATGATTTTCGGTGACTGTATGAAATAGTTCGGCAGGAACTGTTTATCTTATTTTAAGAATGAACAAAGCGAGGCTCATAGAAATCAATTAAATATTTTTAGTAACATAACAAAGGTATGCTGAACTGAGTCCCAAGCCCAGTTACTAATAGTCAAGGCCTATTCCACATCACTATTATTCATGAACTTATGAACACACCTATAAAATACAAATCTATCTCTTCCATGAAGTTGCATGACAATCCAATTTTCACAAGAATTTCCTATCTTGGCACCTACATAAATAAAGAGGAGATATGGACATGTAAATAATTACTTAGACATGTGAACAAAATGTTCCTTAAAAAAAGAATGAAATAGTACCAGATATTGAACCTGGGGCCTGATACATTCAAAACAAAGGTTCTACTGCTAAGCTACATCCCTGACCCATAATATGTTTTAGAATTGTATTTCATCATTAACTTTATCTTGTTTTAGTAAAAAATACATAATTTCTAAATTTTAAACTTGTCATATATGTGGAAAATAGTAATAACATTGTTAGTAAAATATTTTACTTCCAGTCTTGGCTCAAAAGTGATCTGACAACATATCAATTTGAGAAATCACTCCCTATCATAGCCTCACTCCCTACAAATCATTTTTCACATTGTGAAACTCTGACCTTGCTATTCCATTTTTAAAAAACCCTTGATGGCTCCTTATTACCTTTGGGACAAAGAATTAAGACCTTAGGATGACCTTCCAAGTTTTCATGAGCTAATAATCTTTTTTCTAAATACTAACCCCTTTCCCTACATCTCATCATTTTCTTTCCAACTGAACTGAATAGCTTTTCAGTAATCCAGTACAGTCTATACCATTTTTATGTCATCATACCTTTATCCATAAACTCCATTGTTTCTAAAATTTACTTTTATGCCTGTTCTATCTAAAAACTCTATTATTTTAACAAATTTACTTCAAGTATCATCTTACAAAACTATTTGAGCAAATTCCCTATCTTCCATAAAGCATTGTTCATTAATGGTTATGCCCATATGTTAGAGTCAACTGATAACACTGTTCTGCCTTGGCACCTAGTTAACATGATATTTTACAATCATATTTTTATGTTTCTCCCTCCATCATCATCATCATCATCATCATCATCATCATCATCATCCCATTGATCACCAATTTTCTCAAGCAGTCTCAGGAATGTCTCCATTAGTCCTAGCCCTGAGATTTTAGAAGCCTCTCTTTACTCATCCTTCCCAATGGTGTCGCATTGAAGGCTCTTTCAGGGTCAGGGGAATGAGACCCATCTTTGTTACTGGTTTTGGCAAATGAATACACTATGGGAAGCTTGCCAGGCTCTCCCATGCGGGCAGGAAGCTCTCGGTAGCTTGCCAGGTTCTTCGAGAAGAACTAGGCTATAAGAGCTTGGTTTTATCGTCTCTGAATGTTGGCCGTTGATGGGATTACATGGCACTGGGGGCAGTTTGTGGGTGTGACCACCTAGATACTGGAAAATGGGGGATGTGGGCAGAAGAGTCCCAGACTGATCTGAGCAGGCTTGGAGATCTCAGCCCCGGGTCCCGCACACCTGGGTTCCTCTGCCGGTTTCGTCATACGTGAGGCTCCTCCGAACGTGTGGAGAGGGGCCTTGAGCATGCCTGGAACTGTGTTCGGGAGGTCTTCAGCTGCCAGCTGCTGGGGCTCTGCTAGGGGTGGGGAGGGAAACTCAACCCACCCCCTCCAAGGCGTCCCAGCTTTATATTATTTCTCCTATAATGTTATAATTTAAAAATAATATTAATTATGTACATGCAAAGATATAGTAGTTAGTCAATAAGTGCTTATAGTAAATGATCAACAAATGGATGTCTATCCATTTAATATAGTAGTGAAGGTAACAGAAATCCATTGACTTTTTTCAATATCAAAATATTTGAGGACTAAATGCTATCTTGTCTGAACTTTCTTATACTCTATCTTAATATTCATATAGTATGACCAAGGATATGAACCATATGACCTCAATATATAATGATATAGAAGCTTAGAGCTTCTGGAAATTAAAAATAAGATCACTCATTTTTATACAAAATATTATCATATTTCTGCTCCCCTCATCAAAATTTACAATCTTCTGCATTTTGGTTACTGGTTTGCCTTAAAAAAATAAATATAAAGGGGCTGGAGAGATATTATAGTGGTCAGACTTTCCGTGCATGCAGTTGACCTTGATTGAATCCCAGACACTGTATGGTCACCTGAGTACCACCAGGAATAATCCCTGAGGACTCCATGTATGACCCCAGCCCATCCCAAATAAATAAAAGAGCAAGATGAAACAGAAAGAAATATAGAATTTTTTGGTAAATGTAATAATATAGAATGTAATATAGATATAATAATATAGAAACTTAGAGACATATTTATTTAGTAGAATGAGATTACTCATTTTTATAATAGGGATAAATAACCCTACTCCAGAGCAAAGCCTCATTATACCCCTGACACAGTAAGGAAGGAAATAATCAAATCTGAAAAATCTAATTGAGGTAGTCTGAGAAATTGTGATCTTAAAGACTAAAAATATGAATAAAGGCTTGGTTTTACTGAAAGAAATATATCTGCACTAAGTTTACTGACTATAATTGGAAAATTGTTTTGATTGTATTTCAGATAATTTATTCATAATCTATGTATCAATTAGTATGAGAGATCCTCCCGACACTGTTGTGGATAATATGTGCAAAACAATGAAAATGTACCATAAACCTAAATATTTGGTTAAAAAAATTATACTGGAATGTTTGAGGAAAGAATTCATTTATGGGGTGTGTGCACACATGTGTGTGTTGCTGAAGATTGAACCAGAACCTCATGCTTGTGAGGTATGTGCTTTCCCACTGAGCTTCATCTCTAGCACAGAAAACATTATTTGACATAAAAAAATCTAAACTTTAGGCACAGTTTATTAGAGTTGTAAGTGCAATAAAATTTATAGAATTATTTTTGTCTAATAATCACTTCAACGTTTAAATAATGATTCTCTTTAGTAACAGTGTTTTATAAGGCCTGATAGTAGGCATTACAAAAGGTAAGGCATCTACACAAATAAGCCCTGAGATGTCTGAAAAAGGAGCAACCCGTGTGATAGACAAGCTGAGACATATTCTCCAAGAGGAAGCTAAGAGCTACTTTATAGAGTGGAGTTGGAATGAGGAACAAATGATATTATATAAAATGAAGCGCTATAAATACGGTCCTGATGTTAGATGATATTTTCCAAGAGCAGAACAAAACACATTTCACTCTACTAAAGTATACTTCAAGAGGAAGAGGTGAATACAGCGCTTCGATATGTCAAAAATGATCCACTGAGTGCCAAAGAAACACATATTGCACTGTACACCGAAGATGCCGGACAGCAAGTCTTCGTTGAGAGGAGTGAAGAGTAGAGACTTATTTGGAAATTGAGGTTGAACTGAGGTTCCAGATAACAAGATTTGCGTCTTTCACTTTATACACACCATTTTTAAAAAATTTCATTAGGACACCATGATTTACAAAGTTGTTTGTAATAGTGTTCCAAGCATGAAATGCCTCAACACCAATCCCACCACCAGTGTCAATTTCCTTACCAATATTCCCTGATTGCCAACACACACCCAAGCCTGCCTCCTTGACAGGCAAATTCTCTAGTTTGGTTACTGTAGTTTGGAGGCCATGCCTACAGTGTTGTTGGCTTGTGGGCTTAGATATATGCATAAAACTTACCATTACATCAAAATATGTCCAAGCCTTCAGATCCTTGCCTCGTTACCTCCCATTTGTTTCTTACTGCCCCACTTGAGTTTTTTTCCTTCCCTATCCTCATTTCTATAATGAGAGTCAAGAATATTCTAGGCATCCCTTCTTTCTTTGCATTCTCATGTCCTATTATTCCATTGTCCTCATACCACAGGAAAGTGAAATAATTCCATGTTTATCCTTCTTCTGACTTGCTTTACTTAACATGATATCTTATATTTCCATCCAAGTTTCAGTGAATTACATGATTTAATCATTCCTTGCATTACCTATATACAACACGTCTTCATTAGTCACTCATCTGTCATTGGACACTTGGGTTGATTCCATGTCTTAGCTATTGTACTAAGCACTACTGTGAAAAAAATGGTGTTGAAATGTTTCTTTGAATTAATATTTTTATACTTTGTGAGTAAATACTAAGAAGTTGAATTACTGGATCATGTGAAAGCTCTTATTCTTAAATTTGAGAAATTTTATATGTTCATAGGAATGCACCAGAAGATAGTCCCACAAACAGTAAATGCAAGTTTCTATTTTACCACACCCCACTTCCAACACAGGTTGTTTTCAATTTTTTTATATATGCCTTATTACTAGGACTGGAGCAATAGCACAGCAGGGAGGGCATTTGCCTTGCACGTGGCTGACCTGGGTTCGATTCCTCTGTCCCTCACAGAGAGCCCGACAAGCTACCAAGAGTATGGCAGAGCCTGGCAAGCTACCTGTGGCATATTCAATATGCCAAAAGTAGTAACAACAAATCTCACAATGGAGACATTACTGGTGCCCGCTCGAGCAAATCGATGAGCAATGGGAAGACAATGCTACAGTGCTTCTTACTGGTGTGTGATATCTCATTTTAATCTTGATTTGCACTTCCCTGATAATAAAGGATTATGACCATTGTTCATGTTCCATGGATCATTTGTCTCTCTTCTCCAGAGAAGTGTCTTTTCATTTCCCTATCCCCAGTTTTTGATAGAGTATTTGGATATTTTTCTTACTGATCTTTGTGAGTGTCTTATATATCTTGGATTTAACAACCTTTGATCTGGTGTGTTGAGTGTGAATATCCTCTCTGATTCAGTTGAGTATCTTTTAGTTTTAGCCAATGTTTCTTTGCTATGCAGAAATTCTTTTTTTTAAATATTTTATTAGAGAATCACTGTGATGTACAGTTACAAACTTATGAATTCTTGTTTGCATTTTACTCATACAGTGATCATTTACCCATCTATCCACCAGTGCCCATTCACCTCCACCAATGATCGCAGTATCCCTCTCACCACCCCCATCCCATCCCCCACCACCCCACCCTGCCTCTGTGGCAGGGCATTCCTCTTTGTTCTCTCTCCTTTTGGGTGTTGTAGTTGCTATGCAGAAATTCTTAAATTTGACGTTGACCCTTTTTTTTAGTGTTGTTTCTGTTGACTTTTCCAGTGAAATCATATCATTGAAACTACCCTTGAGATACAAAACTTAATTCTGTGCCTATATTTTTTCTCAGTGTATTTTATGAATTCTGTTGGCCTCAAAGTATTTTAATCTACTTTGAATTCACATGCATATATCTGAGATTTGGACACAGCTTCATATTTTTCACGTGTGGTTATCCAATTTTCCCAAATCCATTTGTTGAAGACACTGTCCTTACTCCACTTTATATATCCTTTTCCTTTGTCAAAAATAAGTTAACCAAATATCTGGTGATTTTTCTTTGACTTGATTTTACCCACTTGTCAGAGAATCTGTGCTTAGGCCAGTATCATGCTGTTTTGGTTATTATAGCTTAATGGCATAGTTTCAAGGTAGGTGCTGAGATGCCAACCAAATACCTTATTTATCAGTACGACTGTGGTTATTTGGGTATTTTATGATTCCATACAAAGTCTTTACCATTTTAATTTGACTCTTGACAGGTATTCTTTCACATTTACTACAGAATCACGTGTTTTCTTATTCTTCAAGTATCTTTTTTCTCTTTATTTTGTGAAGTTACCCTTCTTATTCTATTTGTCATTATTTTGTTGACCTCCAAATCTATCTCATAGCTTTCTTCTTCTACATGTATACCATATTGAGTCTTACCTTACTCATATAAATATGGAACTTAGGAACTGGCTACCTTTGAGTTCAGGTGACCCATCTAATCAGGTGTACAATTACCTTTGATAAGGGGAAGTGAGAAATGGTTAAAGAGCAACCATTTAGTATTTTTGTTTCATTTATATATTTTGTTTATTCAATTGCCCATTGCTCTATTTACTGCATGATATCACATAAAATAGATCTTTTTAGAAGTGCATATCTTGGGGCTGGAGAGATAGACTAGTGGGTAGGATGCTTGCTTTTCATGCAGCTGACCCGGGTTCAATCCCCCCGACATCCCATATGGTCCCCTGAATACTGCCAGGAGTGTTTCCTGAGTGCAGAGACAGGCGTAAGCAATGAGTACCACAGAATGTGATTCAAAAACAAAAATTTTTTTTTAAAAAAGTGCGTATCTTGATGAAATTTTCACTAGTTGGGAAAAACAGTGGTATGAACAAGAAATGAAGCACACAAGAAAAACTCAGCTGGTGATAAACATATGTAAATATTAAAATATATAATAAGATTCAAGATTAGGATGGGGGAAGAGACACTGTTGACTGAACAATCTCCTACAGAGATGGTGCCCTATAAATATAAGAATGGGGTGATTAATGTGGTATGACTGTGGGTTCTGTCAAAATATTGTCAGTGAACTTTATCAATACTATGATCATATCAGTCTTCTTCTCATCCAAATTCAAATTAAATATGTTATATTTAAAATGCAAGTACTTAACACCCAAGGATAGTAGAGATGAGGATCAGGAGGATTGCTCCATGACTTGGAAGTCGGCCTCACATGCTGGGGGAAAAGGCTGCTGAGAGAGAGAAGGGACCACCAAGTAAGTGATGCTTGGAGGGCTCGCTCAGGATGGATGATGTGTGCTGAAAGTAGACTATGGACCGAACATGATGGCCACTTAGTACCCGTATTGCAAACCATAACACCCAAAAGGAGAGAGAGTAAAAGAGAATGTGCCTGCCACAGAGGCGGGTGGCGGAATGGAGGTGGTGGGAAGAATACTGGAAATATGGTGGTGGAGAATGGGCACTGGTGGAAGAATGGGTACTCGATCATTGTACAACTGAAACATAATCATGAAAGTTTGTAAGTCTGTAACTGTACTTCACAGCGATTCATTAAAAATTAAAATTAAAATTAAAAAGATGAAGGTACTGGCTGTTATGAGTCATGAAGAATAAACTTTAAAATTTGTAAAAATCCAAGACAGTAAAGAGTCTGATAATAATAAAAATTTGTGATACATTGACTAGGATTCTAACTCTTATGATTATTATAGAACAAAAAGTAATGTAAAATAAATAATATAAAATTTTATATGTAAGAGATCATAATAACTATTTTAATGTTGCTAATATAAATCAAGCTACCTGTGGTGTATTCGATATGCCAAAAAACAGTAACAAGTCTCACAATAGAGTCGTTACTGGTGCCCGCTTGAGCAAATTGATGAACAACGGGACGACAGTGCTACAGTGCTACAATATAAATCAGAACAAAAGGAAGACTTTGAGTACAAAATCAGATAAACATCAATTTAATGTTTATAAAATTGTAACAGCAAGGTGCTTTATCATATATCATGATGTTCAATGGAAAGAACATTCCTAAAACTAAATTCATTGGGAAAACTTTGCATGCATATATATTAGGAACATCACTTAATACCAAAATCCCTTTACTTGATCATAATTAAACCTTAGTTCATTGTAATTGTCTTAGCTAGATTTTATGAAAATATAATATTTTCAGTCTGTTCCTGATTTAGTAATTGTATTTTCAAACGCTGCCACCTTTTAATGTTTCCCTAAGATCATATAACATCAGATGAGTAGAATGACTAAAATATTTTGTCTGTCTTCTTGTTATATGTATAATCATGTAAGTACTAGACCATGTATGATTTAAATTTACAATAACATGTGGAAGTTGTTTAGTAGGTCACTTTTTCAGTTGACCTCTTCCACATCCCTCATTAATTTCTCTGTACAATTAATTTACATGTAGCTTTGCTTTATAGAATGTTCATTTTATCTATATATTTGACTATGTCATTTTTAGACTCTCCCAAAATGAAAAGACTTTGTATATGACTTTGTATATGTGTAATTCTAAGAATTAAACTATAATATCACGTGATAGCATGGTTCAGAGAAAAACTGATAAAATATTCTTGCCGTCAAAGAGTTGAGTGACCATAAGCATTTAATTATTCTGATATTCTGCTTTCCGTTAAAATTTAAGATCGAAATATGTAATGGCAATATAACTTCTGAGTATATGACTTATTTTAAAAAATAATGACTCAATTATTTGTTCTCTTTTAAGATGGAATAATTTCTTGTAGGTTCAAAGAATATTGAAATGAATATTTTTAAAAGTGTTTTGAGTTCAGTGGAATATTTGGGTTAAATTTTAAGTGAATAGCTTTAAAAATTTTACTTGAGAGATGAATAGGCTTTCTTATAGTTATCAATACATCAGATGCATCATTGATAAAAGTCTTAAATTATTATAAAATTGTTACTATACTTACAGTATCATTGTTATTGGCTTTTAACAAAGAAATAAGCAATGGCTTGTTATCCTAATCACTGGTTAAATCTGATTTTCTCATCCAAATCAAAACTGAATTACACAAATATAAAACATAATAATAATAAGCTTCAGCTTATTTTTGTCTGAGAATTTATCAAAATCTTATTTAATTCAGTAGCTATAGATGATATTTGGTATTCATAAATACTCAGTTCAGAAACTTGAACTGGTTTTAAGAAAAATAATGACTAAGTCACAAAATGTTAAAATAGTAATGATTTACCTCACATTCAATCTTTTACCATGATGATTTCAAGGGTTTAGAATTCTGAAGGAGAAGAATTATTTTCTTCTGATGCTACCATTTACATGCTGTGCAATTCAGAAAAGTTACTTAACCTTTTAGAGCTTCTGAACTCTCATCAAACAGGATAGCATTTCTACTCTCCTCTTCACAGAGCTATTTTAAGGTACATATAACATAAGGTGGGGAGGGGGTGTGTGCCAGAAAACTTCAAAAAACTCAAACACTAAAACAGAATGAAGCAAACCTGCAGTTAGAGGCTCCTTTGAGTTCCCATAGCAGGCTGTTCAAGGCACTTCATAGAACTATTATCTGCTCTCAGGTCTGAAAAGGATAAAGAGAGGGGGAAAGTAGAATCTGGGGTACTACTAACCTCCTTACTAAACCATCTGCCCCCACACCTGGGAAAAACTCGGGCTGAAATCGCTTAGACCAAAACAAGTGTTATTTTTGTGATGTTCAATTTCTCTCGGGAAGCCCACAAAAACAATTTGTAGAAGATGAAGGACAGCTAGCAGAGAAGTTGGGGTTAGCAACCCTGCTTAAGGGCGTTGATGAAGAGGGTCGTTCAGGGGATTTTATAGCCTCCGCCCTGAAGAGACAAGTTGATGAGTTCAGCGTAGCTTACTGACCATTACCAAAATCTCTGAACAAGAACCAGAAATCGGCCCAAGGTTGGGGTATTAAAAGACTGTTACATGTATCATTTATAGGCTAAGATGAATTGTGAGGTTGGCTGGGAGACAGTGCAGGGTACTTCGCTGCAGGCAATGGTGGTTCGGATGTTACAAGAGAAAACCTGCTCCTTCTCACACACCCTGGGCCTTCCTCCTACGCCCCTTACTCTCCATGAACCAATGCTTATTTCTGAAAAATAAGTTTTATTTCTTTATTTGGAACAATAGTTAGATCTATATCATATTAATAGCAAGTAAGCCACACCCTATCAAATGCACTCGATAAAAAGCAAGTAGATTTTCCCACCTACTGTTTTTGTTTCTAGCAAAAGATTCCAGTACTTACCTAACCTCTGAAAACAGAAATCATCTGAGGCAGAAACACTGTTTCTAAACATGTGTGTGTGTGTGTGTGTGTGTGTGTGTGTGTGTGTGTGTATCTCCACTGTTCATTCTTCTAAAAGGGAGTGTTTGTTTTCCAACATTTTTAGACTTCACAGTAGGTCTTTTCTTGATAGACTCAGGGAAGGTCCCACAGAGAAAAAAAAAGAATTCATCTGTCTAAAGCTTTTGGGCAAATTAAAGCTCTCCGGGCAGGATTTTCTTTCTGTCACTTAGATTTCACTGAAAAGAAAGTAGATTATCTCTCTAGGCAATTACAAACTGTAAAAGTGCTTGTGGTTTTTAGACTTTCGCAGAACTTGTTGAAAACAGCACCATCATAATATACTTACACAGACTCTAATTTCAGTGGCTCTTTGTCCCACATGATTCATGATGAAATTTATGAAGGCCTATTTCCCTTCCTCAAAATCATTTATTTGCTTTTTTTTTTCTACAGAGCTAATCTGTATCACTTTAATCCTAACTATTTTATTCGCCTCCTTTCAGCAGTTTAGAGAACTTTTGAATTGTCCATATCATGACCAGTGCGCAACAAAGGTAGGACCAGAATTTTCCACTTATTTTCTCTTTTTGCGACCCAGGTTCTAACAGGAAGAATTTTTAGGGTTGGGTAAAAAAGAGAGTCTGTGACTGGGGGGGAGGGGGGGGCAGTTCCATTCTCAGGAGCCTGATACGGTCTCTGAGCATATCAACCCTGAGACACTACATACAACACTGAATTCCAGACTCATCTGTCTTGTTTTCCTGACAGACATGAGGCGAATGGAATAAGACTTGAACTGAAATCTCGGGCATAAAAACTGCCTGAATGAGTTTGCATTTTTATTATTAAAGCAATGTAACGTTTATTTTCTGAGGTTTTGTAGTCTCACTTAAAACACTTAAAGCATAAGCTATTTTGTTAGAGATTATAGCACTATTGGGAGAGAAAGCAAAAGTGATCATTTGTATGATAATGTGAGCTGATACTTTAGGAATGATTCATTCTCATAAATGTTCTAATACTTCCATGTAAGTTTATTATATAGCACATACGGCAGAGTAGAAGCTCTCTCTGGAAAATAAGATCTTTTATGAAACCATCTTCAATTGACTTTTTTGTTTGTTTGTTTGGATGACGTGTGAAACTCATTAATACTTTAGGGTGTGAGGTTTGTCAGAATTCTCCTTCCCGTGGTTTCTCTGCTCCATGTTCTCTGCTCTTTGCCTCATTTGCATGAACTGGGCTGCTGGGATAAACATTGAGTGGACCAAGAAGGTCTTTTTGGAAGGAATTCAAGCTTGAATGGGAGATTTGATTAGACAAATTGTAACGTTCCTGACAATTCTGACTTTCCCCTAACAGGAGGGAGAAATAATTTCTGCCTACAAACACCAATAGAGATCCAAACATCAAAAGATATTCAAATTAATCAGAATTTAATTAATTAAATTCCTTATAAGAAAGTTAATTAATTGGACAAAAAATTAATTCTAGTAACAGGTCAAACAAGTCAAGGAGAGAGTTTAAGTTGAACTATTTAGACAGCAGTTTCGGTTTAAAATAAACTATTGGTCTTTTAAAGTCGATATGAAGTTATTCTCTTATATTGTAACCTTTCTCCAAAAATGAGAAAGAAATAGTGGATAAATGCTTTTTTATAAGCATGTGACCAACGCTGAAAAACAATAATTTCAGTGGGGCATGTAGCTCGGTGGTAAAGTGTATGTCTCACATACAGAAGGTTCTAGGTTTGATCCCAGTGCTGATAATAATAATTATCACTATATCACTGATCATTGATCTGCTCGAGCAGGCCCAGTAACGTCTCCATTCGTCCTAGCCCTGAGATTTTAGCAGCCTCTCTATATTCATTCTTCCCAGCAGTGCTGCGTTGGAGGTTCTTTCAGGGTCAGGGGAGTGAGACCCATCATTGTTACTGTATTTTGTATATAAATACACTACCACAGGGAGCTTGCCAGGCTCTCCCCGTGCATATATTATTATAATACTACTATTAATCATAGAATTATTATAATTTTATAATAATTATCACTGTGTCACTGTCAACCTGTTGCTCATCCATTTGCTCGAGCAGGCACCAGTAACGTCTCCATTGTGAGACTCGTTACTGTTTTTGTCATAGTGAATACACCATGGGGTAGCTCTGCCGCGCGGGTGGGATACTCTTGGTAGCTTGCCGGGCTCTCCAAGAGGGGCGGAGGAATCGAACCTGGGTCCGACTCATACAAGGCAAATGCCCTACCCGCTGCACTATCGCTCTAGCCCAATAGAAATATTTATTAATTGGACAGCTAATAAATGCTCAGGAACTGCAATGATGACGAGGCCAAAGAAAGATTATGTGAATAAACTGCTTCTTCTCAGGCACAAATCAAACATTAAATACTTATTAGGGTTTTAAAAAATCCATCTTCTGTAGCTTTGTGCTTTTGATGGGGGACTATTTACTAAAATGAAAGGTGAGTTTATTTTCAAAGAAAGTTATTTAAAATGTGAGGTCCTGGAGAAATAAATATAGTTGGTTTGACTTCCACATTCCAACAACTCGGCTCTCACCTTCTAAACCCTGCAGACAGGTCAATAGCAGATTTTCACAAGCCAGATATCCAACAGCAGCTCTGAAAATCACTCAATCTTGCCAGCATGCTTAGTTCTGCCTGAGTCCACAAACACCAAGGCATGTGCTGAGTCAGCTGGCTGGCTCTTCCTTTTATCCCCACGGACCACTGTGATGGCTCAGAGACAGACACACCAATGGGGCACTCAGTGCCGCTTTTGTTCTGCCTGAGCTCAGGCAGGGACCACTCACATTTGTAAAGGGTCTGCAGGAAGCCATCTGGAAGAGCAATGACTGGTTCAGGCCAGAGAGTTATGATCTGGGCCCAGAGTGGCTATCTCAGTGAGAGCTTAGCCTCAGATATCCTCCCTGCCATCCCGGAAAAGCAAGAGGATGAAAGAAAGGCCACAAATTCTAAATTATTCATTATGAACTGAGAATCATTTTCAGAATTTTCTTATCTAAGTCTGCAAAGGGTCGGAGGGATAGTACAGAGATTAAGTCACTTGCCTTGCGTACAGCCCGCCCTGGTCAATCCCTGACAATCCCTGCGCAGGGCACTCTGAGCATTGCCGGGAGTGATCCCTGAGCTTGAAGTCAGGATGAACATCACGCAAAAGCTAAAACCCAAAACCAATAACCTTTTGAGCTTACAAAACAAGATCAAGCCAGATGATTCTATATTGGTACCCTTAGAACTGCAGGCTCAAAAATGTTACAGTGAGGAGGAGGATTAACATAAAATTAAAACTCATCCCATTGAAACTGGTGAAGAAGTACCTATAAGAATTGCCATAACCAACAAAATATGTAGCAGCAAAATATTTGGAAAGCAAAAAGGAGAATGCATATTTTCTATGCGTGGACCCTGCTTGACCTCCTTTTTCATAAGCATGCTACTCCATTCAAAATTTGAACATTAGTGGTGCTGGGGTCAAACTCAGGGCCTCACACATGCAAGACATATATTCACTTCTTTGACTCACCCATATATTTTCTTGGTACTTGGTTCCCTAAGCACAGCTAAGTTTTGCCCCTGGTTCCCTGAGTACTGTAGGACTGTCCCCTTGAAAAAAATTATATTAATTTGGTTTATACTAGATTTGTGAAAGGGAAAAACACTTCAAGTTTTTCAAACTCTTAAATTTCCAAAACGGGTAATTCATTTTGCATTTGTAATTAGTCTCTGCTATAACATAACATTATCATATTAAAATTATTGTTTGGAAAATTAAGGGAGAAAATCACCCATTTTCTATACTTGGAAACAAAAACAGCTGACATTTATTGAAAATATTCTACGTGCCAGGCACTTCACCAAGAGTGTGATGCATTAGCTTGTGTAATCCTTATAGCAATGCTGTCAAGTGGCATAAACACTCTCATTATCATCAATCTGCAGTTGTAATTAAAGAACAGAGTAGTTGAGTAACTTGCCCAAAGTCATGGGGCTGGTGAAAACTGCACCTAAACCCAGAATCTAAATACGATGCTCATTATATCAGTGACCCAAATTTGATAAGTATTTAAACTATTCCAAATATTCAAAAATTTTCTGTTTATTGCTTTTGTGTGTAGGTGGTGGTACCAGTGTTCAAACCCATGGACTCACCCAGGTGAGACATGTACTTTATTTTGTTTAAAACTCTTTGCCCTTCTGGAATCTAACAACTCTTTCTTCTACTTAGGAAAGTTCTCAGTAATTATTACATCTTTTATTCAAAAGTCTGCATCTGTCCTTCTTCACCTTCTGGAATGCAAATACTTCAGATACGCATGTCATTCTTCATGCTATTCTGTTAATTTCTCATATTATCTTCATTAAAATTTTTTTCCTGTTGTTTTTGATGGTTTGCTTTACTTTCTAATCATGCTCATTGATTTGATCTTCGGGTTTTGAATGAGAGCACAGCAGGCTACAGAGGTCCCTTTGATAACTGCTTATGTCTGGGAAAGTCAACAAGATCCGTTTTGACTCTAGGGGTCCTGCTGGCTTGCTAGCAACCAAACATGGATGGAGGTACTAGGTTTGCTTGTTAGACTTAAGCAAGTATCTCTTCCTCATCCTGGGTTACTCAGCAATTATGTTGGGATGGGTGAAGCTCACCTCGGGAATTTGCCTTCAGGGTTTAATGATATGTTCCTAGAAAGAGACAAGATAGCCTCTTTGCTTCTCAACACCCCATCCCTCAGCCAGGTTGGGAGAGGTCACCAAATGCTATTTGCTGATGACTCTGTTACTATAGCAACTTGTGTACAATATGGTGTCCACTAGCAGTGTGCAGAGTGACCAGTATGGTAACTGTCTCTTGTTTATAGACTATGGTTCCCTGCCTCCTGTCACAGCATTTTAAGTAAAGGATTGTTGGATTGAGATACTAGCATAATGTCCCCTCCATCAAGATGAATTTCCACATCTTAGAACTACTGTACTTTGGTGCTTTCTCTTCAAGAGCACCTCTCTCCATCGCTCTGAGAGCTGTCCTGCCATCCTTGATTTTTCAGGGTTTGGGGTACATTTTTGTGATTATTTTTACAACAGAATTAGTAAACGTCTATAAATTTGGAAAAGTACTAGGCTCTGTAAGAATGAACTAGACAGAAAATCTGCTAACTTTAATTCAAAGTGTTCTATGACGTTGCAAGAACCACTAAAAAAGAAAAAAATCAGTAAAGTGACTGAAAGCATACAAACTTTAGAATTTTGTCAAGAAAACTCATAAAAAAAACGGTGCAACCTAAATGAGAAAAGAGGTTAGTATCTCATATAGGCGCGATTTTTTGCCTTTTTACACATGTGGACAAAATGGACCCCAAACTAAGAGGTCAAAGCAGCTGTCAGTTAAGCAGTGGTCGGCTTTTTTCAGAGCAGCAGGAAGTTTCTGTAGACTAGCAGAAATCTATGGTTGAACATCACTGTCATAGATTACCTTTTGATGGGTCTATAAATGATTCTTATCCTTTCATAGCCAGTTCCTCAAATACGAGACCCACCAGAGAAAAATCGTGTTTCCTTACATATCATCCATATCCAATGCTTAACATGTAGCAATAAAAAGCTTTATTTGGAAAATGAATATATATATGTATTTCTCAAAAAAAAAAAGCTGGGACATTTCATTACCCAATTACCAGGATTTCATTGCATCTCCTTCTTCACTATTCTTTTTTCCAGAACATAAAACTCTGCCCAGGAGCTTCAAGGTATATATAAATGAGAGAGTGATGACTTTTACTTTCTCCAAGCATCTTACACTCAGCCCTGGAGCTTCTAAATTTATTTCTTTTTGCTTTAGACCTACTTCCCTAAGTAAACTCACACTGAAGAGAGAAGCATCTAGTTATCCCTTCTTATGAGTGCAATGAGGCTCCCAGGGTAAGTTGTTATGATCTGTGGTCTGTATCAGAGGTAATAAGCAGTTTGGCTTCTGGGGAAGAGAATGAGAGATTGTTGGTCTCTGGACGCTAAGTTTGACTTGAAGGCTGCACCCTTTCCTTGCCATTGGCAAATCCCTTAGTTAGTCTGTGCTTAGATACAGCTCTTGAAACTAAAGATTAGGCTCAGGCGATGCTTTCCTGAGAAACCCTTGGACTCTGCTGTTGGGTATCAGACCTGCAGTTCACCAGGTTCATCAGCCTTTCCTGCAGTTCCTTCCTTTTTGCTCTACCCCAGACTTCTTTCTTCATTCAGAGCTCTGCTTTTATCTTTTTTCTATTTGTGGGCTCTATACAAAACTTTGGAAAAACCTTTCAGCTTAAAAAAATTTATTAAAAAGAATAGATTATGTGATTCAGTTCACCATGAATTTAAAAATTACAATCCAATTCAAGTTTGTATATTTTCATGCAAAGCCAAAAGTGTACATTTCTCTTACATCTGTAGCATACACTGTTTCCCATGGGTCTTTTAAAAATGCTTTTTCTTTTTCTATGTTACTGACAATATGTATAAAGGGTTTGAATTCTAAGCACTGCAGCAGCTATAGATTAAGTTCCCAGACACAAAATATGTGATAACTTGCTCTCAGCCCTCAAGCAAAATTTTTTGAGGGCAAAGTTTGGCCACATTATTTTAGACTCTGGGGAGCCAAGAATTCTGGGTGAAACACAAAGATAATACTGATTATCTTCTCTCCCACAAAGGAGTTGTTGCATCTGATTTCCTAAGCAAAGTTCATTCAGGACACGAACATCATTAAAGGCATATGCTTTTCTTAGTTCTAAGAAATGACATATATGTGGAAAGCATTCAAATTAGGAAAGATTGACACTCAATTTGCTGGAATATGGTAGCTGGACTTGCAATTATCATGTCATGAAGGGTTCTAAAATCATGTACATATATTATCTGTAAAAAGAGATGCTACCACTAGACAGACTTTTTTTTTGAGCTGTTCCTCCTGTGGATATTTAATTAAAACGAAATTATACAAACAGAATGATAAACTCTAAAGAATTTTCTTTTAATTTGTCTTCCTTGCCACACCCAGCAGCGCACTGGGGCTACCTGGAGGTTTTGTGCTGGGGAACGGCATGGGGGTGGGGAGAGAGTTCTCCTAGCGGGGAGTAAGCACCATGCTGTACCCACATTCAATGTATCTTCTCAACCCATTTTCCTCTGCCTACAGATGTATCTTGTTTGGATTTTAATTTTGGGATTTTGGAGTTAAGGGTCTGGGGCTTGGGTTGTAGTAGTGCTAGGGTTTCATTCTTGAAAGACATGTGCTCTAATACTGAGCCATGCACCTCTCTTTTTTTGTTATTTTTTAAGTGGTATTTTTCAAATTAAGATCTGGGAAAGATTCTAGTCCTGGCTCTTTATTTTAGGAAATTTGTTACTTGTGGATAAATGTTTTTTTTTCATTTAAATTGCTTTCAAAGTGTAATGATATATAATAGCTTCATGACAGATAGGCATATTTTGAAAATTGGAGGCTTCTGCTGAATAAGAATGTGAAGAACTTGTATTGTTAACGTGTTCCAAAGTTTCTAGCATACACAAAAGGTGTCCTCATGTTTCTGTAACTCCTTTGCTTTAATAGAACCTCAGTAAACTTCATTTATGTCCTAAATGTTTGTCCACTAATGGCATGAAGTATAAGGTTTGACAGGTCCCTTGACACAAAATTTGCTTTAAAAATGGGAAAGAAATAATGGAGTCTCTGGTGGTGAGGTGGAGTGCTACTAATACTAAAGTCCCTGACAATTCAAACATGTTACTCCTGATCAGTTGGGGTTGCCTTAAACTTGGAGTAATACCAATTTATTATCTTGGGTACTTTTCAGTTAGAACTGTTATCCATTAAATGGCAACAATTCCACCTGGAGAAATAGAAGCTTTTAAAATATTTATGTACATATTTATGATGTGTGAAATGGAAAATGATACATCTGGGAACAAGTATCAGAAATGAAAAAAGTCTCTAATAAAACAAGTAAACTAGTAAGAAGTTATATATCACCTGACTCACTTCCTCCTAAAGGGGCAATAGAAATAAGACCTGACTTCAAATCCACAACGAAATATATTAGAGTGTATCCAGGGAATAACTGCATCAAAAGACATGTCTTGATCTTTTCTGGGTGATTTTTCATTGAATAAGTTAAAGCTCTTACATGCATTCTAAGCCATTTTTTGAGTCACTGATCTGAATGATTCCTATCGACATATACTCTGAAAACCAGCTGGTGACAAACTATTATTCTATTGATTTTGACCTATGCTTATCATTTTTGACCAAGGTTATTTAATGTCAAGAGTGTGTTGTGTTCTTTTTGGAATACTCTAATCTTCTCTCTTTCTCGGGTACATATCATTGTTTTTCAGCTAAGATTAAGTGTAGTATCTATTTCAAACCAATTTAATATCTAATATATACTTTTTCTAATGTCCCTGGCATAGAACCTTTAGCATCTATTGCCTGTTTCATTGCCATGTTCCCCTGACATTTCATATGATACCTTTCACTGCACCTGTCACTCTAATTGACTAAATCGCTTTAAATGCCCAAATACCTATCTATGACAATAGGGGTTGGAGGGATAGCTCTGGAAGGGAATATGTGCTGAAAGTGGGTGAAGGACCAAACATGATGGGCTCTCAGTATCTATATTGCAAACCATAATGCCCAAAAATAGAGAGAGAGAGGCTGGAGCAATAGCAAAGCGAGTAGGGCGTTTGCCTTGCATGCAGCCAACCCAGGTTCGATTCCCAGCATCCCATATGGTCTCCCGAGCACTGCCAGGAGTAAATCCTGAGATGCAGAGTCAGGAGTAACCCCTGAGCATCGCCAGGTGTGACCCAAAAAGCAAAAAAAGCAAAAAACAAAAAAAAACAGAGAGAGAAAGAAGAAAAGTGCCTGCCATAGAGGCAGGTGGAATGGGGTGGGATTGGGGTGGGGGTGACAGAAAAGACACTGGGACATTGGTGGTGGGAAATGTACAATGGTGGAGGGATGAGTGCTGGAACATTGTATGACTGAAACCCAATCAGGAAAGCTTTGTAACTGTGTATCTCATGGTGATTCAATAAAAAATTAAAAACTAAGCATATAAATGCCTAAATCAAATCTTTTTATATCACTTACTCCTCTCATTGCCTATTAGGATAAAGCCCATCCTCTTGCTCATGGCATACCAAACTACTTATTCCCCATTTAACCCAGTATTTTTTGGTACAGTCTGACTTCCTTGTGTTAAATCATTTGTGAAAGAATTATCTTTTCTCCTTTTGGGATTTTATCCTCCTGAAAACACCGAGACACAAGCTAAGTGTGCAAGGAAAGGAATGCTAGAAGATCTAAATTATAAAATAGATGATATTGAATGCTATATTCTAAGTTAGATAAGAATATAGCACTAGAAAAATCATAGAAACAGACAGGCATTGTCTGTTTTGTATTTAACATAGAGCTCATTCTGGCTCCTGTGCTGCATATGGTCTGTGGGAAAGTGGAAGAAACTACCACTTAGCCTAACCGGAACAAGAATCGGTAGAAACAGATAGATGGAATAATCATGCTTGGAATATAATTTGAAACTAGAGTCAATAGGGTTTGTTGCCTTCATTGCTCAATTTACGGTGGGTATAAATCCCAGTGAAAGTGTTCTCCATAAAAAATATTATTCAAGAATTTATTTACCACACCTACCCTGTTAAGCAGCGTTGCTTTATCTAACATACCTTAAACATATTTGAAATACATACACAACCTAGAGTTGGATAAAATGAGCAAGCACAAACTTTATTTTATAACAGTGTTGAAAATCTCATGCAATTCATTGGACACTTTAGTCAAACTGAGTAAGTCTGTTCTAATCCTCTGTTTACTCTTGTGATTTCCTGCCTGACTTGAAGCTGTGGCTTCCTGCTGTTGCTCAGCTTCAGGATCCAGCAACATGTCACATATTACTGTCCTAAAGAAAGAATCGAACTTCATTATAGTTTCCACCAAATGTATATTGTGGATAGGTCATCACTGAGTCAAACTATTATAAATCAGTGACCATCTGTAAAAATAATGGAAAGAAGAACTAAAAAATGACCCACAAGTTTGGGATCTGAAAAACTGGGGAAGTGGAGCAGCTATTAATTAGCATGTAGTAAGAGAATTTTGGCAGAAGGTGATAATAAATTTAAAGTTAAGTTTGGGAACATTTAATTTGAGACAGTTATTAGAAATTCAAGTGAGGATAGATTGTAATGAGTTAGATATGTAAGTCTGTAATTTAAGAGGGAGGCTGCATATAAATTATTGTAAAAGTTGTCAACTCTACACATTATTTATAAGTCAGAGTAGATATAAAAGATGAGTGTTAACACATAAAAATACCAAAGAAATGAGATGAATGAATAAATCCATGAATGAATCATACTGATTGAGGTACTTACAGAGTAAAGTAAATAATTTAAAAAGTCGTATGTCAGTATAATTTGAGATTTTATTCTTTGCTTACCTCTCATGTGGGAAAGTTGTTAACAGTTCTTATTTTCAAAACATATCTAATGGATATGTACTCTAATGTAATGTTAGTGAATGAAACTACAGTAGCTGTCCTAACTTCAGTTTTGTTTTCCATGGTTTAAGTTAACTACAGTCAAATGTGGCATGAACATACTACACACAGAAAAAGGTAATTTGAGTAAACATATTACAATGAATTGTTACAATTATTTTATTTGATGATTTATTGTTGAAAACCTCCTATGATGCCTAATTATAAATTAAACTATTATAGATATATATGGTCTGGAATGATAGCACAGCAGTAGGGCATTTGCCTTGTGCTCGGCTGACCGGGTTCAATTCCTCCATCCGCCCCTTTCGGAGAGCCCGGAAAATTACCGAGAGTATCTCGCCTACATACATGGGAGAGCCTGGCAAGCTACCTGTGGCGTATTCGATATGCCAAAAACAGTAACAAAAAGTCTCACAATGGAGATGTTACTGATGCCCACTCAAGCAAATCGATGAGCAACAGAGTGACAGTGATAACAGTGACAGTGATAGATATGTATAGAGAGTGCAGCAAATAAATATCTGCACATAATCCACTCACATTCAATCCCCATCCCCTTAGAAGGTCCCCTGAGCCTCTCTAGGACTGATCCATGAGTTCAGAGCCAGGAATAACCCCTGAATACTGATGTGTGTGGCTCCCAAACCAACAAGTTTTTATAGATGTGGAGATACAGAATAAAACAACACATAATGGAGTTCAATATTACACTTTATTTCAATGGGAGTCTTGAAACCATAGATAAAGGGGAACTAGCTCTGTTTGAATATGCGATTCCTTTTTCTTCTAATTCTTAAACTCAGCAGTCACCTGTTAGCAAGAGGAAAGTAAAATCAATACATCAATATGAAGAAGCCGTCAAGTTTCAGATGGATATCACAGCTAAAAGAAGTGTTTGGGCACATTAAGCATTCTTCACCTCCTCACATGATACTTTACAGTTTACAGTGTGATTTATCATCCATTATCTCTCTTTGACTTTGAACTGCATAACATCCATATACTAGGGAACTTACTAGAATTATTGTCTTAAACTTGAGGAAACTGAGACTCAGGAGATAAAATCATCACTGACGCTGATAAATGGGTTCAGACAAGTCCTAGCAGTTCAACCAGTGCCTACTCTAGCTCTGAGGAATCTTTGGTCTGTCTCTTCTTAGCAGTATTCCAATAAATCTTTCACAGCAAAGGTATGGAGTATGAGAACTCTACTTTTTCATGTAAATATATAGGAAAGGACAAATGGTTTTTATAGGACTTGAGTTAACAGGGCAACCACATTATGAGAACCATCAAACTATGGCTCTGGTTAAATCACCAGAAATACCTTCAGGCATGGAGTCTTGGGCTTTTCAGAGTAGTAACAAGGAGAGTGACAATCTTGCGAATGTGTATAGACTCACCTTCTGTTTATCTATATCAACCCTGGATCTTCAGATGTCAAAGTATACATTTGCTCTCCACTAAAATATCTCTACCATTAGCCTTAGATCTTGGGTGCTTTCACCTAATGGATTGTTTCTAAGTCCAACACACATATTTTTCTGTAGCTGATGAAGATGGTCTCTTTTAGTTGAAATGACTTCTAACAACAGTGAAAAATAAGAGAAAATGTCACAGATTTAACACTAGCTACCCAATTGGTTCTTTTCCACATTATCTAATCTAGACAATGATCCTAACTACAGACACTTTGTTTTTCTATTTTACAAATGAGTAAACAAACTCTGAGTGACATGCACAAATTCTTGTGGTGGCATGGCTACTTAAAATTGGAGAAACAGAAATATGAGATAAAATTTATTTTATTCCGAAGTCCAGCTCCTTCCTGAACCTTGTATTACTATTTTCTTTCATGACTATCCTATTGTCCATCAGTGGAATAAAAAAATCTGAGTTATCATGCATTTTTGTGCTCTAAATGAGGTCAACTGCTTCCCATATCTCCCTTAAAAGACTCATCAGAATTTTCCGTGGTCTCCCATCCTTTATATTCACATCTGCATCATCACCATCCTGAGGATTATGAAAGCCTTATTACAAGTCCTGAAATGAATCAGATATTTTAATCAGTCAGATTAAAAGGAACTCCTCTATGTGTGAAAGATAAAATATACAATTTCACATCAGGCTCCAAATAAGTTTTTCAAACAATTGCCATAAACCTGTAGCCAAATCAAAATATATCATTTAACACATCTGTCCTATTGTTTGACTCAAATCAGGGTTTCTTTGTGGTGTAAAACTAGAGAATGAAGAGAATCAGCATATTCCACTCTGAGACAGTCTTCACAGGGGCACTTAGCTTAATCTCCACAAAGATGTCAGATATCCCAAGGACACTTCTAACAGAACGAGGTTACTCACTCACACAGTCTCAAGCTACCTGCCCTAAACCGGCATCACAGAGAGGAGTTTAAGTCACAGACTGAAATTCTTATGCCTCTTGCCCATAATGGATTTTTATCACATTATAAAGGAGGTCCTCAGTCAGTTGGAAATCATTGGCTTGCTGAATCAATTATGATTGCAGGGCACTCCAGAATGTTCTGTTGATTGTGATGCTAATAGGCACAACGATACACAATGCAGCTCAATAACTATTCCATTAATGTCTAGTTTAAAGTTTATTTCTGATATCATCATTATGAGGGGGCAAATGACCCATAAGACACAGCACTGGGAAAAGTAAACCACTCTGATAAATGTGCAGACATCTAAAAACCACTGGCTTCTCCCCAGCTTCATTTCTCATGAAATGTGCACGAAGTTGAATTTTACAGCCAGACCCACTGAATAATCAAAGCGAAAGTTTTGATTGGGATGCAATTGGCATTCAAAGCATGAGAATAGAGACAAAGTCACATTGTCATTTCCATTTACAGACACAGTGATACAACAAACACAGCATCCCTATGAATCACATTAAGACTCTTGAAGCAGAAATATTGGAGGTGCTTGAGCACCACGATGTCAATAGTTTTGCATAAATATATTTGAGTGATGTTCCATTCATTCCTCATTTTCCAAACGGCTGTGGGTCATGCTTTACATGGTTATGGGCAAAGAATTTGAGTAATGATTTTACCTTTCTCCTCTCTGACCAGGCTATATTTTATGAACATTGGTTCTGTGTAAATGTTCTTGGCTGTGATTCCCTTTTTGTTTGTGTTGGCTCTGCCATACTTCCAAGGTTCAATTTGAGGGAGAGAAAGAATGGCAGTCTAAACAAATAGTGAAGCATGAACAAGAATTCATATTTTTAAGCTTCTAGAACAGTAGTGGGAACCTTTTTTTCTGCCAAATGCTGTTTGGATATTTATAACATCATTCATGGCAGATGTGCTATGGGCAACTGACAAGAAGCATGTGTCTCTCCTGTCATGTGCCAGGGCCAGAGCAAATGATTTCACAGGTCTCATTTGCCCATAGGCTGGACCTTCCCCATCTGCGTGTTGAATGGTTGGTAGTTTAGTATAACGAATTTAGAGAAATAAAGGACAACAATGAAGAAATACTTATAGACCTCAAATTTCTTTTTTTAAAATTTTTTATTAGTTTATTTTTAATTAGAGAGTCATCATGAGGGTACAGTTACAGATCCATACATCTTTGTGCTCACGTTTTCCCCATACAAAGTTCGATAACCCATCCCTTCACCAGTGCCCATTCTCCACCACCAGTAAACCAAACATCCCTCCCCCCCTCCCCAGTCCCGTCTCCCCCAACTCCACCCAGCCACTATGGCAAGGTATTCCCTTTTGTTCTCTCTCTCTGATTAGGTGTTGTGGTTTGCAATAAAGGTGTTGAGTGGCCATTGTGTTCAGTCTCTAGTCTGTATTCCGCCCGCATCACCCTTCCCCCACATATCCTCCAACCACATTTTACTTGGTGGTCCCTTCCCTGAGTTACCCAGAATGAGAGACCAGCCTCCAAGCCATGAAGTCAGCCTCCTGGTACTTATTTCTACTATTCTTGGGCGTTAGCAAGGAAAGTCTCTTTAACAAATGGTGCTGGCACAACTGGACAATCATATGCAAAAAAATGGGCTTAGACCTCGACCTGACACCATGCACAAAACTCAGATCAAAATGGATTAAAGACCACAACATCAGACCACAAACCATAAGGTACATTGAAGACAAGGTCGGCAAAACACTCCACGATATTGAAGATAAAGGTATCTTCAAAGATGACACGGAACTAAGCAATCTAGTAAAAACAGAGATCAACAAATGGGACTACATTAAACTAAAAAGCTTCTGCACCGCAAAAGATACAGTGACCAGAATACAAAGACTATCTACAGAATGGGAAAGGATATTTACACAATACCCATCAGATAAGGGGTTGATATCAAGGGTATATAAAGCACTGGTTGAACTCTACAAGAAGAAAACATCCAACCCCATCAAAAAATGGGGCGAAGAAATGAACAGAAACTTTACCAAGGAAGAGATACGAATGTGGTTTGCAATAAAGGTGTTGAGTGGCCATTGTGTTCAGTCTCTAGTCTGTATTCGGCCCCCATCACACTTCCCCCACATGACCTCCGACCACATTTTACTTGGTGGTCCCTTCCCTGAGTTACCCAGAATGAGAGACCAGCCTCCAAACCATGGAGACAACCTCCTGGTACTTATTTCTACTATTCTTGGGCGTTAGTCTTATAGTCTTTTATTCTATATTCCACAGATGAGTGCAATCTTTCTATGTCTGTCTCTCTCTTTCTGACTCATTTCACTTAGCATGATATTTTCCATGGTGATCCACTTATATGCAAACATCATGACCTCATTTTTCCTAACAGTTGCGAAGTATTCCATTGTATAGATGTACCAAAGTTTCTTCAACCAGTCATCTTTTCTAGGGCTCTCGGGTTTTTTCCAGATTCTGGCTATTGTAAACAGTGCTGCAGTGAACATATAAGTGCATATGTCACTTCGACTATACTTTTTGGCTTTTCTGGGATATATTCCCAGCAGTGGTATTGCTGGGTCAAATGGGAGCTCAACCTCTAGTTTTTTGAGAATCCTCCATATTGTTTTCCAAAAGGGCTGAACTAGCCGGCATTCCCACCAGCAGTGTAGAAGGATCCCTTTCTCCCCACATCCTTTCCAACAGCGGTTGCTTTTGTTCTTTTGGATGTGTGCTAGTCCCTGTGGTGTGAGGTGGTATCTTGTGGTTGTTTTGATCTGCCTCTCCCTGATGATTAGTGATGTAGAGCACTTTTTCATGTGCCTTTTGGCCATTCGTATCTCTTCCTTGGTAAAGTTTCTGTTCATTTCTTCGCCCCATTTTTTGACGGGGTTGGATGTTTTCTTCTTGTAGAGTTCAACCAGTGCTTTATATACCATTGATATCAACCCCTTATCTGATGGGTATTGTGTAAATATCCTTTCCCATTCTGTAGATAGTCTTTGTATTTTGGTCGCTGTATCTTTTGTGGTGCAGAAGCTTTTTAGTTTAATGTAGTCCCATTTGTTGATCTCTGTTTTTACTAGATTGCTTAGTTCCGTGTCATCTTTGAAGATACCTTTATCTTCAATATCGTGGAGTGTTTTGCCGACCTTGTCTTCAATGTACCTTATGGTTTGTGGTCTGATGTTGAGGTCTTTAATCCATTTTGATCTGAGTTTTGTGCATGGTGTCAGGTCGAGGTCTAAGCCCATTTTTTTGCATGTGGTTGTCCTGTTTTGCCAGCACCATTTATTAAACAGGCTTTCCTTGCTCCACTTCACATCTCTTGCTCCCTTATCAAAGATTAGATGGTCATATATTTGAGGTTGTGTGTAGGGATATTCCACACTGTTCCATTGTTCTATGGCTCTGCCTTTGTTCCAATACCATGCTGTTTTAATTGTTACCGCTTTGTAGTAGAGTTTAAGGTTAGGGAGGGTGATGCCTCCCATCATCTTTTTCCCAAGAATTGTTTCAGCTATCCGTGGGCATTTATTGCTCCATATAAATTTCAGCATTGCTTGCTCCGCTTCTTTGAAGAATGCCATGGGTATCCCTATAGGGATCGCGTTAAATCTGTATAATGCTTTTGGGAGTATTGCCATTTTGACGATGTTTATTCTTCCTATCCATGAGCAGGGGATATGTTTCCATTTCCTCATGTCCTCTTTTATTTCATGGAGTAGCGTTTTATAGTTTTCTTTGTAGAGGTCCTTTACTTCTTTACTTAAGCTGATTCCAAGGTATTTCATTTTCTGGGGCACTATTGTGAATGGGATTGCTTTTTTCATGTCCCTTTCCTCTGTCTCATTGTTTGCATATAGGAAGGCCATGGATTTTTGGGTATTGATTTTATAGCCTGCGACTTTACTGTATAGGTCAATTGTTTCTAAGAGTTTCTTACTAGAGCTTTTAGGTTTCTCTAGGTATAGCATCATATCGTCTGCGAATAGTGAGAGCTTGATTTCTTCCTTTCCGATCTGAATCCCCTTAATATCTTTTTCTTGCCTGATGGCTATTGCTAATACTTCCAATACTATATTAAAGAGAAGTGGTGAGAGTGGGCATCCTTGTCTTGTCCCCGATCTTAGAGGAAAATCCCTTAGTTTTTCTCCATTGATGATAATGCTTGCCCTAGGTTCGTGGTAGATGGCTTTGACTATCTTGAGAAAAGTTCCTCCAAAACCTATTTTGGTGAGAGTTTTTATCATGAATGGGTGTTGGATCTTGTCAAATGCGTTCTCTGCATCTATTGTATGATCATATGGTTTTTATCTTTACTTTTGTTGATGTGATGGATTATGTTGATTGATTTCTGAATGTTAAACCATCCTTGCATCCCAGGGATGAATCCCACTTGGTCATGGTGTATGATCTTTTTGATGAGTTGTTGGATTCTATTTGCTAGTATTTTGTTGAGGATCTTTGCATCAGTGTTCATCAAGGATATTGGTCTATAGTTTTCTTTGTTAGTGGTGTCTTTGTTTGCTTTTGGTATTAGGGAGATATGTGCCTTGTAGAAACTGTTCGGAAGGGTTCCTGTCTTTTCAATTTCCTGGAAAAGCTTGAGGAGAACTGGCAACAAGTCTTCTTTAAATGTTTGGAAGAATTCGCCAGTGAATCCGTCTGGACCTGGGCTTTTGTTTTGGGGGAGACTTTTGATTACAGTTTCGATTTCCTTGATATTTATGGGCCTATTGAGGTATTTCACGTCTTTTTGGCTCAGTCTTGGGAGATTGTAGGAGTCAAGGTATTCGTCCATTTCTTTTAGGTTCTCTTGTTTCGTGGCATACAGACTTTCAAAGTAGTCTCTGATGATCCTTTGAATCTCCTTGGTTTCTGTTGTGATATCCCCCTTTTCATTTCTGATTCGGTTTATTAGGGTTTTCTCTCTTTCTTTCTTTGTGAGTCTTGCTAGCGGTTTATCAATCTTATTTATTTTCTCGAAGAACCAGCTCTTTGTTTCATTGATCTTACAGATTGTTTTTCGGGTTTCCATATCATTAATTTCTGCTCTAAGTTTTATTATTTCTTTCCTTCGATCTGGTTTGGGTTCCTTTTGCTGGTCCTCTTCTAAGATCTTGAGCTGCGAAGTCAAGCTATCTATATAGGCCCTTTCTTCCTTTCTGAGGAAGACTTGCAGAGCTATAAATTTTCCCCTTAACACAGCTTTAGCTGCGTCCCATAGGTTCTGGTAGCTTGTGTCTTCATTCTCATTTGTTTCGAGGTATCTCTTAATTTCTTCCTTGATTTCCTCCGTGACCCACTCATTGTTCAATAGTGAGTTGTTTAATTTCCAAGTGTTTGAATTGGTTCTCCGTGTCTGTGCATGATTAACTTCCATCTTCAGTGCATCATGGTCTGAAAAGATAGTTGATACAATTTCTATCTTCCCAATTCTATTAAGGTATAATTTGTGGCCCAGAACATGGTCTATTTTGAAAAACGTTTTGTGTGCGCTGGAAAAGAATGTGTATTCTTTCTTTTTGGGGTATATAGCCCTGTATTGGTCTATTAGCCCTGTCTCCTCCATTTCTTCCTTCAGGGCCATCGTTTCCTTGCTGAGTGTTGTTCTTGTCGATCTATCCAGAGGTGATAAGGCAGTGTTGAAATCTCCAACTACTATCGTGGTGCGAGTTATGTCCTCCTTAAATTCTGTTAGGAGTTCTTTTAAGTATTTAGCTGGTCGTTCATTAGGTGCGTATACGTTTAGGAGTGTGATTTCTTCCTGTTGTATATATCCCTTGGTGAATATAAAATGACCTTTGCTGTCCCTTCTGATCTTTTTCAGCCTGAAATCTATGCTATTGGATACTAGTATGGCCACCCCCGCCTTTTTTTTGAGGGGGCTGTTTGCTTGCAGGATTGTTTTCCATCCTTTGATTTTGAGTCTGTGTTTGTTCTGACTATTCAGATGTGTTTCTTGTAGGCAGCCGAAAATTGGGTTTTGTTTCCGAATCCATTTTGCCACTCTGTGCCTCTTGATTGGTGCATTTAGCCCGTTAACATTAAGAGAAATTATTGTCATGGGATTTTGTGCCATTTTTCTGTAGGGTTTGTTGTTCTTATAGGTCTTTTTCCTTGTCTTATAGTAGCCCTTTGAGTCCTTCTTTTAAATTTGGTCTTGAGTCTATGAAGTTCCTGAGCTGTTGCTTGTCCATGAAATAGTGTATGGTTCCTTCAAGTTTAACTAAGAGTTTAGCCAGGTAGAGTATTCTTGGTGAGGCATTCACTTCATGAAATATTTTCACTATATCCCACCATTGTCTTCGGGCTTGGAGGGTTTCTTCTGATAGGTCTGCTGTGAATCTAAGGGGTGCGCCTTTGTATATGATCTCCTTCTTTGATCTTGCTGCTTGCAGTATTGTTTCTCTATCCACGGCATCCATCATTCTGACTATGATATGCCTTGGGGATTTTCTATTTGGGTCCCTTTTAGCTGGCACCCTTCGGACTCCTTGGATCTGGATGTCCACATTCTCTAGCTCTGGGAATTTTTTAGCAATGATGTCTTTAATGGTGCTTTTTTCATTGGGATTGGTTCCGTGTGGTTCCGGCACTCCCATGATTCTTATGTTGTTTCTCCTGAGGTCATCCCCTAGGACTCTAACTCGCTCTAGAGCCATTTTGAGGTCTTTTGCCATTATTTGTTGTTGCCTATATGCTTTGTGCAGCTCATCTTCAAGCTCACTGATTCTGTCTTCGGCTGTAGTCATTCTACTATTGAGGGCTCCTACGGAGTTTTTAATTTCATCTCCTGATTCTTTTAGTTGTGTGACTTCTCTTCGTAGCTTTGAAATTTCTGCTCTCATTTCTTCCTGGATTATCTTGGTGGAGTGTTCCAATGCTGCATCCATATCCTCCCTTAATTTATTGGATGTTCGTTCCATAGTTTCTTTGAGTTCGTGAACCATCCTCACAATTTCCTCTCTGAATTCTTTATCTGAGAGGAGGATGTATTTCTGGGAGGTCGCTGCTGAGGTTAGTGAGATATTTTCTTGGCTCTCTCCTGGTGGTGGGGATTTTCTCTGTTTCTTCATGTTGTTATGGGCTTTACTATCTGGAGCTCTCGTTAGCTTGGGAGGAACCTCAACTGAAGATTTGGGGCTATGCTCCTTTGACAAAGGACTTTTGTGTGCAAGTTGATGTGTTCATTGACAGTTTTTGTGAAGTTAGGATAGGCTGGGTTAGTTGAGTATTAACATATAGTAACTAAGATGATCAGGGAGTTCTTCGGAGGAATGAATTCTATCAATTGTGGCCAAAGGACAATGCATGGAATGGTAAAAAAATTAACTGCGGCAGCTCTGGAAAGAGGCCACACCCACTTTTGAGGCCACGCCCCCTAAGATGAGGACACACCCCTAACCAGCGGAGTGGGGATTGGTCAGGAACCAACGGCGGAGGCGGCAAGGTGCCAGGCGGGGGCTTCAGGACAAGCCCCAAGCCGAGGCGGGCAGGGGGCAGGGAGGGGGCTAGACCTCAAATTTCTAAACTTATGACATCAACTTTTTTTTTAAGTTTTAAAAAATTAGTCACCTCGATTTAGTTTTTTAATACTGTCAACTGTAAGATTTCATTCTAACACCAAATATCCATTAGAATATTAGCTGAATATTAGCTTCCCTCCACCATTGTCTCAGAGTTCTCCACAAACCAGTTCTTAATTTCTGTTTCTGTTGGCCATTTGTACTATCTTACTATGATTCTTTACATCCCAAATATGTGCAAGGTTATTCTGTATCTATCCTTTTCCTCAGGCTGACTTCATTCGTCATTAGACTCTCCAGTTCAATAGTGGCAACATGGATCATTTCCTATTTTCTCATCATTTATTTATATTTCATTGTGTACATATAGTTTCTTTTTCTGTATTGGGTTGTTTCTACATTCTGGCTATGGAGAAATAATGCAATAGCCAAAAACATAGGAGCACGATTGTCTTTTCAGAATTCAGTTTTTGAGCCCTTTGGCTGAATACCCATATATGGGATTGCTGGGTCATGTGGAAACTCCACAGAGTTTGAAAAGTGCTCGGATTGCTTTCCAAAAGAGTTGGACTAGACAGCATTCCTGCAACAGTGGATGAATTCCCTTTTTCCTCATGTCCATGTCAACACTGGTTGTTTTTGCTCTTTGTGATAGGTACCAACCAGTCTCTTTGGTGTGAGGTATATCTCACTGTTGTTTTGATTTGCATTTCCCTTTTAGTGGGTGACGGAGTAGCTTTTTTCATACAGATATATGCTTCTTGGATATATGTATGTATTCTTTGAAAAAGTTAATGTTCCTATCTTCTCCCCCCATTTTTGATGGGATTGACTGTTGTGGGTTTCTGTTGTTAAGTTTTCCAGGGAGTTATGTATCTTGAAAGTTAACCCTGAGTCATATGGGTGTTGGGCAAATATTCTCTCCCAGTTTGTGAACTGTCATTTTGTTCCAGTCATTATTTCTTTTGTAGTGCAAATGCTTCTCCTTAATGTAGTCTCATTCCTTCCAGAACATCAGCATTTCTAGAGAGTTCACTAACATGCATTCAGATTATCTTTTTATTTTTGCTTTTTGGGTCTCACCCAGCGATGCACAGGGCTTACTCTTGGCTCATACACTCAGAAATTTCTCCTGGTGGTCCTCCAGGGACCATATGGGTGCTGGTCCCTGGGCCGAACCTGGGCCGGCCACCTGCAAAGCAAATGCCCTACCCGCTGTGTTATTGCTCCAGCCCCTTAGATTATTTTTTGACTCTAATCTCTCCATCTGAATCCACAGAGTAGTTCCAAGTAAAAATGTTTTGGTGTTTTAAACTTGAGATCTATAAGAGAACTATGAGTTTAAGTACAGTCATATGACAACTACATATTAGCACTTTTCACAGTCACAAATAATAAGTCTTTGAAGAATATGAAATTTTGTATAATATAGAGTGATCAGCTTCTTAGGTATATGCTAGAAGATGTTTATGTCTTTTACTTATTCATTCTAGTTAGGAAACATCCTATCAATAATAATAATAATAATAATAATAAGACAACTAGTGAATAAAATATTTTTAGAAAAGTGTGATTACAAAAGAGCATAACTGGTAAGAAGAGAGATGAAATGTTGAGGAAAAGGAATCAGCATGAAATCAGTTATACTTTCAAGGTGGAATGGGAGTCTATGCTGGGATAGTACCAGAGAGAGCAACAAGAGCTGGAGGAAGGGGATAAATTGTACACTGTCACTTCATCCTAGGTAGACCAAATTGCATAGAAGTTAAAATAATGGAAGGAGATCAAATCATGAGGGTTTTGTAAGATGTGTTAAAAGTAACCACTCTTTCCTATAAGTCATTCTCTACTCTTACTCTACAATATTTCCAAAAAACTCCTGAAATATAATCAAACCCCTCCTAGGATATTCAATTTATTTGGTTTAACAAAGGTCCTGAAGTAGGAATTTTCAATGCTACCCTCAAAGAGCTGGTGCTGCAAACCATACAACAGGAATTGACTTATACAAAGAATGATTAAGCAGAGAACTGTGAAGGGTGATTTTGTGTTCTGGAAAGTCTAGCTGATAGATAGAAATGGTTTTTAGTTAAGAGACTGTCTCTAAAAACAGAAGCGTCCAAATGGTAGAGTTAAGGCACTTGTTTTTCACACAGAACTCTAGCTCTCTAGCTCTATGCCAGTACCACGTATGGTCCCAGAATCCTACCAAGAGTGATCCCTGATTACAGAGCCAGAAGTAAGGCCTAAGAGCAGCATGGTATGGACCCAAACAAATTAAAAGTGGCTTTGGGGTTCTACATCAAAAATGATTTATAAGTATAAAACTTAAATGAATGTTGAGTCAGAAATATGTTGAGAAATTATCAAATGAATGTTATTCTGAAGCTAAAGGAAATAGAAGAATAATGAACAGCCTGGTGACCTGGGTAAAAGTCCTGAGAAGATATAGCAAAAGCACCAAGATTGAAGTTACAGGAATGGTATAGGCATAACAATAGGTAAAAAGAGAGATAGATGAAGGAAGAATAAATTCACCAACACACACACACACATACACACACACACAGAGATAACTTGTTTGAGCAGGAGGACGACAATGAGGATGACAAACCAGTTAGAGGGGTAACAAGATGCACCAAGTGGAAGAGATTTTCCAGAGGAAAATGTGCTCTACAAATGCAGAGGGCAAACAAGCGAGACCACCAATATCCACGGACTTTCAAAACAAAGATGTGCTGTGACCTGGGGAACGAGCTTTAGCTGGATGGTTAAAAAAGGAACTGAATGATGATGATACTATTTTCTGTGGGGCAAATTCTATTGTAAATTGAAAGTGTTGCCGCTGATTCTCTACTTTAAGCAACTTAATTTGATGTAAAGAGATATTTGAACATGTCATGCTTCTAGGAAAGCGAACTTGGAGGCTGGTCAGCGAAACTGACGTTGCATATACATTGATTTGAAAGGACAGAGAGTACCTGTAACACAGTCCAGGCCCCCAGAACAAAAGTTCTCACGCAGAGGGGACCGAGAGCTTGCCCATGGCAATGGTGACAGCCTTTCTCTGGGGAAGCCCAGGAAGCCAGTGGAACCACAGAGGCTCAGAACAAGCCTTTCACTTGAGAGATGCCTACTCCTGGAGTTTTTTAAACCTTCACTTCATCCTCAATTTGTCCCCCCCTCCCCCCGCAATATTCTTATCCTTGCAGGGAAAGCAAATTGGAGTAGTGCTCCTTGCTAAGTGGAAGCAGGACTTGGGGGTGAGAAAATTCAACAGCAGTGCAGATAGTCCCCTAAGGAGGAGTATGATGTAGGGTAGGGACTAGACTAGCAAAGAAAATTATCCAGAGAAATTGTAAAATGAATTACAAATATGGAAGACAATGGCACAAACAGAGGTTAGCTGAAAATTCTTCAATACAGAAGCATGATGAAAGAAGCAATTAAACTTGGGAGAAAATGCAGTGTAACTGAGATCTATGAATATTTTATAGTGTACAGCCAGTAACACTTTGAAATGTCTGCAAACCACATTCTTTTCTTTTCATAACCTGAGTTTACCCTGTGATTTTGGTTCAAAATTTAAATATGATTTTAAAATTTTATAGATGTGTTCATAAATTAAGGAGACATAAATATCATCTACAATTTGCAGCGGTCAAGATTTTATTTTTAAATTTAGAGAAATTTGGAAAAACTCACTTTAATGATCACTTTCTAGCATTCTGCTTATCAAATCATTCATTGATTGTTAGCAACTAATGCTATTTATTTTGAAGGTAGACTTATGGAGGGGGCTGGAGCAATAGCACAGCAGGGAGGGCGTTTGCCTTGCGTGTGGCTGACCCAGGTTCAATTCCTCCCTCTCGGAGAGCCCGGCAAGCTACTGAGAGTATCCCGCCCACACAGCAGAGCCTGGCAAGCTATCTGTGGCTTATTTGATCTGCCAAAAACAATAACAACAAGTCTCAATGGAGACATTACTGGTGCCTGTTTGAGCAAATTGATGAACAACGGGATGACAGTGCTACAGTGCTACTGACTTATGGAAGAAAGCTTAGAATTTAATCCTGTTACTTATGAACAAATAGTCCTGTTACTTTTGAACCAAAGTAGATCATTTAATTCATTTCCTAGTAATTAAAATTGCTCAACTTGATTGGATGATCTCTAAGGTCCTGATTAGCCTAATAATTTAGTGATTCTGACACATACACCTAAGTCTAATATATAATACCTTGTGACTATAAGGATCATAAAGCTGATGATTTTACAGACATTATCAAATTCAAGTTATTTGTTTCACTTGGTGATCAAAGTCCCAGAAGATTCACTACATTTCCTACTGTCAAGTCACTTTTTAGGATCTGATAAGAGTGGATTTAGAAGCAGTACTATTTCTGATGCAGCATATGCTTCTTACAGAGAGGTTATGAAGTCTTTAAAGATTAAACACAGAAAGTTTAGTGGTGAATTAAAAATAAGGAAAGGGAAGTAATGGCATATACAAGTGAGAAGGATTCCCTAGAAGGAAGACATATTTGGCTAATGTCTAAAGAATTTGAAACATAACTAATGGCTGGGGGGTTGTGGATAATGAATGAAGAAATGAAAAGACAAGAATTGTGGATGGAATATATTGTTGCATGCTTAAAACTAATGTTTTGATTTTAAAAATACCTTTGAAGTCCTCCAAGTTTCTGGTTATAACAGCATGCTAACAAGTTATTCCTTAAAGTTTCAAACCATAATTATAATTCATGCTGTGTGTTTCTTATGCTTAGCACTGGATTTTTAGTTGAAAATTTATATAAAGGACCACAAAAGTCAAGAATCAAGTTAATGCAATTATCACTGGAGTTTGCATTAGGCTTTCAAGTTTGCACACAAAATGTACATGCAATGTTCATATGTTTCAAGTTTGCTAATTTATTTATCAGCAAATAGGGAAACCAAAGAAACCATCTATAACTTCTGAGATTTAACTTGTGACCAGCATTAGTACTTGATCTCAATATTCTGGTATCTTGTTAAAACAGACTTTTTAATACCAGATGTTTTTTCTTTTTCCTTTTTATTTCTTTTCTTCTTTTTTTTTTCAGGGAGTGGGGATTGGATCACACCCAGCAATGCTTAAATATTGTACTCCTGGATCTGAGCTCAGGAATTATTGCTGGGGTAGGGCTTAAAGGGCCATATGGGATGCCAGGGACTGAGCCCAGGTCAGCCTCATACAAGGCAAGCACCCTCCCCACTGTACCATCTCTCAGGTCCCCAAATATTTTTCTTTAAAAAGTTCATAAAAGACCAGAGTTATGACTCTGTGGTAGAATGTATGCCTTGCATGGATGAGACCTGAGTTTATTCCCAAGCACCACTGAAAGAAATAAAAACCATAAAAAGTATAAATCAATTTGAATGCTAACTTCATGTTACTACCTGTAGCTCAAAAATGACATTACCTATAGTAGTTTTGTGTTCTCTATTAAATAAAATTTAATATGTATTTGGTTTGAGACACAGGGAGCCAATAAGAGACCTTATATAGTAGACCTTAAATCATGAGTTCACATTATTAATCATTCTAAAACATAAAAATAAATACTGTGAAAAAATAAAATGCAGTCATCAAATATAGAAGGCCAGAAGGAGGTAAACGCAAAATAGATAAGAAAAATTAAACTTCAGGATACTTATAAATAAATCTCGAAAGAGAGCAACAAGGTGCAGAGATACCTGAATGCTAGACTGAGTCTCATATCCGGGATACTCCAAAGAGGGCCAAGTGAGCCCACCAACTGCCCAAACAGAGCCCCAGCAGCCAAAAACTTCCACATACCAATCATCGGCATGTTCCACAGGCTCAGGATGAGCCTCATCCAGGAATAAATTTGATGTAAAACTCAGGTATGTGAGTTTTGTGACTGAAATCTCAAGGCTTTCATGGAGTCAGGGATGGGCTACCTCTTCCCATCTCCCTGTTCTTTCGGGAGCCAGGGAGTCATGCTCATGAACTGCCTCTGGTGCCATATAAACTCATTAACCAGCCATGATGCAGAGATCACAAATAAATATCAAAGGAGATCAACAAGCTTCAGAGATCCTTCCTGACCACAAAGTAACCAATCAGTTAAAAATTTAACTCCAGCTGTATCACCCCATTCAAAATTTTAGAATTCCTGAAGAATGCAGCCACAACATCTCAAACTCTACCTTACTGATATATCAGGAGTAGCACACCATGTTGGATGGGATGTAAAATAGAAGGCAACCAATCTCGATTAAGAAAATATTAACACACAAGGCCTAACCTGTAACAATATGCTAGTAAACTCTTACACAAGGGTTTAAATGGCTCTAGGGTGAGATGTGACAATCTTCACACACTTTATCCTAAAGAAATGATTTTTTGTCATTTTTAGTGAATTATTTGTAACAAGCAATTTAAAATAAATTATTTAGGGCCTGTTATGAGACAGCCTTGGGTGGTGGTTGGGAAATTTGGAAATAATGGTGGTAGGAAGGTGTAATGGTGGTGAAATTGGTGTTGGAATATTAAATGTAATCAATCATTGTAAACAACTTTATAAAAATATGTTTTATAAAAGAAAATTAAACTTCAAAAGGAAAGCAACAAGCAGAATACACACAGGAAAAAAATTAGTTTTCCAAGAGGTTGTCAACCCCAAAGCAAAATACAAAAGGATGTCTTATTTCTTTACCCACAGGTTGCTAAAAATTATCTGAGCTGTCAAGCATAGTGATAAAGTTGAAGTGTTCTAATTACTCTTAATCTCTTTAAACAGTTTTAAAGCTAATTTTGGGTAAGTTTTATAATCCCCATTTCATAGATGGAAACACTGAAGAAGAGACTAACTTTTCACAGCGTGCTTTCAGAAAAACACCGGCACATTTGTAAAAATGGAAAATGGGATATAGATATCTTATCTCCTACCCCATTCTTTTCTCAGTAGGCCAGGCTAAAATGGATGACAAGAAAGAATTCCATTTTCTCTCCCAGAGAGATTTTAGAGCTAGATAGACACCCATTTCTTTTACTTGGTAAATGCGGCATGGGACAGAGGAGGTGGGTAGGTTTCAGATTTTTAGTTTTTGTTTGTGTGTTATATATATGGGATGCCTCTAAGATTATTGTATATGCAATATTCAAAGAAGAACAATATATATATGCATACATATGTAATTATCCAAGTGCCTAACATGTAGAATAATTATAACCCAAACCCCAGAATCTTTGCTTCTAACTGCATTTGCTTTCTTAAAAATCACTGTAGGATGAGGTGTGAATCAGTGCTTAAACATATACTGTACTTATATGTGTTCTAGCACTGAAGAAAGCAGAGAGGAGAGAGAAAGAGAGAGAGAGAGAGAGAGAGAGAGAGAGAGAGAGAGAGAGCAAGGGAGAAAGAGCGACCATTGTATTTCAATTTAATTTACTTGATTTGGTGTGGCACAAGTGGGAGCTCAGGAGACCAGGAGCCCCTCCTGTGATACTTGGTCAACCAAAGCAGCGGTTCAGTGCAAGGCGTGAAAATGTGATACTCCAATACTGAACTTCCAGGGATACTGAAACTACCATAGTGATGTTTGGGCCCCCAGGGACAGACTGGCAGTGCTGAAGTCTTCAGGAATGCACCTGAAGATCAGACCATGTGGTACTTGGAACCAAAGTCAAGTTGGAACCACTGTACCCTGACCCCTACTTTAAAGAAATATGATAAACATTTAAAGTGAAATTAATACTTTCAAAAAATAATGAAATAATTAAAGTAATTTGAAAAAAAACATACCATCTGGAAGAAATTATCTCTAATATTCATTAAGAAAATAGATTCCTGATAATATATATGCATTAATTGTACCTATAATATAGAAAATAAACAGGCAGGTAGATTTTTAAATTTGACTGTTTAGATGGCATTTTTAAGAAAAAATTAATGCAACTTTTTGTAATATATAATATATTAAAACAAAATTAAGAAGTAAGCGGGGCTAGAGCGATAGCACAGCAGGTAGGGCATTTGCCTTGTATGCAGCTGACCCAAATTCAATTCCTAGCATCCCATATGGTCTCCTGAGCACCGCCAGGAGTAATTCCTGAGTGTAGAGCCAAGAGTAACCCCTGTGCATTGCCCGGTGTGACCCAAAAAGCAGAAAAACAAACAAACAAACAAACAAAAGAAGTAAAAGTGCATATATGTTGCCTGAGCCCAAGTGCTGCTTGTGCCCGTGTGTTCTCTGAGCAGATTTCTCGCCCACATCTCCCCTCTTAAGATGTGTGCGCTGATATCTAAAGCTGGGATGTGTATTGGAGCTCTCTCATGAGTGTGTTCTCTTTCTGTCTCTGTCTCTGTCTCTCTCTCCCTGTCTCTCTTTTGTCTC
Source organism: Sorex araneus (assembly GCF_027595985.1). NCBI lineage: Eukaryota > Metazoa > Chordata > Mammalia > Eulipotyphla > Soricidae > Sorex > Sorex araneus. The sequence continues at coordinate 299,723,141 of NC_073303.1, read as the reverse complement.
TCCTCTTTCTCTCTCTCTCCTTTCTCTCCCTCTCTGTCTCTGTCTGTCTCTCTCCTTCCCCCCTGCCACCGACCCTTCTTCAAAAGTTCCAAATAAAACCTGTTACATTTCAAAAGAAAGAAAAAAAAAACTTTACCCAATATCAACTGGTTTATCCAAGTTGAAATTCTTACATTCCCACATTTGACAAAATATTATAAACCTAAATTGTATGCATCACATATATATAACCCTTGACAAAGTCATGTATTGCTCATCTAAGTGGATTTTTTCACAAGCTCACTACAGGTAAATACATTATATTGCTGTGGAACTTTCCTTCTAGCCATCGCCACCACCATGGTTCTCATCGCCATCAATGATCACTCTAAGTAAAGCAACTATTGAGTGTTCATTACATGGCAAGTGCTCCACACTTAGATTTCTTCTATGTGTATCATTTTATTTTGTGCTCATACCTCATGTCATTGAGATGTTTGTTGAGACATCCTTCCCAATCCTCCTCTAGTCTGACTCGATTCCAGCTAGCCAAGTGAGCAGCTAACAGCACAGGCCTATGGAGGGTCATGCTTGCATTCAGGGAACCAGCATGGGGACTTTTGACACTTTCTGTCACTCTCTTCATGCCTGTTTTTCACTTATAACTCAAAGTGAGAAATACAGAGGTTAATAGAAGGCAATCTCTCTGACTGACAAACAGAAACCTATTTTTGTAAAAGTAAAGTTACTGAAGAAAGTCAGAAAGAGGTTTGAACAAATTTCAATGTCTCTGACATTTCAAAAAAAATCTTCCTACTGCTTTTTATGCCTCTTCCTTATGTATTATTCTCTTTTGAATCTAGTATCAGAGATGCCACAGTCTTGTTTTTTTTAAAAAAAATAAACTTAAGTGGATTGTTTCCAAAAGGAAGAGAAAACATTTTTACTGTATGTTTACTATGTGGCAAGCACTCTACACTCACTATTTCCTATAGTCCTTTGGCAAAGAATTATTTTCCCACTGTTGGAGAAAAATGGGATTAAGGGAGATGATTGCATGTCCACAAACTCATAATGGTAGAAGTGGATTAGAAACTTAGTTCTGTTTCATCCCAAAATCAATGCTCAAAAAAGTTTAATCAATAGTTAAACTGAGGAAGTGATAGCCATTATTAATTTTCTCAGCAAATACTTATTGCAAAGCTAACTTCTATCAGATAAAATTAAGGTATGGAGGACTCAAAGTGTGACAATGCACCAGGGCTCCGGGCTTCAAAGAGTCTGCAGTCTGGTAGAGGAAGAACAAGATTAGGAAAGTCATTCTCTATCACAGCAGGCATGCTTAAAGCATGGAGCCACTGTCTTCTCTAAAATAAAAGGCAGAAGTCACTTGAGTGTTGAAATACAGCAAACAGAAGCATCCTCAATCAGCCTGCACAGTTGTGACCAAGGGACTAAAAATCTAAAGACACTGTCAAGGTTCTAAACATGTAAGACTTGATAAAAGATGATTGCCTGATGTAATTATCAAAGACTTATAGACTTTAAGCACCAAAAGGCATGGGAACACTCTTGGATTACAGTCAAGTTGAGAATAGTAAGATAAAAAAGACGGAGCCTCCAAAGTGTTTTATTATGAATATTTGAGTACAAAAAAAAATTAAAAAGATGCCGATGAATGTTTTCACTTGCAAGAATTGAGTTAGAAAAGTTTAAAGTCAATTCACAATGAAATGCAGAAGTAAGGGGCAGAAAACCTACGTAAATTTAAACACCATTATTTTCAAACTACATTGTTTATTAAAAATCTGATTTCTTTCCTTGATTCAGCACATTGTAATAAAAACATAAACTTGGATGGCTGGAGAGCGGGTGAGGTGCTCATATTGCATACAACTGACACAGGTTAGATTCCTGGAACCCCAGATGATCCCCTGAGCTCTCAACTAGTACTAAGCTCTCTTTTTTTTATTATTAAATTTATTTATTTTTAATTAGTGAATCACCGTGAGGGTACAGTTACAGATTTATACACTTTTGTGCTTATACTTCCCTCATACAAAGTTCGGGAACCCATCCCTTCACCAGTGCCCATTCTCCACCACCAGTAAACCCAGCATCCCTCCCATCCTCCCCAATCCCATCTCCCCCCCACCCCACTCTGCCTCTGTGGCAGGGCATTCCCTTCTGTTCTCTCTCTCTATTTAGCTGCTATGGCCTGCAATAAAGGTGTTGAGTGGCCACTGTGCTCAGTCTCTAGCCCTCATTCAGCCCGCAACTCCCCTCCCCCGCATGGCCTTCGACTACATTATAGTTGGTGATCCCTTCTCTGAGTTGCCCTTTCCCCAGAATGTGAGGCCAGCCTCCAAGCCATGGAGTCAATCTCCTGGTATTTATTTCTATAGTTCTTGGGTGTTAGTCTCCCACTCTGTTATTCTATATACCATAGATGAGTGCAATCTTTCTATGTCTGTCTCTCTCTTTCTGACTCATTTCACCCAGCATGAAACTTTTCATGCCGATCCACTTAACTACAAAATTCATGACCTCCTTTTTTCTAACAGCTGCATAGTATTCCATTGTATAGATGTACCAAAGTTTCCTCAACCAGTCATCCGTTCTGGGGCATTCGGGTTTTTTCCAGATTCTGGCTATTGTAAACAGTGCTGCAATGAACATACATGTGCAGATGTCATTTCGATTATACTTTTTTGCCTCTCTGGGATATATTCCCAGCAGTGGTATTGCTGGGTCAAATGGGAGTTCAATATCTAATTTTTTGAGAATCGAACTAGTACTAAGCTGTCTTAATCAGGACCAAGCCCTGAGCACTACCATGTGTGGCCCCCAAACAAAACAAACAAACTCCCCAAAAGCTAAAAACATAAATTTACTTTTCTAAGATAATTTCTTCTGAGTCTAAGAATCTTAGGGAAAAGTAAAAGCCTTTTGTTTCTCACTGGCACCTTGAGGATTTCTTCTAAAACCAGAGAGAAATCTCTTATGTAATATCCCCCTTTTCCCACTACATGCTCTCTCAGCTGAGAATAGATGAATTGTTAAAACTTTCTAGAAAAATGATACTAACAAAGAATAATCACCATCTACTAAGCGTTTATCAGGTTCTTGTGTTGTGGAATGAAACAAGTGATTCATTTAATCTGAACAACAACCCTAAGAGACAGGCAATCTTATGAATGGCTCTATGGATAAAAACAACTGAAGCTACCATAGGAAAATGGTTACATGTTATAGTTTCTGACTACTTTTGAATGATATTTCAACCCTCAGAATAATATTGTCAAAGTCTTTTATGGGTGTGACACCAGAATAAAAAAGTATGAAAGAACGAAATTCTTAACCATCCCATGTGCAACTAGAAGCAATATGCCAAAATGCTGGCAAAAGCCTCTTGAATATTAAAATTACAGATGACTCTGTGCTTTTCTATTCATAGGTTAAAAAAATTAATTTTATTTTAGTTCAGGTATATGGTTATGATAGTGTAAAAGTATATTGATATTGTACAGCATATATAGTGCCTTTGGTATTAATCACTGTCACTGTCATCCCGTTGATCATCGATTTGTTCGAGCGGGCACTAGTAACTTGTCTCATTGTGAGACTTATTGCTACTGTTTTTGGCATATTGGATACGCCACAGGTAGCTTGCCAGGCTCTGCCATGCGGGCGCGATACTCTTGGTAGCTCCTCGGGCTCTCTGAGAGGGGCAGAGGATTCGAACAGGGTCGACCGCATGAAAGGCGAACACCCTACCGCTGTGTTATCGCTCCAGTCCCTTGGTATTAATTTAAATAGCAAATTTTTGGTGTTGATTTTTGTTATTAAAGTAGCATCAATTAATATGGTATTGATACATGCGTATTATTGTGCCTTTATTTTACCTTTTTACTGCCTTTTTACTCATTCTCCTGAGCCTCCGATATTGTTTCTTGTTCACTTCTAATCTGATCCTCATTCTCCTCTTCCCTACCCCCTCTCCAAGGTATCTGTTTTGCAATAAGACCAAGGGTCTGTCATGTTCAATATTGCCTATTCTCTTCTCCCTTTTCTTTTTACATCTCTCTCCTCTCCTCCTCTCTCTCTTTCTCTCTCTCTCTCTCTCTATATATATATATATATGTGTGTGTGTGTGTGTGTGTGTGTGGGTTTGTGTGTGTGTGTGTATCCCACAGGTTAGTGTGATAATCTGGTATTTGTTCTTCTCCCTTTAACTTTCTTGCCTTATGCTCCAGTTTCATCCACGTTGCAGCAAATGACATGAAAAATACTATTCTTTTCTTATGGTTTCATAGTATTTTATTATGCAAATATGCCATAGATTTTTTTTCTCATGCATCTGTCATTGGATTTTTGAATTGTTTTTATATCCTAGCTAATGTACTAAGCATTGTAATAAATGTAAATGTGCAAATATCTTTTTCAAATTAGAGGTGTTTGGTGGGGTTTTTGTAGATACCAATAGGTGGGAATCAATAGATCACATAGAAACCATTATTTTTTTAATTAAGCACTATAATCTACAATACCATTAATGTTTTTATATGCAGTTTTCTAACACAATACCTGTGACCAGATTATCAATATCTTTCCATTATGTCAGAGAATCCCCCCCACCCCTCTCCTCCGTGGTAGACTCAGCCGTTACTAGGCTCACTCTCAGGTTTTATAGTCATTGGCCATTATTATTTCCTTACTGTTTTTTTTAATATGAGATAAATCATTCTGTATTTTGTCTCTATCCATCTGACTGACTGAATTCAGCATGATATCCACTAGTTCTATCCATGTGGTGGCAAATGATTCCATTTTATACTGTGTAGTATCCCATTATGTATACATACAAGTTTATTTGTCCTGTGACCTGGTCTTTGTCAGTGTTGTTTCCAGATCTAAGCTATTATAAATAAGCTGCAGAAATAGAGGAATACAAATGTCTTTTTAAACTCTATTCTTCCATTTTTAAAAATCTCCATACTGTTTTTCATAAAGGCAGAACCAAATGATACTAGCATTAAATGTGAATGTGATTCATTTTACACCACATCCTGCTAACACTGGTTGTTTCCAGTTATTGATTTTATTATTTTTTAATTGAGCTACCATGATGAAGTCAATGGACCCCATGGATGGCTTATGTGAGGCATTGAGGAGAGAGACGGTCACTTTCTCCCTATTGGCCTCTGCCACCCCAGGGCCCAGAGTTACCAGGTTTCTTGTCCCACCTTGCAAAATAGAATTTCAGAAGTAAACAGCTTTTTAAGGGTGTATCTCACAGTGATTCAATAAAAAAGTTTAAAAAATAAAAGAATTTCAGAAGTAGATGAGCAGTGAAATAAAACAAATTTTATTTGGAGGTTTTTTTCAGGAAGTGAAAGGAGAGAGAGAAAGTAACATGCTCAAGAGAAAACACTGGTTTCTCCAGAGGTGGAGAGAGCCCTGCGCACATCCCAGCGTTAGATATGAAAGCATGGAAGTACACATTTCAAGAGGGAAGATGCAAGCAACACATCTGCTCGGCCACATGGGAACAATCAGCACACGAGCAAGGACAGCATATGTTCACCTTCCTTTGTTGAAGGTGGCTTTTATAGGGTTTTTCCAACCTTCCCCGTGGTGGGGTTTCTACCTAGGTAAATTCCTTTGCTAGGGAGGTCGCCAAGAGGGAGCAGAGTTTGAAATTCTTCTCCTGGCCTTTTGTTCCCACTGGAGTTTCTCTCAATGGCATTCCAGACTTCTCTGGGTCTGTTCCTGGTGCCAGGTGAAAAGCCTTATCAGTCCTTAGTTCCTGTTTTCTGCAAAGTTGGCTTTTTGCAACTTCAGGTCTATTGATTTTATTATTTCCCCAGAAATTCATTGTCATTGCTGGGGGATGCGGGGGCAGTGCCCGTCCCTATCTACCTGCCTGCCTATGTCAGTGCTTTACATAGTTAGAAAGTTGTTCATTATTGGTTTCAGTCATAGAATGTTCCAATACCTATCACTCCACCAGTGTACATTTCCCACCACCAATGTCTCCAGTTTCACTCCCGCCACTCTCCACACTTGATCCAGCCTGCCTGTATGACAGGCTGTTTTCTTCTATCTGTCTCTCTCTCTCTCTCTCTCTCTCTCTCTCTCTCTCTCTCTCTCTCTCTCTCTCTCTCTCTGTCTTTCCTTCTAGGCCTATGGTTTGCAATTCAACTACTGAGACTTTATCATGTATATCACTTTACCTCCTTTCAGCACTCAGTTCTTGTCCAGTGACCATTTCCAACTACATTGTCATGGTGTTCCCTTCTCTACCCTAACAACCCTCCTTTCACCCTTTCACTTGTGGCAGGCTTCCATCTATGAATCAGTTCTTCTGGTCCTTGTTTCTACTGTCCTTGAACATTAGTCTCTGATTTTGTTCTTAATGTTCCACAGATGAGTGTGGCCATTCTGTATGTGTCTCTCTCCTTTAGATTCATTTCACTCAGCATGATACCCTCCATGTCCATCCATTTATAAGCAAATTTCATGAGCTCATTTTTCCTGGTGGTTGCACAGATTTTCACTGTGTAGATGTACCATAGCTTCTATATCCAATTGTCTGTTCTCAGGCACTCAGGTTTTTTCCAGATCCTGAGTCTTATAATAGAATAGTGCTGCAAATCAGAAGTGCAGATGGTCTTCCTCCTGTGTGTTTTTGGGCTCGCAGGACATATTCCCAGAAGTGGTATTACTAGCTCAGATGAAAGCTAAATGTTTTAGTTTTTTTTTGAGAAATGACCATATTGTTTTCCAAACAGACTGAATCAGTTAGCATTTCCACCAACAATGAATGAGAATCCCTTTCTCCCCAGCGTCCGTGCAGCACTGGATGTTCTTGTTATTTTTGATGTGTGTCAGTTTCTGTGGTGTCAAGTGATATGTCATTGTTGTTTTGATTTGCATCTCCCTGATGTTTACTAAGGTAGAGCATTTTTCATGTGCCCTTGGGCTATTTTTATTCCTTCTGTGAGGAAGCTTCTGTTCATTTCTTCTCTCCATGTTTTGAGGGAATTGGATGTTTGTAAAATTCTACCAGTGCCTTATATCTTTTGATATTAACTCCTTGTCAGATGGTCATTGGGAAAATAACTTTTCTCATTCCGTGAGCTATCTTTGAATCTGTGTTTTGTACCATTTATTTTGAAATGCAGAAGCTTCTTAGTTTTAAACCCTTTCAGTTATCTTTGCATCAACTTGCTTGGTCAATGATGTCTCTAGCTGACCATGTCTTTGGCCATTTGAAGATGCCTCTAGTTTCAATATCATGGAGCATTTTACCTATGTTTTCTTCTATGGACTTACGTATTCATGTCTGATATTAAAGTTTTTGACCCATTTTGATATTACTTCTGTGCCTGCCGTAAGGAAGAAGTCCGAGTTTATTTTTTAAATGTAGCTGTTCAGTTTTCCTAACACCACTTGTTGAAGAGACTTTCCTTGCTCCACTTCACATTTCTTGCTCCTTTATCAAGGATTAAGTAATCAAGTATTTGAGGGTCTGTATCAGGATATTCAACTCTATTCCATTGGTCTGCTGGTCTGTATTTATTCTAATGATATGCTGTTTTAATTCCTACCACTTTGTAATATGGTTTGAAGTTGGAGAATGTTCACATCTTCTTTTTCCCAAGGATTGCTTTAGCAGGGATGCTATTGTTATATATGAATTTCTGGAGTGTTTGATATATTTCTTTCTAAAATGCTATGGGTATCCTTATGGAGACTGCATTGAATTTGTATAATGCCTCGGGGAATATTGCCATTTTGATAATGTTAATTCTCCCAATTCATGAGCAGGGAAGCATTTCCTAGTTTCCTCATTTATTTCTTGAAGTAGCATTTTGCAGTTTTCTCTGTCCAGATCCTTCACTTTTTTTTTAGTTAAGCTGATCCAAGGTACTTGATTTTCTGAGGCACAGTTGTGAATGGGATTGTTTTTAAATAACTATTTCTTCTCTTTCATAATTTACGTATAGGAAAGCCACGAACTTTGGGGTATTGATTTTGTAATTTGCCATTCTACTATACAACTCTATTGTTTCTAGGAGCTTTTGGGTAGAGTTGTCACGGTTTTCAAAGTATAGTATGTCATCTGAAAATAGTGAGAGCTTGATTTTTTTCCTTTCCTATCTGGATGGCATTGCTATCTTTTTCTTCCCTAACTGTTATGACAAGTACTTCCAGAACTGCATTGAATAGAAGTAGTGAGAGTAGGCAACCTTATCTTTTGCCTAATCTTAGCGGGAAGGCATTTAGGTTTTCCCCATTGAGGATAATGCTTGCTGTGGGTTTGTGTTAGAGCAATAGCACAGCGGTTGGGTGTTCGCCTTTCACGCCGCTGACCTGAGTTCAATTCCTCCACCCTTCTCGGAGAGCCCTGCAAGCTACCATGAGTATCGAGCCCATGCGGCAGAGCCTGGCAAGCTTCCCATGCGTATTGGATATGCCAAAAACAGTAACAATAAGTCTCTCAATGAGAAACGTTAATGGTGCCCACTCAAACAAATTGATGAGCAATGGGATGACAGTGACAGTGTGGCTTTGACTAAATTTAGGAATGTTCCTTTAACTCCCATTTTGTTGAGAAGTTCTTATCATGAACAGGTACCTGATCTTATCAAATGCTTTCTCAGCATCTATTGATATGATCATAAGGGGTTTTTTTTGTTGGTATGATACATTATGATTTGCAAGTGTTAAACCATCCTTGCATCTTTGGGATGAATCCTACTGGGTCATAGTGTATGATCTTTTGATGAGTTGTTGGATTCTACTTGCTAGAATTTTGTGACAATCTGTGTTTATCAAGGATATCAGTCCCTAATTTTCTTTTTTGTGCTGTCTCTATCTGGTTTGGTATCAAGGTGATGTTTGCCCCATCATGATGTTTGGTAGTATTTCCGTCTCCTCCATTTCTGGGAAAAATCCTGAAAAGGGTTGGTAGTAGGTGCTCTTTAAAGGTTTGGAGGAATTCACTGGTGAATCCATCTGGACCTGGGCTTTTGTTTTGGGGAAGATTTTTAGTGTAACATTTTAATTTCCTCAATGGTGATAAGTCTCTCTAAGTACTCTAAATCTTCCTGGTTCAGCCTCGGGAAGTTATAGGAATCCAAGGGTATATCTATTTCTTCTGGTTCTCTTGTTTCATAATGTAGATTCTCAAAGAAATCTCTTGGAGATCTTTTGAACTTTTGTCGCTTCTGTTGTGATATTCATCATTTCATTTCTGACTTAGTTTATCAGGGCTCTCTTTTTATCTTTGTAAGTCTTGCTAGTGGTTTGCCCATCTTGTTTGCTTTTTCAAAGAAACAGCTCTTGGTTTCATCGATCCTTTGGATTGTTTTCTGAGATTCAAGCCCGTTAATTTCTGCTTTAAGTTTTATTATTTTCTTCCTCCTGCTGCTTTGAGCTCCTTTTGTTGGTCATTTTCCAAGATCTTAAGCTGTAAGGTTAAGTTATTCACGGGGCCCTTTCCTCCTTCCTGATGAACACTTGCAGAATTATAAATTTTCCTTTTAACACTGCTTTTGCTGTATCCCCTAAGTTCTGGTAGCTCATGTTGTTGTTCTCATATTTTTTTCCAGGAATCTTTTAGTTTCTCTTTGATTTCCTCTCTAATCCACTGGTTTTTCAGTAGTAAGCTGTTTAATTTTCAGGTATTCAATATTTTTCTCTGTTACTGTGTATAATTAACTTCTAATTTCAGTGTATCATGATCTGAAAAGATAATTGATTCATTTTCTATCTTCTTGAATTTATGAAGGTATGTTTTATAGTCCAGCACATGGTCTATCTTGGAGCTTGTACCATGTACACTGGGAAAGAATGTGTATTCAGTTTTGGGGGGATTGAAAGCCCTGTATGTATCTACGAATCTCTCTTCCATTTCTTCCTCCAAACTCAGTATTCCTGACTAAGTTTTAGTCTTATTGATCTATCAGGAGGTGACAAAGTGGTGATGAAGTCTCCAACTGTAATTATGTTGCTACCAATATCCTCCTTGAAGTCTATTAGCAGTTGTTCTAAGTATTTTGCTGGTTCTTCATTTGATGCATAAATGTTTAGGAGTGTGATTTCTTCCTGGTGTACTTACCTCCTGATTATTAAGAAATGGCTTTTTCTATCCCGTCTAACTTTTTTCAGCCTGAAATCTATGTCGTTAGATACTAATGTGGCCTCTCCAGCCTTTTGTGAAGAAAATTGTTTTCTTGAAGAATTATTTTCCAGCCTTTAACTTTGATTTTGTTTTTGCTCTGATACTTAAATATGTTTCTTGTAGGCAGCAGAAAGTTGGATTCAGTTTTTTTCTTTATAACAATTTTTCCATTCTGTGTCTACAAGTCTCACAATGGAGATGTTACTGGTGCCCGCTCAAGCAAATCACTGAGCAACGGGATGACAGTTACAGTCTCTAAATTGATGCATTGAGAGAGATTATTGTCACGGGATTTCATACCATCTTTTCATAGAAGTTTGTTGTGTTTGTGGGGTTTTCTTGCTTTACAGTAGTCCCTTCGGTCCTTTTAAAGTAGGTTTTGAGTCTATAAAGTTCCTGAGCTGTTTTTTTATCCATGAAGTTGAGTTTCATTCCTTCAAATATGAATGAGAGTCTAGCTGGGTAAAGTATTCTTTGTGAGGCCTTTATTTCATTAATTTTTAAAAATTATATTCCACCAGTGACTTTGTCCCAGATGGTTTTATTTGATAGGTCTGCTGTAAATCTAATGAACACTCCTTTGTATGTAATTTCTTTCTTTGATCTCGCTGCTTTCGGTATTGTATCTCTAGCTATGGTATTTATTGTTCCGGTTAGGATATGTCTTGAAGTGTTTTTGTTATGGTCTCTTTTAGCTGGTACCCTGTGGGCTTCTTGGATATAGATGCCTACATTCTTCAGTTGTGGAAACTCTTCAGCAATGATGACTGAGCAACTGTCTTTAACTGCTACCACCTCACTGGAGTTTTCTCCCTGGCCCTCTGGAACTCTGATGATTCTTGTGTTCTAGAATTCATCCCATAGTTCTCTTGCCCACCCTTGAGCTCTTTGGAGTTCTTTTTCCATCTTCTGTTGCTGCCTGGAGCTTTTCTGCAGCTCATTTTAAAGATCAGATTCTGTCTTTAGCTCTTGTTACCTGCTTTTGAGGGCAATCATTGAGTTTTTCATTTCACCTGCTGAATTTTTTTTTATGCATGACACTTCTGTTTGTAGTTTTCTTATTTTTGTTCTCATTTCCTCTTGTATTTTATTGGACGTCCATTTCACTGTTTCTCTCATATCCTCCTGCATTTTATTGGATGACTATTCCATTGTACCTTTAAACTCATTAAACATCCTCACGATTTTGTTTCTGAATTCTTTATCAGAGAGATTATGTGTGTGGGTATTCCTGAATGAGGCTTCAGGGCTCCTTTCTTTATTCACTCCTTGTGGTGTGGTTCTGCACTGATTTCCCAGGATGTCTGTGGGAGTCTGGAGGTGGTGATCTCTTCTTTCCCCTTCAAGGTTATTTTCTTCTTTTGGGGTATTCCTGTGAAACTGTGTGGAGTCTCTTATGCTGATTCAGGGAATATGTTCTTTGTCCCGAACTTACTGTTACTTCTGATTAGAGTTGCATTGTTTCCTGTGCTCACTCTTTCTTTTGTGTTTCTTTAAGGAGGGTATTTATTGGGGTGAAGGCTGATGGACTATTGGTCTAGTATGGTGGGGGTATCAGAGTGCCCTGATAAGAGTTCAGTATAGGAGGTCAAGAAATGAATCTTATGGACTATAGAAAGCTTGGAAAACCATACCCACTTCTGGTCTAACCTGAAGGTGGTCTAACCTAGGAAAACCCCACATGGTCATTGTGACCCAGGCTCCTGCCACCACCACTGGGGAAATAGTTCCAGTTATATTGATAAGTGCAATTTTCATAAGTGCAATAATCAATTCATTATATTGATATTTTATTTCCTTATTGTTTTGATTTTTATTTTCCTGATAATAAGTGATGAATGTTTTTTCATATGCCTATTGGGCCTTCAGGTCTTCTCTTCTGATAAGTGTTTGCTCATCTTCTTCCCCTATATTTTTGATTGGATTACTGTTTTTATTGTTGTTGAATCTTGTACGTACCTTATATGTCTTGTATATTATCTTTTTATCTGTTGCATTTTGTAAAAGTATTTCAATCAAAATTCCAGTGACATCATTCAATGATTAGCATAAGTCCTACTAAAATTTGTATGAAACTATATAACATCCTAAGTAGACGAAGAAAGTTTGAAGAAAAAAAAAAGATAGGATGTATTACATTTCCTGACTTCAAATCATGCTATAAAGGTATAGTAATCAAAATGATGTGGCACTAGGAATAAAAGTAAACTCACTTTAATGGAACAAAATTGAGAGCCTTGAGATAAACTCTCAGATCTAAAGACAGTTTATCAATAACAAAAGAGTTGGGTGAATAAAGTAGAGTCAGGGAAATCTTTTTGACAAGTGTAATTGGGAAAACTGAACAGCCATAGGAAAAAAACTGAAACTGACCATCCACAAACATTACTTCAAAATGGATTATAGAGTTTAAGATCAGACACAATTTATAAAATGCATTGAGGAAAACATTGGCAAACTCTCTATATCAACCTAATATGTGTCTTCAATAATTTGATTGTGGAACCAAAGACAACAGAAAAAAAAATAAACACACGAGACAATATCGCATTTAAAAGTTTTATCATGACAAAAAAGAAACTCGGGCTAAAATTTAAAATTACCCTACTGAATGAAATATTTTCACACAATACATCTCTATCTTCATCCTCTCCTTGTGGTGGGGTTCTGCACTGCTTTCCCATGAAGCCTGTGGCCTGTGGAGGTAGTGATCTCTTTCTTTTTCCCCCTCCAAGGGTGTTTCCTTCCTTTTTGGTGCTCTTGTTTAACTGTGTGGAGCCTCTTACACTGATTCAGGGCTGGGCTCAGCAGCTATTCTTGGTGCTGTGCTCAGGGATTATTCCTGGCTGTGTTTGGGGGTACCCTATGTAGAACCAGGGATCAAACACATGTTGGTTACATGTCAGGCAAGTACCTTACTGGTTCTGCTATCTCTCTGACCCCTACATGTAGCTTTTTAATGAATAAAATCCAGAAACTAAAATAGTCTACCATCTTAAAAGAAAGAACAAAACTTTTGGCTGGCTAATCTAAGTTGATTTCATGGAAAGCATAACATTATGCAGACCTTGAAAGATAGGTAAGACTTACATAGGTGGAGACTGGAAACACTAAGGAAGTAGGATCCACCAAAGACAGAAGAGTCAAGCAAGAGAGTTAAGAGTTTTGGCCTTGTGAAAGGTGTAGTGAGTGAAAAGACTCTAAAGGGATAGAAACGGGTGAGTTGACTACCCTTGAATGCTTAATAGTTTATTTGTAATTTATTTGTTAGGCAATAGGAAACTTTTGACAGTTATTTGAAAGGGCAGTACAGTGATCAAAGGGATGTTTTAATCTGCTACTTACTTGCACAATGAATGGAAAAAGCAAAAGAATAAGGACAGAAAGAATAATTACAAAGTCATTGTAATAATTTAGGCCTAGATAATAGAGCTTAAATTTACATAACTGAAAATGAAAACACAGGAAAAGAAGATCCCCTTAAATGTGTGCGTCTGTCTCCCTTTACATTTGTAGCACCTAATTTCTTTTTCTCTTTTGGGCCTCTACTTAATCTTTTTTTCTAGGAGTATGATCCTGCCTCTTGATAATCTATATGTCTTCTGTTCACTTTCTTGAGCACCCTGAATGTTTCTTTATGTTCCTGCGATACCCAATAGGTGAAACCAATGCAGATCATAGGATAGTAGTGTCAGTTACCTCTCTTTACAACTATTATTCATTTCTTTCTCAAAATGACCACATGAAATGGGTACTAGTATTATTCCTTGTATCCCAGATGACAGAACTGAAGCTCATAGGCTATGGAGTTTGGGAGAACTGTTCTCACCTACCAGCTGTGCCAGCTCACATATGGGAGATAGTTTAGTATCATGATTACTCACAAAAGAATAGAATCCAGAGCAAGACTGATTGAGTTACTTTCTTGACTCTGTAGCTTCCAGGCTGTGAGCCCCTGGAGCAAGTTGTTGAATCCCTATAGATCTCAATTTCCTATCTGTAAAAAAAAATGATATTAATGTCTCTGTCACAAAGTTGTAAGATGAATTAAAGGAGTTAAACCTAAAACAATACTACCAGGTATTCAGTATAACAATCTGAAAACTATTATTAGTTGTGCTATAATTTGTTTAAAATATGCCCTCTCCTATATTATGTAGCACTAGAATCTGTCCATTAAAGTTGTGTTTATACTGTATTGTCAAATGTGTAGCATAGTTCCTGAATACAGTGGGTGCTTGGAAAATATTTAATTGAAAGAATGAATAAATAAATAGGTGAATTCAGAAATTTTACCATCTAGTACAACTATCATGTATAGAGCGCTTTAAATTTTATGATGAAATAAGAAAATGGGAAAAAAGTTAAAAACATTTTAAAATTATACATTAATAATGATTTAATATTTATTACATGTAATGTTGTAGGAATATTTGTCTAAAAATAAATGCTATTAAATTTCTACCATCTGTTACTTTCCTGTATTTTAAAATGACTACTAGAAAAATTAAATATGAGGTTTCCCAGAAATTAATTAAAGTAAAATAAAGTTCATGATGCTTTATGTTTTGTTATTATTACATTTAACTTTAAATATAAAATCAAGAGGGAGGAAGTTACTTCAACAAAACATTATTATAGAAAGAAAGCATGTGAGGGGATGCAGAATCAATTCAAGATGAGACAAGTCAAGTTAACAGTAACAGAGAAGACTCAAGTGGTAACAGTAAAAGGTACCACAAGCCAATGAGATTAGATATCAGAAGTGATGTTAAGGCCATGGTACAACTATAGGAATTATCTACACAAAAGGAAGTGGTTGAAGCCAAAGAATCCAAAACTTCACAATGCCATTGAATATATGGCTATTCAAACTGTTTTACGGTGTCTGGTGTTGCTTAGGGCATGAGAGAGTTAGCTGTCTAAGCTGAGGCTCTCAAACAATCTTGAAATAGCAGATATATAGGGAGATAGATAGATAGATATGTATGTATGTATATATATATAAAACTATACACGTATCACTGTCATCCCATTGTTCATCAATTTGCTCAAGTGGGCACCAGTAACATCTGCATTGTGAGATTTTTTTCACTGTTTTTGTCATATCAAATACTGGGGATCTTGCCAGGCTCTGCCATGCAGGCAAGACACTTTTGGTAGCTTGCCAGGATCTCCGAGGGGGATGGAGGAATCAAACCTGGGTCAGCCCTGTGCAAAGCAAACACCCTACTAGATGTGCTATTGCTCCAGCCCATATATCACCATACATATACATATATATACAATAATGTATTGTATGCTATATCTAATATATACATCTTATATATGTATGTGAAATTTATACTGAATTTCAGTTATTGTTCAATACAATGGATTGTGATTGAAAATAATGTTTAAAGCAGATAGTCTTTCTTCCTGTTTTATTACCAATGTCTCTTACACAGAAGGTTTCTGCCCACACACTGAGAGATACATGGCATGGAGTGAAAAAGGTTAACTTGAGTTTTAGTTCTAATAGTGAACAAGCAGTGGGCACAGGGAGTCTAACTGAAAAATATTCAGGTGACTCATATGTGATTTAGAAAGTATTTTGATGTTCCATTCTTGTTCCAGTTCAATGAATCAGTTACAGGTTTAAGCAGGTTCACTGGGGTTTAATAAAACCAAGGAAAAAGAAGAGAAAAACTTTGTTTCATTTTTCAGTTCTGTAGAAAATAAAAATAAAATGTTTTGGTTTTGATTTAAGGTTCAGTAAGTTTATGTAATTCATTCCAGTTTTTTTCTGTCCATGACATGCCTCCACTAACTTCTGTCTAGAAAAATGCACCCTTATTGACGTCTATAAATCAGAACTGACTGTTATCAGGCCTCCATTTAAAATGGCATCAGAGCCCTCCACGATGCCATGAAGTAAATACCAGTCAGCCCTTGAGTTATAGACAAAGCACTGAGTAACCTCATAGCAAGGATACTTGCCCAGACATCTCCTGAGAGAAGGTCAGAATCCGAAGGTCATCAGTACTACAAAGATGAGAAATTATAGCAGACATTGTTGCCCATTTCAGAGTCTCTGGTGTTGTATAGATGAACAACTACTTCTTATTTGTGAGCCCAATTTTCAGGGCCGAAAGCTAACCCAAGACCCCTCATATGTAAGCAATTTGAACCATATCTGGGCATGCTGAAACTGGCACAAGCATTCAAGTAAGAGCAAATGTAGCTTTCTTTTAATTAAGCCACGTGCATTTTTTTTAAAGAAGGAAAAAACATACAAACAAGAACAAAACAAAAAAAATTGTATCACTTTTAGCATGTCATTTTTAATCTCTTGCTTGTTTGGCACTAGGCCCATGAACAATTTTTAAAAATGTTTCCTATAATGTTCATGAGCTTTTAAAAGCACATCATTCTATTTCCACAGATGCAAAAATGTTGGTAGTAAAATGTCTGACTAAAGAAAAAGGCTGAACTCCAATAAGGAAAATGTATAATGTTGTCTTGAGTCCGTTTCCTCACTTCAACCATATGCATCAAAACTACACATCAAATTCACTCAGTGTAGTCCATTGGGCCTCCGTGTTATTATTTTTTATGTCTTGAACTCAAGGATTCTTAGAACGTAAGTTTTATTCCATAATAACTTTATTTATCCAGAGCAGAAATTATCACAAAGGAGACGGCATCTTTGTGAAAGACAGCAATGTGAAACTGGTGAGAAAAAGATAGGGCCTGTAGTCAAGCCACCTGGGACTCAAGCACCAACTCTTCACCCCTTTTACATGAACTTAGCAAGTCATTTCAATTTTTTAAACCTGCCTCCTCCTTCACAAAATGAACTCTCAGGAGAATGAAAAATGATACTGTGTATACATACCTGGTACATATAATATACTTAATATATATACATTTGCTAACTTTCCTACATTTCTCAAATAAACCAGGTCCTCTGTTAACAGAAGGTCCTCTGTTCACGTCCTTCCTCACATTTTAACTGCAGTATGCACAACCTTGACATAACACCCAGTAAGGTGATACTTGAGTGTATTCTAGGATATGAGGAAAAAAAGTGGAAAATAGTGGGAGATGCTTCTGTAAATTCGAATTGCTGGCAATATTCAGTGAGGGCATTTGGGAATGGGGTGGTTTGGGGGTTACACCCAACAGTGCTCAGGACTTGCTCCTGACTGTGCACAGGACTAACTACTTGAGGGGTGCAGAGGAACATATGGATACCAGGGATCAAACTAGGGTCTGCCAAGTGCAAGGCAAGAGACCTACCTGCTGTACTGTCATTCTAGCCCTCTTAATTGGGAAATGTTAAGGATAACTGAAAAATAAAAAAAAAAAAAAGAAAGGAGCCCTGTTTTTAGAGGAACTGGAACTGATACACCAATTCTGTCATGGATCATGTGTCAGACCTGAGCAAATTATTTAATATTTCCAGGCATCTATCCTTCCCTTACAAGGGACAAATTTTGGGAAATTTGTCCCTTGTAAGGGACACAATTTTGGGAAATATTAACATATTGACACAATTTTGGGAAATACTAACATATTGACACTGACACTATAATCTGTGTTAATTAAGCCACATCCAAGTGTGAACTACCAGTGGTACATACCAGAGTCAATGGATTAAATAAAGTAATATTTTTTAAAAGCCTGACATATGATAAACACTTAACACATGGTTTTTAATGTTACTATATTAGGTTTTATGGTTGAGTGGAAAAATCCAAGATCATAAAATCAATTTATAAATGTTAATGTCCCCATAGTAAAACAACTAAATGCTTCAAATACCAGCGTGCTAATTGCCCCTTTGATATTTAACAGATTGGCTAGATAATTCACAGATTTTTAGATTTATTTCACTTTATCGCTAAAAGCCTAAACTTTGAAGTTACCAGGGAGAAAAGCTTAAATTCCTTAAGTTTGTTTATTATAGTTCTACAAAGAAAATATTAAATTATGTAATACTGTGTTATTTCATTAATTTTGCCTTTGAAACCAGTTTGAAGACTATGTGGCCTAAAATATCTATTTAAAGGAGTTAGAATTGATTTCATATAGGGACATTTTCATGTTCAAGTCAGAGCTTATTCACTAGAAAGATGAAACCCAAAACATTTTTTTAAAACTTGCAAATTCCTTTAAAATGTTTTGAGAAACAGTTTTGCTAAATGTTTTGCTAAACATTTCTTCTAAATGCATCACAAAAATTATATCTCACTTTATTTTACCTGTGTAATAATATTCTCAAGAAAAATATATTTGAGCTCTAAAGTTCAGATACCTTCTTAACTTTGTCCCTGAAAATCTTTTAATTTTCTTTCCTCGAGATGACCATTTGATTTACAGTCATAGATGGAAAATAACAGATCTGCAGCTGCTGATTATGCTGCCTCTCTCCACCTGTATTTTATGAGCCATTTCAATCCTGATTATGTTAATCTGATAACATTGTATTTGAATAAGTTGTTACTTCTCATAGACGAAGAATGCCATTATGGAGATAGTGCCCAGAGCAATAAGATATTCTGCTCTGGCAATTTAGTCACTGATTTTTCCAAGGAAAACTCAAGAATATAAATTTGGATAGTTGCAGAAAAGCAAAACTTGAACATTCAGAAAATGCATGAGGCCAGCTGCAATCTTCTGTCTGATGCCAATGAGTATAAACTAAACCATTTTCATGAGCTTTAATTAAGAAGTTTAACCCTGAAATAACTATGTAAGATGTAGCTCCGTATTTTTGCCGCTTTAAAAACGCATTTATAACCATACTGCTAAAGTGGTTGTTTTCAGAGCTAGACTGCTAACTATCCCATAAACCAATTTTTGCCCAATCCTGCCCCACTCTCTTTTTGTCGCTTGGATTCTGTACCAGTGTTTGAACGAAGGCTGAACATGGGGAGTAGAGAATAAGTCACTAATAAACACTCACTAAAAAATAAGCCAAGAAAAATAAAATGAAGTATTGTGTTTTCCATCAGTTAGAGTGCATTTATCACTTAACTTCCTAAACCACCGGATACAGATCAGAGAATAAATGTGGTCACATGCTGGAGAATGTAGATAGACATCAGGTCTAAGATTAAAGAGTGAAATTGGATGATTATGATCTGGCAATTATTCTAGGAAATTCAAATCTAAAACTATAGAGAAAAGCATGGAGTTTGCAAGTGTCTAGTTCAAGGTATAATTAAAATGAATTGGAGGCCCCCATGTCAACTTACCCACCAGCTGTTCTCTTCAGATTTATGAACTACGTCTCCAAGGAGACACAAGCTAAGACCCTAAAATTCATGGGCATGCTGTCTTTTGACTGAAAACTGGGGCACCCTCCAGAGGGGACAAACTGAGCCCCCCACTCTGCAGAAGTCCTGGCGGCCGCACCCATACCACTGATGCTACCACACCAATAGCCCAACTCCATGGCATCACTAAGAATCTCTGTAGAGATTCCCGAACTGCAAATAATTTCAGGTACTTCGGTGATCCGGCTGAAAACTCTGGTGTCTTCTCAGAGTCTGGGTGGGCAGCCTCCCTGGCAACATACTTCCAGGAGCCCTGGAAGCCAGGCCCACCTCCTCTAGCTGCCACCATGTTGATTCACCAACCATTCCTGCTCTATTCATTCCAGTCTAAATCTCTGAGAAATACACACCACTCAGTTATGGAAGCATCAGTCCCCATGGCTGAAAACTCCGGGGTATCCATGGGAGGACTTTTGGGCCAAGTACTCACATTGCCAAAGCCCCGGCAGCCACACTCACACCTCACTGCTGGAGCCACACTACTGCTTCAGGAATATCCTCTCAGAGACACCAAATTGCAAATAAGTTCAGGTATCCTAGTGCCCAGGCTGGGAACACTGGTGTCTCAGAGAAGGGGTGAGTAATGTTCCCACACCCCTACAACCATACTTAAGAAAGCCCCAGAAGTCATGCCCACCTCCCATATCTGCCACCTTGTCAACTCATTGGCCCAGATCATACATCCTGAAGCCTCTGGAGCAAGTGACTGCATGTACTATACACAGCCACATGACACCTCCTCATTCCTCAATACTGAAATTCCAGTAGAAGCACATCAAATGAGACGGGAAAGTAACATACAAGCCAATTAACTCAACGAACAAAAATAGTAACAGAGGCTCAGCTAACAACTAACAACAAATAGTTGAGTAAATCTTCAAATAAGGATTCAACAACACTACAGGGAGATATAATTTTCACAAATTTTCTTTCACTGAAGTATTTTTGATAATTACTTTAGACATTTAGTTGTAACAAGCAATATAAAACAACTTATAAGGGGACAAACCTTAGGAAGGTGATTGGGAAAATAGGAACAATGGTGGAGAAAAGATCACTCAGGTGATGTGCCACTGATATTGAAACATCAAAATCCTATGACAACTGTATTCTGAACAACTTTGCAAACCATTGTGTTTAATAGCACAGTGGTAGAGTGTTTGCCTTGCACACGGCCAACCCCGGTTCAATTCCTCTGTCTCTCTCAGAGAGCCCAGCAAGCTACTGAGAGTATCCCGCCCGCATGGTACCTGCTCAAGCAAATCGATGAAGAACAAGACAGTGCTACAGTGCTACAGTGCGATTTAATTTTAAAAGAAATTTAAAAAAATAATTAATTAAATTAGTCACTATTAGTATATGCAACTGTGAAAGCCTATTTAGAAATGTATATAATAAACTTTCTGTGGGAGAATTTTTCTGGCTTTAATATCCAGGAATGCTTAATAATTCCTGGAATCTGGAAAAAATGAAAATCTTGTTAGAGAAATCTTGTTAGAGAAAATATTTAAATAACTAAATGTTTTTATTGAATCACCATGTGGAAAGTTACAAGCTTTCAGGCTTAAGTCTCAGTTACAAATATTTTTAAAACTCATAGTTGGGTTGCTGAATACAAAACCTTCAGTTGCGTTGATTGTATAAATTTTATACATAAGAAAAAAAAAACACCCAATCTTAAATTGTCCACAACCAAGAGCATGGACTCTTTTCATTAGTAAGCTTTCTGTCTTCTTAAATACCATTTTCTGACATTCTGACACTGGCACAATAACACACTATCCACTGTTTAACTGAAGCAAATTAACTGAATTTAAAGCATGTAAAGAATAGTTTCATTCAAAACTCTTCTTTATTCTAATACTTTGAATGACTGGCTTATCTACATCATAACCCCAAACTTCTTATTCTATGACACAGTTGGTTTTCCAAACTTCTAGCCTTGGACTCCCCCTCCTGCATTTTCAGTGCCAGCTATTTTGAGCTACTCACTGTTGTCTATAAACGGTTATTAATTTTCTCACATTTCTAAGTCCATTCATTCCACTTCCTCCTGTGAATTTTAAAATGTATTATAGTTTTATGGGTTTTGTTGTGCCTGAACAAAGGATATTGAACTAAAAGCAACTCAATGGGAGAAATGGGCAGAAATAGGAGAGATCATTTCTCTCAAAGGATTGTGAAGGCCATGTTCTTTGGCTAATATAAGGAGGGACTGAGTAAATACCAATAAAAGTACTAAGTCTGAAACTAAAGGCTCAGTATACCAGGTAAGACACTTGTATTGCATACCAAGAGTTAGGTGCCTGTAAACACATACAGTTCCCTGAGTCCTTCGATAAGTAATCCCTGAACACAGACCCCAGAGTAGTTTCTGAACACTGCTGGACTTGGCCCCCCAAATATATGAAGACAAAAAACAATAACAAAAAACAACCTAAAAACAAAAAAGAGTACCAATCCTGTCTTTAGTGTCTGATTTGATTAGGATGAAGTTGGGTAGTTTGAAAAGCATGAGTGACAATTAAATTTACATCAAGGCAGTGTGTCATAAACAAGGTTAATGCCAGCAATATTTTAAGATCACAGTCAACTTTTTAAATATAACATTTATCGAGTACCTACTATGTGAAAATCCTTATGCTAGATACTGATACTGATAAAACACAGAGATCAGATCAAAAACAAACTCGTTTACCTAAAAAATAGAAAAAACATATGCAAAGGTCAAAAAATATAAGAAGCAAATGAAAAGTCAAGAAAATTTGGTGAGCTTGGGATCAGAAAAATAGCTAACACTAAATTTCCAAATTGAGTCTTCTAATTAAATTTGGGTATATTTAGAATCATGCAAAAATGCTTTATCCCTCTGTCCCCTACATGTGTAATTCTTCATTGCAACATAGTAACTAGCACATGTAGGTAATGTTTCTAGAAAATCTAAAATATGGAATTAAATGTACTATATTCTCAGATACCACTATCAGATTAACATTTTAGTACTGCCAAATACAGTTCTGAATCTTCAATGCTAAGGAAAGATCTCTCCTATCCCAGTATTCATAACTTTCTTCTCACTTGCCTTTATTTACATACATGAATGACCAAAAAAGTCCACCTACTTGGACTTTTGTCAAGAGACTCTGCTTCTATTGACTATTTGTGCTTCTGTAACACCATGACATGCAAGGTATGTCAATAGATGACTCGGTTGGCATTAGTTCTCTTACTTACCAGTAATGTCCACTGATACTCTCTCCTGGAACCCACTCTAAACTAAACTTACAATCTAAGTTAAAATTAACATTTAACTCAAGATAAGTGTCTTCACACCCTCTTCAAACAAGATTGCCACCTTTAATCTCCCTATACAAAGTTTCTGTTAAAGATCATGAAATATTGGTAACTGTTGATCCCAGTGATAGAAAGAGTGTTATTTTCCAGATTTTTTCCTACACTGTCACCTGAACCAAACCTGGCTCATTTTGGGTCTAAAATTTTGCAAATTTTTTCAAAATAACTGTTGTGCCATCTTCTGGGAACTAAAAGTGATACCATGAACTACAGGTTTCAGGAAGTAAATCCTATAAATCCAATGAAGTGACATGTGTCAGACACTATGCCACTTCCTCCATCTTTTCCTCTATTTGCTAGCTCTTCTTTCTCATAAGACAGAAGCTATTGCACCCCGGTTTGATTCCTCCATCCCTCTCGGAGAGCCTGGCAAGCTACCGAGAGTATCCCGCCATCATGGCAGCGCCTGGCAAGCTACCCGTGTCGTATTAGATATGCCAAAAACAGTAACAACAAGTCTCACAATGGAGATGTTACTGGTGCCCGCTTGAGCAAATTGATGAACAAAGGGACAACAGTGCTAACAGTGCTAACAATTAATGTAGGGAATATTCAGAATGAGGATATGAGCTTCAGATTCATTCAGGAATATGCCCCATAACATAGTGAACTCTGCTCTTAAGGTCAAACATATAAATTTTAGGAAAGTTTCCATGAATAACAGCCTTTAGCGTGTTAAGAAGTCAATCACAATTATTTGGAAAACTGAATGTGCATGAAACACCTTCTTTGACAATGCTTAATGTGTGAGACATTATTTACCATCAAAGAAACAAATCAAAAGTCTCGATTAAACTGCATAGCATCCCTGATAGAGAGGAAATGTTCCCACTGTCTTCTGGAGAAGCTTAATTCTCAAAAGGATTCAGATAACTGAACTTCAAGAAAGGCTGAGATCCATCTTATTCTTCTCAAAATGACTCTTGGAGGTGAAAATTACTTCTCACTCTACACTTTTGGCTGTCTTCCCACTTCAGTATCATTTCTCTCTGTGACTGATAAACCTCAGTGACTTCTGAGATTTCTGGTGACGATGTCATTCACAGAGGTATTCCTGCCTGAGGGAGGCCAAAAAAGGAACTGACAAGTTATTAACCTTGTCAGTTATTGCAGCAAGGAAGAATAGTCTAAGAAACCCAAGCTTTTTAGCCAGAAACGCCTGAATGAATTTTACCTCATAAGCCACAATAAGCCTCAAAAACCAACCACTTTTCTGTCTCTTCTGCTGAAATTTCTATATCCTCCTTTGTTTCTCATATTTGGATATAGATAGTATGTAGTGACACTGTACTCATGAATGGGTAGATGCTGAATGAATAAATGAATTATTGGGTAGTAGTCTCTTGACTAGGAGTAGAGCCAGAATACCCAAAGCCAAAAAGGAAACCACAATTGCACGTGGGTTGCGTTTTTCAACTTAAATGAAAGGGTTTGAATTGAAATTTTTGTGATGCAAGTGATATTGTAACGCACATTTTGAAAGAGGATAAAATTATATCCTCAACATAAACATGCATGCAATCTTATAAACTGTTGCCTCAATAAAAATAATAAAGGATTTGCTAAGGAAAGATGGAATTAAAGCTACTCACTAAAATGTGACATGGATTTCTTCTTCTTATACCTCTAAATTGACAATTAATTTAAATTTTACCAGAAGTCAATTATTTTATATAATTCCTAAATCTTGCAAACATACTTAGCATAATGGATCTAGAGAAAATATAGAGAAAATAGCTTCATGTCAAGCTCAGTTTCTAGATTCACCTATAAAGTGTTTAACATTGAAATAAAAATATTGCCTACTTAGTTTTCACTCACTGCAACAGGTTGATGGTGTAATAGGTTCAGGAATGGTTTAATTGAATCATAAATTATTCTGCATCATCCTGCAAACAAGACCTTGTTATAATGAAGCTTTGTTTCCTTTGGAAGCAAAATAACATGATGCCTCAGGAAATGCAAATATCTAACAGCAGAGGTTCAAAACACTGGCACCCATCTGACTGTTGGGTGTACCCCTGTGCTTTTGTCTCCATAACAAACAGTAACATTGAAGAACAAAGAGTATCTAGATGAATGGGGAAAAGGTGTTCTCTTAGTCCCTGAACAGAGTAAGACCTATACTTGGCTCCAGTGGTGTAAAACCAAACACTACACTCCTCGAAAGTGTCAATAGAGAGCTGTCATCTTGATGTTATAGGATCGTAGGGAGAAATATTCAAAAATGCGGCAAGGGGACAGCTGATAATAAATGTATGGAATTCCTGTGATTTTTCAGCATCTCCATTCGGATTGTGAAAGCCAATGAAGAAGACTTTGATGTTAAATAACTTGGTCAAGATGGGGGTGAAACAGGAGTGTTGGAGAAAGTGGAGGACACAATTGTACAAATCTGAGCCTGGTGGAAAGGGAAAGTACCTTCCTTCCTGCCTCAGGAGGAATATGTTGAGGCCCTTGGTTTGTGAAAATTAAAGGAATTCATCTTTATCTTTGGTTCTGATTTTACAGCTTTGCAATACAAGAAGACATTAATGTCCTAGACAAGGCAGTGTGCCTCAGCATGAGGAGACCTGGTGGAAAGTCAGCCACATCTTGTAGACAAACTTGATTAGTAAGTTCCCTAGAAAAGATGAGCTAAAACACTTGCCATCATGGCAGAGTAGGGTATTTTACCAGTGTGTTTGGAGTAGGAAGAGCTAAGAACCAGCACTATGTGGATTCAAAACACAGATTTATTCCCCTCCTCCTGTTGATTGACTGATGAGACCTAGAGATAAGCATACATACAGGTTACTAAGGACTTAATATATATGTTTTGTTACATATATTAATATATAGATAAATGGTCGGAAGGAAAGATGTACTTTCTTCAGGAGCTCAGAGACTTGGTTTCACCTGGAAAATTTCAAGTTCTGTTTTTCCTTTTATGAGACAAACATGAAAATCTAGTCTAGTAACTTAAGAAGCATCTGAGAACTCTGTAGAAACCAACTTTCTGTACCAGAGGGTCTCTTCTAAGCATTATTTTCTCTTTTCTTCAGGTTAAGGATTTCTTGTGACACAGAAGTGAGCGGAAGTATCTTGTAACATAGGAGAGCTTTGGCGGAGATTTGTTTTCTTTAACTTTAGAGTGAAGTCAGGATAAATTTTACTCTGCACAACACCTGATTCTAACATTCTATGTGTTATGAATATAAATGTTTACACAAGTATACAAATGGAGGATTGTGAAGAAGAATGCAAGTAAGGATGGTTTATGAAAGAACTAACCAAGTTTGGGGGAGCTTTAGGTTGGAGGTCATGGCTGGTGGTGCTCGGGTTACACCTGGTTCAGTGTTTTAAGATTGGTCCAGTGATGATGACTCCAGTGTTTTAAGATTGGCCCAGTGATGATGACTCCAGTGATGGGACTCATGAAGCAATGGGATCAAACCTTGGGATCACCACATGCAAAGTATGCATGCCAGATTTTTTACCACCTCCCTAGTCCTACTTACATACCTTATTTTTTTTTAATTTTTAGGCTAATTTATATTATTTTTTAATCTTTTTATTAAATCACCTTGAGATACACAGTTACAAAGTTGCTCGCAATTGGGTTTCAGTCAGAAGAACACTAGACACAGACCTAGTATTATGGCTATTTTCTATCTGTGACACAGAGAATATCATGGCTTGGAAATTATCCCCTTTTTCAATATTGTGCCAATCATTCTACTTCTATATTTTATAAGATTAGCTTCAAACATGGTATCTTCCTGAAATTTCAGAATTTCTGTGACTTTTCTTTTTCTCCTACTTCTGTTTCAACTTCCCAGCATTCTCTTAGCTATGCAAGCTTGAAATTTATTAGACTCTTTCTAACCCTGATATGCATCCAAGTATGTTCAAATCTGAAAATTTTTATTTCAACAATCTTTTGTCCATATCAACACCTTAGTTCAAACTTCACTGTGGAGTTCCAAAATACCTTCTTTTTCTCACCTCATCTCCCCATCTCTCTTATAGCCTATTATGTAAATGGCTACAAATCATTTACAAAAAGGCAAGACACAATATCTTATCCCTAAATACATTCGACTATGGGACCAGAAAGATAGTTTAACAGGTAGAGCACTTTCCTTCATGCTGACCGAGATTCAATCTCCAATACAATATATGGTGCCCCAGATCACACAAGCAGTGATTCCTGAGTGTAGATTTGGGACTAAAGTCTTGAGCACAATCAGGTGTAGTCAAAAGTATTGAAAAAAAATCTTAAATACATCAAGTTATACATGCTAAAGGTCTCATAAAGTCCAAACATCTTCTGTGTTAGATGTTTTCTATATCTTATAATTTTATCTCAGCCTAGTTTTTGTCATTTCCCTCTTTCTATATACTCTTTTTTTTTTTTTGGGTCACATCTGGCAATGCACAAGGGTCACTCCAGGCTCTGCTCAGGAATTACCCCTGGTGAAGCTCAGGGGACCATATGGGATGCTGGGAATCGAATCCAGGTCAGCCACGTGCAAGGCAAATGCCCCACCTGCTGAGCTATCACTCCAGCCCCTCTTTCTGTATACTCTTAACTCACTTAAGTGTATTGTCCTTCCTTCCTATTTTCCATACTATTTTTTCCTCTGTAGATTGTCTTCTCCATAATCTCTAGATGTCTAAGTTAACTTTTGTATCAAGGCACCAATCAACTGCTGCCTCTTCTCTAAAATTATTCTGTATCCATTCTGAAAGCAATCATTTATGCCTTCAAATACCTAGATTGTTTAACGAACACTTCTCTTATGGCATGTGTCACTTTTTATATTAAAATATTGTTTTAAAAACACTCTTTCCAAGAATATAAAGTTCTTGAATAGCTAAGATAGTGCCTCACATATATTAGGGACCAATTTATTTTTATATGCAGGATGCTATTTTAGATGAGCCATAAAAGAATTATGCTTCAATCAGAAAGTATATGAGAAATACATTGGAAAGTATATATGAGTTATAGGACTGATTTAGACAAGGTAATATGACACAGACTAGTAAATTATTGTAAAATTCCTTTCATATAACCCTTCTAGAATAACATCAGCCAGTCATTTACTTGTGGCCTCTTCAAGATTCGGATTGCTAGACGGAAATTTTTTGATGTCTGTGAATACAAACAGCAGCTGGAAATGTTCTTTGCTGTTGATGACAAAAGCAAGACTGGGTTAGAAGAGTTAGCTGTCAGGGATTACTTCATTATGTGACATGTAAGATATTAAAAGCTTATCATCAATGATCTCATTTAATGCTTTGTTTCATTTTGGGGGGCAAACCTGGCTATACTCAGGGTTTATAGCCAGGCTTGGGGACCAAATAGGTGCTGGGGATCAAACCCAGATAAGTCATGTGTGAGGCAAGCACCTTACTCTCTGAACTATCACTCAGGTCCCATCTCATTCAATTCTTGAAACAACCTAATGCAGTCATATGATTTTCACTTTTCAGATATGAGAACATTGAGGAAAAGTATTCTAAATACGTTGTATAGGGTTAAAGAACTGTCACTGTCATCCCGTTGCTCATCGATTTGTTCGAGCAGGCACCAGTAAGGTCTCTCATTGTGAGACTTATTGTTACTGTTTTTGGCATATCCAATATCCAATACTTCACGGGTAGCTTGCCAGGCTCTGCCATAGGGGCTTGATACTCTCAGTAGATTGCCTGGCTCTCCGAGAGGGGCGGAGGAATCGAAAACGGGTTGGCCGAGTGAAAGGCGAATGCCCTACCACTGTGCTATAGCTCCAGCCCAAGGGTTAAAGAACTAATAAAGAGAAATTCTAGAAATAGAATCAAGGTAACTTGATACTATATGCACTCCTTTTGGGATACCTTAATTCTCTCCTCTTTATAATAAATGATTTATTTTTAACAAATTATTGACCCATACTAAAACTCAATTTGGTTTAGTAGTATACAATCGTTAAAATAAGACCATTTTACTGAGTTCTTTTTGTTTTTTTAATGCCAGGAAATTGAACACAGGATCTCACATAGGCAAGTGCTCTACTACATCCCCAGCTCCAGAGTTCTTAAGTGAGGTAAATGAAATATTACAGCATTCTTAAGAGAGGGAAATGAAGTATTACCCCAGGTTGTCAATGATAAATGTAGTTTTCCATCTCAGGGAAAAATGAGGTTCTCTTCAACCAGATGCCAACTTGTCCATAGTCTTGCTAGAGTACTTCCCTGTTCATCTACTCTAGAAGCCATCCCTCATGTCTAAGGCCCCCTGGAATACTTTAAAATAGACTGTTTAGTACCTGTCACTATGACAGGCTGGGGCTGGGGTAGGGTGGGATAGGAGAGGGAACCTGGGAACACTGGTAGAGGGAAGGTGACACTGCTGGGGAGATTGTGATGGAACATTGTGTGTCAACCCAACTATAAATAACTTTGTAATAGTCACTGTCACTGTCATCCCACTGCTCACTGATTTGTTTGAGCGGGCACCAGTAATGTCTCTCACTGAGAGACTTATTGTTACTGTTGGAGCGATAGCACAGCAGTTGGGGGTTCGCCTTTCAGGCGGCCAACCCGAGTTTGATTCCTCCGCCCCTCTCGGAGAGCCCAGCAAGCTACAGAGAGTATTGAGCCCACGGGGCAGAGCCTGGCAAGTTACCCGTGCATATTGGATATGCCAAAAGCAGTAACTAATAGGCTTTAACTAAATAAAATTTAGAAAAAAACAAATAAAAAATTAAAATGGTAACTTTTATAGCATATCGACACCTATGTCCAGAAGTTCATTCTATAAAACATCCAAAAGACCTTTAAAATAAGTTTTTCTCTTCCAGTCATATATGGGTTGTGTGTTCAATCAAACATTGTTATGTTATTTCTGTTCGTAATGTGGAATGGAATAAGTAATCAGTGAGATGAGGAATTCACTTCATGAGTGAAGATTTCATCTTACAGATATGAATATATATGAATTTTTATAAGCTATTTATGTGTCTAAAACAAAGTCTGCCATAGGATAGATATTCTATAAATATTCATACTCCCGGCTGGAGAGATAGCCCAGTGGGTAGGGCTTTTGCCTTGTACGAGGCCAACCCAGGTTCAATTCCTCCAGCCCTCTCGGAGAGCCCAGCAAGCTACTGCCCACAAGGCAGAGCCTGGCAAACTCCCAGTGCCATATTTGATATGCCAAAAACAGTGACAAAAAGTCTCACTTGGAGACATTAATATGGTGCCCGCTCAAGCAAAATCGATGAGCAACGAGATGACAGTGACACAGTGATTAATACTGCAACCAACAAAATGACACAAGATATGAGCTTTTGATAAGTCTCAATGCTTTTAAAGCTTTTCTCCTCTTATTTCCATGTTTGAAAATTCATTTGAATTAAAAAGTTTAATATTAACCATAACCAAACCTTAGAGTGAAATTCTCTGAAGTTGTTATTTAAAAAAAATTAAGACCAAAATATTAATTTTGCTCTCATACTTTGCTTCTTGTACCTAAAAACTTTTCACAAAACCCAACATCACCTACATTTTATCTTATATTTTCTTTTAGAAGTTTCTTCTTTATATTTTGTATTATTATCTATGGTCTATTTTATGCTGATTTTTGTGAAAAGTAAAGTTTTTCTGCATTAATTTGTTTGTGTATTTTTCTCATTATTTGCATATGAATGTCCATTTGTTGAGAAGACCACATTTTCTGTTTAAATTATTTTTGCTGCTTTGTTAAATATTGACTATACTTTTTTTTTTGCTTTTTGGGTCACATCTGGTGATGCACAGGGGTTACTCCTGGCTCTGCACTCAGGAATTACTTCTGCGGTGCTCAGGGGACCATATGGGATGCTGGGAATCGAACCCGGGTCAGCCGCGTGCAAGGCAAATGCCCTACCCACTGTGCTATTGCTCCAGCCCATAAATATTGACTATACTTAAGTCCTTTCTGTCTCAATTCAATGTCATTGATGTATGTATCTACTATTTGATAAGTGCAACACTCTCTTAATTAACTTTTACTCAATCTTCAAATCAGGTAGCATAAACCTTATTAAAGTTAGTGATTCTATTCTGTTTGGCTTTTTAAAAACTGGAATCTAGTTTATCAATATCTACAGAATAACTTTCTGAGATTTTTTTTTAAATTTTTTATTGAGTCACCATGTGGAAAGTTACAAAGTTTTCAGGTTTAAATCTCAGTTATACAATGCTCGAATACCCATCCCTTCACCAGTGCTCATATTCCACCACCAAGAATCCCAGTATAGCTCCACCCCGCCCCCTCACACCCCAACCCCCCCCACGCCCCTAGCCCCCCCACCCTAGCCCCCCCCCCGCCTGTGTAACTAATAAATTTCACTTTACTTTCACTTTGATTGCATACAGTATTTCAACAAAACTCACTATTATTGTTTGGAGAGTCTCTCCCCTAAAGTCAGACCTGCTGAAAAGGAAGCATTAGATAATTTGTTTTCCATTGCTGAGGATGAAGACGTATGAGGTCGAGTGACCACACTTAGCGGCCTCTCAGTTTTGGGTTTCTATAATTTAGTATTTTAGTAACTAAGTCCAGAGAGATATCTGCCAAACTTTCTGAGATTTTTGACTCTCAGTATGTTAACTCTCATGATGAATTGAGAAGAACTAACATTTAAACACAAATATGAAGTTCTTTCTATAAACATAAATACACAACTCTTTCATTAGAGTTTTATTATAGTTTTCCAAATATCTGTTTCATATATATTTTGGTAGATTTATACCTAAATGTTTCTTTTTATCATTAGAAATATAAATAGTAAATTTTGTAAATTAAATTAATTTTGCATTATACTATAAATAAAATTTAACATAAATTATAAATCATAATGTTTTCATTCCAGTTTCTTTTGCTTATTGCTGGTATCAGAAAGCAGTTGAGTTCTGTAAACCAATATTATTTTTTGAGACCTTATGTCTTGAGATTTACCAGAACTACTTGTGCCAGGAAAAATGTTTGTCAACTCTGGTGTTTTCTGTGCATAAAGTCATGTTATCTGCAATTAAAAAATGTTTTATTTCTTTCTCAAATCATATACCTTGCATTTATTTTTGTTGCAATAGTCAGGACTTTTGGTATAATGTTGAAGAGAATTGGTGAGAGAAAATTCTTTTCTTATTCTTGATCACAGGAAGAAAGTTTCCCATTTTTCTCCATTAAGTGCAATGTTGACTATAGTTTTTTGAACATGTTTTAATTCAGAATAAAGGAAATTACTTTATTCATTAAGGAAGTTCTGCCTCTTCCTAGTTTCTTGAGATTTTTTTGTTAATCATGAACAAACATATCTTATTTTTAAAAACTCAAACTTCCCTTTTAACTTTTATTTTTCATCTTGTTATGTTTCTGAATCGTGCTTATTTATCCACTTTATTTTTATCCCTTGGTTTCTAAAATGGTATAATTAAGCCATCTGGAGATTTTTATAAGACTTACTAATAGCTAGAATTTTGCCCCCAGGTAAAAATAAATTACAGCAATCATGTGTAACAACACAGAGTAGTTTATTCTAAACATCGCTAAGATTTGTTTGGGGAAAACAGTCAAGATAGATCTTCTGTTTTTTTACAAACTTAACTTTCAGTAAGTGAATACTGTAAAAATGCATCATAGGATACTTTGACATTGAAATTGTGATAAACAAATGATGAAAATATTCTCTACATTAAAAGCAAAGATTTTTCCTTTTCTAAAAATGGTTTGCTTATTTGTAAGAAATAGTAATCTAATAGTGTGAATGTAGAATGAAGAATATAGATTGTAGAATAAAAATTAGAGTTCGAACAAATTCATTTATTGTGTAATCATTCGGTCTTGTTCAAATAATCCTATTTAGTTTTGTGATATATTTTGTCAAGTGTAATAATAATACTACCCACCACCTACTTCACAGTGTTAAATCAGGATTAAACAAGATGATACTTATAACTTGCTTTTTATAATTCTCAGAAAGATTAGATATGAGAGGGGATCTTAAAGGGGTGGGAGGGAAGCTGGGGAAACTGGAGCTAGGAAATTACACTGGTGGAGGGATGGATGTTAGAACATGGGTGTTGTTTAGGTGTTGTGTGACTGAAACCCAATCATGAACAGCCTTGCAAAGATAACTAACTAACTAACTAACTAAATAAATAAATAAATGTTCTTTTAAAAAGAGAGAAATGAAACCTTAAGTTTTGCTACATGAACGGAATGAGTGTCATGCTGAATAAAATAAATCAGAAGGATAAGGATAAAAAACAATTTATATGAAAAGCATTATTATGATTAGGAGTGTAAATTGAAAAGGAGTTGCATCATTCTCTCAGAGAGTTTTAAACTTCATCATTACATTTTGGGTGAGATTTCAAGTTCTTGTTGAACATCATTGCTAGGATAAATATCATTAGGATTGTTTAACTCTCTAAAGACTGCAGTTTTCAAAAAGTGTTACCAAATTCTAATCTGACATGATATACACATATGCAAATATAAGTGTGAATTCTTATCTGATAAACCTCTTCACCACCCAGATCAAATGATCTATCTTTTAGAGGGGCTCAACAAGGTGGGTATGAATCAGTGGGTCATAAATCTTCACTTGGGTCCAGAGAGATAGTACAGGGACAAAGAGCTTGCTTGCACATGACTGCTCCTATGTCAAATCACCTGGCAGAGCAGATAGTACCCTGAGCACTATTGAAAGCAATACCTGAGCACAGAGTCAGGAGTAAGCCCTGAACTCTTACTCCTGTGGCCCAAACCACTTTCTTTACAAAAATGAAAAAGAACACATGCATAACTTTTGAAAAATGGTATTGAAATTATCATTTTACCTTTCCCCACCCAATAAGACATCTGACACAAGTTGTTTGTGGTAGTTATTCCTTCATGTAGCTAACACTGTGCTTCAATCAGGTGCCCAGTGCCATGCAAGGAAGAAGGAGATAAAAAGAAAGATTCTTGTGGTACATACCATGTGTCATAACTCAGTTACCAAAAGCAAAAAAGCTACCACATGCAACAACCTAGATGAGCCTCAGGGAAATTATACTGAGTCAAAATATACCACACCTATTACATGATGTGATTTATATAACATATTTATGGACTGAAGTTGACTGGTGGTTAAGCATGGGAGTCCATGGGACACAGGTGACTATAAAAAGGTAACAGAAGAGTTTTATGATGATAGTAAAATGTCTTGCACTGACAGTTATTTGAGGCTAAACCATACAGTGCTATCGAAACACACAAAGTCCATGAAAAAATGATGAAATCCAAATCAGCTCTAGTTATTATACTAATGTCAATTTCCTGGATTTCATATTGTGTTATGGTTATGTGAAATGCAATAATCAATAATTAAGAGAACTCAGGAAAATGTACACACATCATTCTTTCACATTTCTTTGCAACTTCTTGTGAATACCTAACTGTTCCAAAATAGAACTTTCAACAAAGATAAGGTTCACATCGATCTACAAAGTTTAGCATGACCTCTAATGGAAATCAAGAATTTGTGGTAACTAGGATGTGTTCATCTAGCTTCAAACTTTCTAACGATATACTAATCTTGAGAGATGTTTAAAAAAAATGGGGAAACCTACCTATTCATGGGAATAGAAATAACATGGTGACTCTGTAACTTTCTTTTGATTTTGCTGTGACTTTAAAAACACTATAAAAAGTCATTCTATTCTTAAAATAACTCAGAGCAATGAAATGAAAAAAATATTTGTGTGTATTTATATGAAATGTCAATATCAGTGTCCATTAT
Source organism: Sorex araneus (assembly GCF_027595985.1). NCBI lineage: Eukaryota > Metazoa > Chordata > Mammalia > Eulipotyphla > Soricidae > Sorex > Sorex araneus. Next base: position 299,688,492 of record NC_073303.1, on the reverse strand, counting down.
AAAGTTTTATTGGAACCCCACACACAAAAGGACAAGGTTTCTGCCTTGAAGGAGCTAAAAACATCTTAAATTATTTCCTTAATATCCTGTATAGAAATCAGTAGTTTCCAGGCACAGAAATGATTTAAGTTTCAGTCCCTCCAGCTTGACCCTCTCGGGGTCTTGCCCTGTATTTTTTTTTTGAGCTTCAGTTTCCCTGGCCTGTTCCTTTTCCTTCTTCCTTAAGCTCCATTGCCCACCACATCTCACTGTCCAGTTCTCAATGTATCTGTGAATACTCATTCCTCCTCAAATCCTATCATTTCTAAAGAGCTCAGGACCAGACCTTGTCTATGACCTACCAGAAGTATGGAAAACTCTTTTATCTGTCCATTGTCACAATACACATCAATCAGGTCACTAATATGGAACTCTATCAGGAAATCCCTGTCATCACTGTCATCCCGTTGCTCATCAATTTGCTCAAGTGGGCACCAGTAACATCTCCATTGTGAGACTTGTTACTGATTTTGGCATATCGAATATGCCATGGGGAGCTTGCCAGGCTCTGCTGTGCAGGCTGGATACTCTCGGTAGCTTGCCGGACTCTCGGAGAGGGATGGAGGAATTAAACCCGGGTCGGCCACGTGCAAGGCAAACGCTATGCTATGCTACTGTGCTATGACTCCAGTAAATCCCTAGACATTCAAATATGTGTATGATAGCTTCCTCATATACATATCCCCCAACACAAACTACAACTCAAATACTGAACACAAATTGAACTGCTTCATTAATAATAGTTTTCAGGTTTCCTATTCCTTTTGATAGGAATGATAAAACAAAAAAATAAATTTTTTGTAGTTATGTGCCTTTCGGTCATTTGTATTTCTTCTTTAAGGAAGTTTTTGTTCATTTCTTCTCCCAATTTTTGATTGTGTTCAATATTTTTCTTGTAAAGTTCTGCCAGTGCCTTAAATATCTTTGATATGAACCCCATATCAGATGGTTGTTGGGTAATTAATCTCTCCCATCCTACGGATTATCCTGCTTATCATTTCCTCTAAGGTGAAGAAGCCCCTTAATTTAATATAGTTGTATTTGTTTATCTTTGCTTCCACTTTGCTTCGTTAGTGAATCAGAGAGATGCAAATCAAAACAATGAGATATTATCTCATACCACAGAGACTGGTACACATCAAATAAAACAACTAGTGCTGGCTTGGATACAGGGAAAAGGAACTCTCATTCACTATTGGTGGGAATGTTGACTGGTCCAGCCTTTCTTAAGATTTCTAAAAAATCTAAGAATTGAGCTTCCAGTTGACCCAGAAGCCCCACTTTTTGTAACATACCCCAATGGCCCCAAAACAAAATAGAGAAAAGACATTTTTCCCATATGTTTCTTGCAGCACTGTCCACAATAGCCAAAATCTGGAAGCAGCCCAAGTGTCAAGAATAGATGACTGGATAAAGAAATTATTGTACATATATACAGTGAGATATTACTTGGAACATTATTGTATCTGTAAAATAAAGGAGAAAATTTCCCGGTAGTAAAAAAGAGAGAATCTCAAGCAAAAGTTTGATTATTAGTGATGATCTTATCAGGAAGAGACGCAGATGGCTGTGATAAAGATTGGAATGCAGCCCTGATCATTCTCCATGTACCACATGTAAGAATCTGCTAAAACACAGGAATTGCTATGTCCTAGCAGACATATACCCATACAAGACACCTGGAATCCAATATGCCTAACTTAGCAGGTTCTACCCAGCCTGAGATAAGAAAGGCTAAGAAGGTGTGCTCACCTTAAGTCAACCCTGAAGCTCAGCAGATGTATTGGGTGTATTATACTTCTCTTGACTTTGAGTCAGTTTCATCTGGAGACCCACACTTCAGTTTGCACTCTGTCCAAGGCTGTGGGAGAATAATAGGAAAATGGGTATTATAGAACTTGGAACCAAATAATGTTCTTATAAACCATGGTTCTATATTCCTTGCAAGTAATGTGTATTTATGTAAGTTCATTTTATTGTGCTTTAGCTTGATTACCTATAAAATGCGAAAAAGAATTTATATCTCTTACTAAATGGATAAACTAATGTGAAATTGTCTCTCACAGAATGTGTCCCTTGAGAGACATATTCTTCAGGTGTTTATTGAGTGTGGGCTATTTTTGTAATAACATTAAGTTATAACATTATATAAGTTTCAAGTATATAGTTTTGCTAATCAATGTTTATATGCACTGCCTTATATTTTGCCAATGTTTATATGCACTGTCTTATATTTACCTGCAGAATTTTTATTTCTATCCATTGATTCCCTTCCTCCCATTTTTACACCCTCTGTCCACTTTCTTTTTTTTTTTAAAACTTTTGTTGCTGGTAGGAGACTTGACACCGGGTGGCTTATATGACTGGAGGTAGAGGGGGCAGGGAAGCAGCCATTTTATTTATTAATTAATTTATTTATTTATTTATTGCTTTTTGGGTCACACCCGGAGATGCACGGGGTTTACTCCTGGCTCTGCACTCAGGAATTACCCCTGGCGGTGCTCAGGGGACCATATGGGATGCTGGGAATCAAACCCGGGTCGGCCGTGTACAAGGCAAACGCCCTACCCGCTGTGCTATCATTCCAGCCCCCCTCTATCCACTTTCATCATGTTAGCCACTGATTTTTTTATAGTCTAAAAGCTTATATTTGTCATTTTCTTTATTCACTTGTTTCTCTATGTACCACGTAAGTATAATCCTAAAATTTTGTCTTTCTAACTTATTTACTAAACTAAAACTAACTTATTTTACTTTGACTTTAATGCCATTTGTGAAGCACCTGTGGGTTTTTTCTCATTTTATTCTTTCAATTTTAATAATCAAAAATTTTAATTACAGTTCAGCTAATATGGCTACAATAGTATTAACATTAGTGATATTCATGTATCACCTCCCCAATGTCCCAGATACCTCCTTCAATGTCCATATGTTATTTCTAGGCTATCTTTTTATATTCTTCACCATATTTGGTATTTTAATCCAGGGCTAAAGAAACATCACATTTGATACTACCTACTGTATTGTTTTGTTTCTATGTAGACCATGAATGAGTCACATCTTTTAATATTTCTCTTTCACCCTCTGGCTAAAATGATATCCTCCATTTCCATCCAAGGTACTGTGACTTGCATTATTTCGCAAGGCTGCATAGTATTTCATTATGGATATTTCCATAACTTCGACATCCATTTATCTGTCACTGGACAATGTAGTTTAATGAGTCTTATTTAACCCTGAGGTCTTTAAATCACTTAGAACTAGCTTTTGTATATGGTGTGAGATAATGATTCAGTTCTGTTTTACTTTTTGTATGTGACTATTAAATTGACTCAACACATGTTTTGAAGAGGTTTTCCTTGCTATACCTCATGGAACAAGTTATTTTGTCATAGATAAACTTTCCATAGATTTGAGAGTTGTTCTCATGGTTTTTTATTCTAGTTCATTGGCGAGACTCTATTTTTATTCCAGTACCACACCATTTTGATAGCTATAATTTATAGTATAATTTAAGTTCAGGAAATGTAACACCCTCCCAGTTTATTTTTTCTCAGGATGATTTTGACTACACAGGGAAGTTTATGATCATATTAAATCATATTTTAGTAGTGTTTGTGCTAAGTGTTAGTCTTTAAGAATGTCATTGTAATTTGGGGGGAAATGCATTGAATCTTATAATGCGTTGGATAAGATAGTAATTTTGTCAGTATCAAGCTGACTTCTCTGAGTTACTGGCATGTAATACTACCAGGAAAGAACCAGAAGACTTGGGAAAGAACATCTCAAAGAAAGGGGGATGTTTTTTACTTTTGTAATCTAGGCACTAGTTAGGGTTCCTTGTGCAGCTTAATGTTACTTTTTAATGAAACCTCTGTCCTGTCCGCTCCTTCACTGTTGGTGGGAATGCTGACTGGTCCAGCCTTTCTGGAAAACAATATGGACAGTCCTTCAAAAACTAGAAATTGAGCTTCCATATGACCCCACAATACCACTTCTGGGAATGTATCCCGAGAATGCAAAAGAGCACAGTAGAAATGATACCTGTACCTATATATTCATTGCAGCACTGTTCACAATAGCCAAAATATTGAAACAACTTGAGTGCCCTAAAACAGATGACTGGTTAAAGAAACTTTGGTAAATCTACACAATGGAATACTATGCAGCTGTTAGGAGAGAGGAAGTCATGAAATTTGCTTATAAATGTATAAACATGGAGAATATCATGCTAAGTGAAATGAGTCAGAAAGACATAGAAGGACTGCACTCATTTGTGGAATGTAGGGTAGCATCACATGAGGCTGACACCCAAGGACCATAGTTACAAGGGCCAGGGGGATTGCCCCGTAGCTGGAAGACTCCTTCATGAACGGAGGGGAGAAGGCAGATGGAATAGAGAAGGGATCACTAAGAAAATGATGGCTGGAGGAACCAGTTGGGATGGGAGATGCATGCCGAAAGTAGATAATGGACCAAACATGATGACCTCTCAGTGTCTGTGTTGCAAGCTATAATGCCCAAAAGTAGAGAGAGAGTATGGGGAATACTGTCTGCCTTAGAGGCAGGGGGAGGGTGGGAAAGGGGTGGGTATACCTGGGATATTGGTGGTGGGGAATGTGCACTGGTGGAGGGATGGGTGTTTGATCACTGTGATCAAACATTGTGAGATTTTAAGATTGTAACCCAAACATAAAAGCTTGTATCTGTCTCACAGTGATTCAATAAAAAAATTTTTTAAAAAGAAACTTCTGGGGGCCGGAGCGATAGCACAGCGGGTAGGGCATTTGCCTTGCACGCGGCCAACCCGGGTTCGATCCCCGGCATCCCATATGGTCCCCCAAGCACTGCCAGGAGCAATTCCTGAGTGCAGAGCCAGGAGTAACCCCTGAGCATCGCTGGGTGTGACCCAAAAAGCAAAAAAAAAAAAAAAAAAAAACAAATAAAAAGAAACTTCTGTCCTGTCAAGAAGGTCTGAGAAGACCCTTCTGGAGACAAGGTTTGCTTCTGGCAGGCAAGAAGAAGCTGCACTGAGTAAGTGAGTGAAGGGATGAGGAGGGTATAAGAAACATTTACAGGGGCTGGAGCAATAGTATAGTGGGTAATGCGTTTAGCTCGCATGTTATCTTACCGAGGTTCAATTTCTGGCACTCCAAAAGGTCTCCCAAGTACATCCAGGAGTGATCACAGAGTGCAGAGCCAGAAGTAACCCCTGAGCACTGCTGGGTGTTTCCCCCCAAAAAATAAAAATAAAAAAGAAGAAAAAAGAAACATTTACATGTTGAGATAATCACTAAGTCCCAGTGTGTGTGCATTTCTCTCTTTTACCAGATGAAAATTTTATATATTTAACAACTCAGCAGAATTTCTGGCACTACTTGAGAGGGAAAAACGGTTTTATGTGATCCCCTTGAAATCTCCTAATGAGAAGACATATTTTTTCCCAGTTAGCAGTCAGGCACAGTTCATCTCTGGCTTCCATCTGCATGAATTAACCTGTATCCAAAGTTATCACTTGAAAGGAGAGTTTCTGATCTGAACACTAGAAAATGTGGTTTAGAGTACAAGAACTGACAGTGTCCAGAGAAGCAGAACTGGGAACATTCATTTCCTGGGGGCATCTGCCTAGATGACAGAGTTGGAGAGACAGTTTCAAGATCATAGGGAAATCAAACAGCTGTAGGGCAGAGCCCAAGGCATATTGCCACCTGCACTGGGCGGTCGACTACATTAAGGCTCTGGAAACAGACAGGATCTGGCAGTGGCTCAGTATTCGTCATCCAGGTTGTAATGAAGTATTAGGCACATTAATTTGTTTCCTCCAAATAAGGCTTGGCTTATCTCCTGTCTTCATTTAAGCCCAGACGTAGCCAGCTCTGCAGACCAGGAAAGAGTAGGCTGAATCTCCAAGGCACAGATGACATCTGCTCTTCTGACTCGGAGAAGGATGAAAAGGAAATGGTGATAGGTTAAAGGTGTTTATGCTGCAGCCCAGGGAAAAGATTGCATTTTTCTATAAGGAATCGGGATCTGCTGTTTTGTGCCCTATGTTAGCAGCTCCTTTAAGCCCGTGGATCTGAGAATTAGATAGGACAGCAGAAAAGAAGGTGGTAGAGTCACTCTCTTTGGCATCAATTTCCCAAACCACAACTGGATCTTAAGTTAATAGTGTTTCATGTTGTTAATGAACTGGTCTGGCTATAGTGATAGACTTCACTAGGAAACATTTATCCTCCACTCAAAAAGGAGAAAATGGCTTCAATAAAAACTCTGTCAGTTTCTCGGATATGTTTTTGCTATTCAAATTCATTATGTATTCATATAATTAATCTGGATCCACTTGTTCATATTTTATATTGTAAATACCAATAAGCTTTAAGGAAAAACATATATGATCTCACAGCTATTCTGTTGTTGAAAATAGATTTAATAAGAAAGACAACTCTAAAGTATGTTTGTGTATTGACTGTATTGGATCAATTTATAATCTCTTCAGATTAAATGTGAAGTCCAGCCTACCTTTTCTGAGTTACCAGTAAATATAGAGATATCCATTAAAATAAAGTCAAAGACAGAGATTTCCTCTAAGGCAACTAAAAGTAGTTACTCATATGCTTTTTATAATGTATTTCTCATTTTATATTCTAAGATGCACTCAAGTAAAAAGAGCGAAATGAGCAAGAAAAGACTGTAAATTCTCCTTTTTATTAGGAGAGGACAAGTGGTTTATGATTTAGAAGACTTCTGGAATAAAAACAAGTTGGGTTAAAATGTTAGTGTCACCATTTATAAGAATTTAAATGTTATTTAAGCTCTCTGAAACCAAGTTTCCTCATTAACAAAACATAAATGAAAAAAGTCCACATCATAGTGGCTTGGAATATGTATAACTCCCCCACAACAGGTCACATCCTACTGTGCTTCATGTGCATGCAGTACCAGGGCTCAAACTCAAAGCCTTGGTTATAGTAGGTATGTACTCCACTACTTGACCCAACCAGACAGATGGTTCTAGTGGTGGAGCAACTACTACTTCAATTAACTACATTTAATCACTACTATATATATATATATATATATATATATATATATATATATATTTTAATTTTATTGCATCACCATGAGATAGTTGCAAGCTTTCGTGTTTCGGTTACAATTTCACAATGATCAAACACCCATCCCTCCACCAGTGCACATTCCCTACCACCAATATCCCAGGTATACCCTCCTTTCCCACCCTCCCCCTGCCTGTATGGCAGACAATATTCCCCGTGCTTTCTCTCTACTTTTGGGCATTATAGCTTGCAACACAGACACTGGGAGGTCATCATGTTTGTTCCATTATCTACTTTCAGCACACATCTCCCATCCCAACTGGTTCCTCTAGCCATCATTTTCTTATCACTACAATATTTTAAGTAACTAAACTTAGTGAATTAGGCTTCACTTTATGTTGTTTGGAAAACAAGTGTTTTATTTATCTCATTAATTTGTACTGAACAACTCTCTTATGGTGTCCACAATGCTTTATGTTCTGATAAAATAGAAATTAACATCTTAATGAAATGCCTTCAAATAAAAAAATCAGTCATTATGCAAATATTCACTAATAATTCATGATGAACAGAGTCTTTTTTCAAGGCAAATCATTAAAGCTGGTGACATATTATACTTTCAAATATAAGAATATCACTAATAAAACAACACGATAATATATTTAAAATCTCATTTTTATATTACATATTTTTGGCCAACCTGGGTTCGATTCCTCCGCCTCTCTCAGAGAGCCTGGCAAGCTACCGAGAGTATCTCAACCCCACAGCAGAGCCTGGTAAGCTACCCGTGGCATATTTGATATGCCAAAAACAGTAACAACAAGTCTCACAATGGAGACGTTACTGGTGCCTGCTCGAGCAAACCTATGAGCAATGGAATGACAGTGACAGTACATATAGTTCTTTTTTCCTTTCCTTTGTTTCCCTTTATTTTTTTTATCTTGATTCCAGGTATAAAAAATTGAATTATACATGCTTCAGCTCCTGACAATTCTCATCAAAAGTGTAAGCAAAGCTGGTTGATTTTTTTGGGGGGGTGGTCACACCCAGCGATGCTCAGGGGTTACTCCTGGCTCTGCACTGAGGAATTAACCTGTCAGTGCTCAGGGGACCACATGGGATGCTGGGAACTGAACTGGGTCAGCCATGTGCAAGACAACCGCCTTACCTGCTGTTCTATTGCTCCATCCCCAAAGCTCTGTTTTTTCTATGTGTGACCTAGTGTTACTTCTATTTTCCCTCTTCATGTAAGCACTGATTCTAAAGCATTTATGTCCATTCATTCCATATTTTAAATTACAAATATGTTTTTTAAATATACATATTATTATTCACATCTGTATCACTGTCACTGTCACTGTCATCCCCTTGATCATCGATTTGCTCAAGCGGGCCCAGTAATGTCTCCATTCATCCTAGCCCTGAGATTTTAGCAGCCTCTCTTTACTTGTCTGTCCCAATGGTACAGCACTAGAGGCTCTTCAGGGTCAGGGGAATGAGACCCATCATTGTTACTGTATTTGGCATATGAATATGCCACGGGGAGCTTGCCAGGCTCTTCCTGCTGTGGGCAGTAAACTCTTGGTAGCTTTCCAGTTTCTCCAAGAGGGAGAACTAGGCTATCAGATGTCGAGTGGCCAGAGCTCTTCTCGGGGTGGGGAGGAAAGTCAACTTACCCCCTCTGAAGGACCCCAGTGAAAACAGCCAGGCAAGGGGGCAAGAGACTCTGCCATTATACACATTTTCTTATAAATTTGTTTAATAGTTTTTTACCTATACACACATAATGATCAGTTTTTGTGTGTTAAATATTACCTACATATTACTGATAGGATGCTAAACATTACATTTTTCTCATATACTTGCTGACGCATGGTGTTATTTGATGCACTAATAATTGTAATATGATTAATTTAGTGGTATTTAAACATTTTCACTTTTCATTCTTTAAATAATTGTAAAATTGCTCATATCTTACTACGATTGTTAGATTGATTGTATCCTTCAGTTCACAGCTCATAGATAACCCATTTTTTCCCATTAAGTTTCTTAATGTTTATTACTCTTTCTTACCTTATGAGCTAGAGGTTTGTATCTTTGTCAGTTTAACATTCTCAAATAAATTTTCTATTGTCCTCTTGTAATCTTCCCCCTTGGTAAAATATAACCTATATTTTTTTATGTAATTGACTCTTTCACCTTTGCCCTTTATGTTTTGGGATTTTTGTTTGCTTTATTGAATGATTAGTTTTCTTTGGTTTTGGTGCCATACCTGGTGGTGCTCAGGGCTTACTTCTGGCTCTGTGCTCAGAGACCACTCCCAGTGGGACTCAGAGAACCAAATGTGATGCTAAGTATGAAACCGAGGTTCAGTTGCATAAAAGGCAAGAGCCTGAAGCACTGTACCATCTCTTCATTCCCTCTGTCCTTTATATTTTTGATCTTTTTCTTCTTGTTCAAGAAATTTTTATTGACATAAAAAAATTACAGGTGCTATCAAACATTTTCTTTTTCATATTTTTGCTATTTATATTTACATTTTTCACTATTTTCATTTAGGTATATTTAAATTAGAGGTGTTTTATATATGCTATGATGTAAGGATTCAACTTTTTGCCATATAACTAACTTGTTTTCCAGTATCATGTAATTTACCTTTCCTTCACTTGTTTATGAAGCCACTTATAAAATACACCATGGCTTTCTTAACATGTTATAAAAATTTGAATTTAACTAATTTAATAATTTTATAAAATATCAGGTAAAAATATCCCTTATTTGCCTTACTAAAAATATTTTATCTCCTTTTCTTGCCTAATTGCTGTGGCAAGGACTTCCAAAACTACATTAAGAGCAGAGAACGTGGACATTCTTGCCTTGTACCTGATGCTAGAAGGAAGATTTTCAGTTTTTTGCCAGTGAATATGATGTAAATTGTGGTTTATGACTTTCTGTCCCTATTTTGATGAGGTTTTTTTTTATTATGAAAGTATGTCAAATCTTAACAGTTTCTTTGCATCTATTATATGATTTTATAATTTTATATTTCCTTTCTTATATGATGATAATTGATTTGAGCATTTTGAAATCTAATTGCTTGGTGTATGATCCTTTTGATATATTATTAAATTGGCTTCACTAAGAGTTTGTTAAAGATCTTTGTATCTATGTTCTTCAGGCATATCAGTCTGCAATTATCTGTTTAAGTAATGGCTGTCTCCTTTAGATATCAGGGTAATGCTGGCTTCTTAAGAGATGTTAGGAAGGATTCCTGTTCTTTAATACTTTGGAAGAGCTTGAGGTGTATAGACTATAAATCTTCCTTTAAGGTTTAGTGAACTCATTTGTGAAACTGACTGATTTAAGCAAGGTAAAGAAATAAAAAGAGGATCCAGAAAAAATAGTAAAGGGGTTCAAGTGTTTGCATTGCATGTGATCAACTTTAGTTTGATCACTGACCTTGCTTGATCACCATCACTGGCCTGGTTCAACAAGCACTGCTAAAAGTGATCCCAAGCACAAAGAATAAGCCCCCAAATACTGTTACGTATGGCCCCAGGCCTCCCAAAAATAATTAATTTAATTAAATAAATCAAAGGATTCTAAATTAGAGAAGTTAAATAATCACTCTTTACAGGGGACATAATAATACACATTCAAGATGCTAGACTACACTAAAAAAAAATCTCAAAAATGTCATGTACCTCCAAACATCTAATATCCAAAATCAATTTTAAAAAATATCCCAGGAAATGGAACAACATCCCATCTTCATCAGTTGGATGCAGTGACATTGTCAAAATGACTGCACTACCAAAAATAGTCTATATATTCAACTACTAAAATTTGTACTGAACGATACTCCCCACCCCTTGAATAGCCAAGTCCATTCTGAGAAAAAAGGAAGCTGGAAGTTATTGCATTTCCTGAAATTAAATTATACTTTAAAGCATTAGCAATCAAAATTTGTGCTCCTGGCATTGAGACTTCAGGGCAATAGACTAGAATAGAGAACCCAAAGATAAGTTCTAAGATTTATAGACAATTAAATCCAGTGAAGAAGTTTGGTTCAGGATGAGGGAAGCCTTTTCTAGAAACGATGTTGGGAAAACTATATAGCCACTCACAAAAACAAAAAAAGCAAAAAAAAAAAAAAAGATTCCTATCTCAAGCCACATACAAAAACTAATTCAAAGTGAATTAAATAGTCATTTGTGTGAAAATGTGAAAATTTGAAAATGGATTACAAAACTGAAATCTCCAAGAAGTGGGGATAGAAGAAGAGGAGAATAAAGAGGTGGAAGAAGTGTAAGAAGAGTGACAAACGGCCTCAGGCACAAGGTGTGCTAAAGTGTGGTAACTCTACAATAAAAGCATAAATTTTAACTGTATTGTGGATCCATTCTCTAAACTATAGTAGTAATTTTAAGAAGGAAAATAAATAATATAGTTATTTTAGATATTTCTAAAAGATTAGTTGTCTATAACTTTTTAAAAATCAATTTGTCAAAGTTCTCCCTTACAATCCTTTGTTCTTCAAATAAACATGCATCAATAGATTAATTTTGGATTATTGACACTACAATAACATGTATTTTTTTATCATTTTACTTTTTCATGTTTCTTTAGTATTATTCTATAGAATTTTATACTTTCTTTGTAGTGGTCCTTGTATCCTTTAGTAGAACAATTTCTATGTAGATATTTATATTCAGAGCCATTTTATAATATATTTCTATCATGTTATGTTTTATTTCTTTTTATACGAAAAATACTCATATCAAGTATTAGCAAGTTACTCAGATCAAGTAACTTGCTAAATATTCTTAATCTAATTTCTTCAAGTTTATTTGTGGCTTCTTTTTCATGGTTATGTAAGTAATCATATAATTTATAAATAAAACACTGTCTTTCCCTTCTATTTTATCTTTCTTTTATTTATTTTTAAACTGTGTTGTCAGAATACTTCAGAAAATATTGAACAATAGTAAAAAGAAAGACCATCTTTAGCTTGTGTCTGACCTTAAAACATTTTTTAAGAATAATACTTACTATAATTTCTGGTAAATAATTCTTAGTAATTCAAAAAATCCTTAATAAAATATTAATATATATGGTGAAAATATCTTAATTATTAATTTTACTAAAATAAGATTCTATGAGATTTTTGCATTGATTTGTGTATTGTATTACATTAACAAGTTGCTCATGTCAAGTCCTCCTTGTGCTTTGAGAATTAAACCATGTTTCTAATGACTTTTTTAATAAAATTTTAAATTTAGCTAATTTACTTTCATTCATAAATTTTTGATCAGTAACAATCAGAAAATGGACCCATAATTTTATGTGTGTGCCATGAGTATTTTCCTTGGTTTTCATTATTATACTAGCCTTGTAAAGTAAATTAGACATTTTCTCTTCTTATTTTCTAAAAGCACCTCCATAAAGAAAAAAGCTACTTTTAATTTGGGCTCTACTATGTGAAATATGTTGAACCTAGAGACTTTGGTTAATCTTATCTTTGTGTCTTTGTATGGTGCTGGGAATTGAGCCAAGGCTCTTAAGCATGTAAGACAAGTGCTCTCCCACTGAGCTACATCCACAGTCCTGATATTTATGGTATTCCCTCTTGTTAGGGGTGTGTGTGTGTGTGTGTGTGTGTGTGTGTATGCCATTCTAGGAACTGAATTCAGATCTCATGCCTGTAAGACATGGACTATACTCTGAGTCTCAGCCCAAGTTCTGGCTTTAGGTTATAGACCTAATCATGTTTCTTTCTTTAAAGCCAGTTTATCATTTTATATATATTCATAAATGTATCAATTTTATCTTATTATTCAAATTTAAAGGTAATGAAATTATTCATTTTATTTTTTGTTGATCTTTTGTTAAGCTAGTTTTTGTGGACTTCAAGTATTCCTGTCTAACATTAGTCTTGCCATAGGTACATTTTTCTTTGTCTTTTAAAAGTGTATTTATGTGCATTTATAAAATATCTGTCTTACATCGTGTAAGACAGATGGTTAAACTAGTATTTGTAGGAAAAATGATAGATTTAAAAATATTTATCACTAAACAAAAAAAGACTAAACATTTAAACTAAACATTTAACTCAGAAATAGATCAAATGCAAAGTAGAGCAAAGAAATGATGAAATTAAGAGTAAAATCAATAGAATAGAGAAAATTACTAATAGTATTCAACATTGACAATTTATACTTTCTCCTCAGATGTATAACATCTCGTGGAGCATGGCTTTAAACTATAGTCCAGCCTCCCTGGGTTAAGATCATAATGAAAAAGAAAAAGAAAAACACTGAGAATTTTGCTGCTTGGGTTTTTTTTTTAATTGAATCACAGTGAGATATAGAGTTACAAAGCAGTTGATGATCGGCTTTTAGTAATAGGATGGTCCAGTACCCATTCCTTCTGCAGTGTACATTTCCTTACCATCAATGTCCCTAGTGGAACCTACTGTTTGGTTTTATTGCAGTTGTTTTTAAATGTTAAGGGCTTGGGTGAAGGCTGAAGTGACTGTACAATAGCTAGAGCACTTGCCTTGCATGCGGACAACCCTGGCTCATTCCTTTGCGCCTGGTATGGACTAGAGGCTGCCAGAAGTTATTCCTGATTGCAGAGCCAGGTGTGATCCCTAATACAAAAGTTTGGGTCAGAAAATCCAGAAGCAATGATAATTTTTATTCACCAAAAGTAAAGTGGAACTTTTATTACTATTCCAGTCAATGATGGTGTCTTATTTAAGAAACTGAACTTATTATGCCAGAATAAATTCAGTTATATTTTCTACTACTTCTTTGTTATATAATCTGTCCTACTAAGCCTCAGTTTCCTTGTTTAAAATATCAGGAGTGTATTGGTTTCTGCCTCAGAGAGAAATCATGGAAGTCAAATGAGATAAAATAAAATACAGTATATTTTATTAATAAATATTTTAATACATATATTACCATAATATTTGATAAGAGCAGTTTTCTGTGAGAAGGAGAATTTTAGTAAACTTTATTACATTAAAAGCTCCCTTTCAGGGAAGAAAAATCTTGGTAAAACTAAGAATATAAGCCTGAGTATTGATTTAAATCCTCCCATTAAATTGATGGAGCTATATAAATTTTATACCCAAAGCCAGATGTTGAGGGTTCTAAAACAGTTTCAAACCATACTCAAGAAATTCGGTGACCAAAACTTGATGTAAGTTAATCTTTGGGTTTCAACCACAATAAGCAGAAAAAAGAAACTAGAATGGTAGTATAGTAGATATGTGTTTGCCTTGCTAGTGGTCGACCTTGGTTCAATCATCCAGTGGTTCCCCCAGTACTACCAGGAATGATTTCTGAGTGCAGAGCCAGGAGTAACCCATGAGCACTGCCAGGTGTTGCCCCAAAATGAACTAAAACCAAATAAAAACAAACAAAAAAAGCAAGAAAAAAGAATCAGTAACATATCACATTGCAGCTCTAGCCCTGATGGAGCCATGAGCAGCAGGAAGAGAAAGCATTCTAGTTATATAGTCTAATCTATACACCAACACAGGTGGCAGAGAACCTTTTTGGTTGTGCCTCATTGAGCTTTTCTCAATACTTGGGTGAGGCATTGCCTTGCATGTGCTGGATCTGAGATAGATTCCTCGCATCCCATATGGTCTCCTTGAGCACTGGTAGGAATGATCCTTGAGTGCAGAGCCAGTAGTAAGCCTTAACTGCAGCTAGGTGTGGCCCCCCACAACAAGAAAACAAACCAAAATATTTCCCGTTAGGACCCTCAGTCCCTGTAACCACACTCCCCCCACTTTAAAAATATTGAATCACCATGTAGCACAGTTACAAAGTTGTTCATGATTTGGTTTCAGTCATACAATATTCCATCACCCATCCCTTCACCAGTGTACATTTCCCACTACTAATGTTCCCAGTTTTCTTCCCACCACCCCATACCGCCTCCCCCACACACACTGCCAGTCTGCTTCTATGGCAGGCACATTTCTTTTCTCTCCTCCCCTTCTCTCCACCCCCCCCCCCACACACCCTTCTCTTTCTCTCTCCTTTTGTCTTGGGTTTACATTACTGGTTCTGAAAGATTATCATGTTTGTCCCTTTAAGTGCTTTCAGCACTCAGTTCTTGTTCAGAGTGATAATTTCCAACTATCATTGTCATAGAAGTTCCTTCTCTATCCTCGCTACCCTCGTCCCACCACCACCATCACTTGTGGCAAGCTTCCAATTGTGGAACATTCCTCCTGGCCCTTGTTTCTGCTATCCTTGAATATTAGTCTCATATCATGTTTCTTAACATACCACAAATGAGTTTAGTAATTCTTTTCTCTCCCTCTAACTCATTTCACTTGACTTGATACTCTCCACATCCATCCACTTACATGCAAATTTCATTATTTCTTTTTTCCTAGTGGCTGCACAGTATTCCATTGTGTAGATCAACCATAGTTTCTTTATTTAGTCATCTGTTCTTGGACACTCGGGTTGTTCCCAGATTCTGGCTAAGGTGAATAGTGTTGCAATGAACATAGGAAAGCAGATGCTTCTCTGCAGTTCATTTTTGGGCCTCCAGGATATATTCTTAGAAATGGTATTGCTGGGTTGTATATAAGGTAAATTTATAGCTTTTTGGGAATTGTCCATATTGTTTTCCAAAAAGGCTGGACCCTGGACTGGAACAATACTTCTAAGCTGATGCTTTGGTCCTCAGAGGTTTTCCCAGGGCCTGATGCTGGGAATTTATTTTTGTAAGGCAGCAGTTTCCTAGGCTTTTTGAATTTCACAGTTTGCCATCAAGAATTCACTTTTCTCAAAGGGAAAATAGGAAGTTGACATCACAACTGCTGTCAACCCCCTTTAAACTAGGGACAGAAAGGGAATAAAATCAATGAGGACAGGTACATTCTCCATAAAGGAGGTTCCAAAAAAAGCCTATGGTTATCTTACTGAAAATGGCAACAGTTTCAGACATGCAAAAATGCTGTATACATAATCAAAGAAGTCTTACACGAAAATGCCAAGACCTCAATGATATTACCTGAATATATAACTGAAACCTGTGTTTTATTTCTTATATCTCTTCACATTCTGCTAAACGCAAATAGAACCTTATTTTTTTGACAACTGAACTCTGGCAGGAATGAAATCTGTGAGTTTCCAGAAAAGATTCTCCAGGAACAGACAAGTTTTTTCTTTAGTGGGTAATAAGCATTAATGCTAATGGATGAAGAATCAAGATAATATTCTTATGAGTAGAATTCATCACCTGATGATTCATCTTAAATAATGACATTATTCTATGTCAGGATGATGTTCATCAGAAAGGTGACAAGGTGGTCTCGCAAGCATGTAAGCTATATCTGTACATACCTGAGCTGATCTTCTTTAGACGTCTCACATGTGAAATTTAAATAGCACGCAGAAAAATGATGAAAATGTGCTTTCCTTGGAGTACAAGAGACTAGAAATAGACACAGTTGAAAAATATATTACCTAATATTCTAATATTCATGTGCAGGGTGATTGGGAGTTTTCAATGATTGAGCACCACCAATGCTGACCACCCCCATCCAATTTGCCTGCTAGCTTTTCTCCCTTCCAGACCCTTCATTGTCAATTATGCAATGTACAGAAAGGAAAAAAAATGGGAGGGTGCCTGTAGTTTATCAGAGGCCACAAAGAGAAGAAGCAGTAGTGGTATTTAGTGATTCCGGAGCCTATATTTTACTTTCTGCTGTGTTGTCCCCCAGAAGGTGCATGTGCCACAAACAACAGTCATCTGGAGCTGTTAGTCCAAGCTCCCTGTTCAGACCTAATTGTTTTGCACACTTTGTAAGAAGTACAGTCATTGCAGTTACTAGTTCTTACTCACTTCAACTTGGAGATCTTGCCTTCAGCTTGAGGCCTTTGGGGTTGAGCTGACCTGGGAACAAATCTTATGAGCTCAGTCAAGCTGTATCATCTCTCTGAATCTTAGAAATGGGGATTTGTGTGGTGTATAGAATGACTGGATGTGGGAATGCAATGTACTAAACAGGGGGTGCCCAGAGTACAGGGAAGAGATATGAAAGGAAAGAAATAGAAGGAGGAAGTATTGGGGGAAGTCACATAGCTGTACATCCAAACCACACAGTCAGTAACACTGAAAACATGAGATGCAAACTACAGCAACCAAATAAAAATGTATCTGTCCGGTGGTAGGCTTTAGGGTAGAAGGGTACTTGGGAACAGTGACAGAGGGAAGTTGACACTGGTGGTGGTATTTGTGCTGGAAAATGTTATGTCTAAAACTCAACTGTCTATAACTTAGTATATCATGGTCCTTTAATAAAGTGAAAAAATTTAATAAATGGGGATTTACAAGTCTTTTAAAACTCTAAAACCTATGAACCGGGAATAGGTAACACTTACCTTCCAGGACTTTGTTTTAAAATGAGCGGCATTAACATATAACAAGCTTTTTCTTAAAAGATAAGAGCTGCCATTGGGGTGTGGCCCACCATGGCTCTGCTTCTCCATAATTAATGTTCCACATTCTCCCAAATTTGTGACCTTGGTCTGACCCCATAACTTATCATTAATTTTATCCTGTAGCTGACATTTTCATTGCCCCTTCTAATTTAAATTTATGGGAAGAGTCTAGGGAAAAAGAAGAAAAGGAAAGGAACATAACCCTCCTTCATTGACTCCAGAACTGAATCACTGTATCACTGTCATCCCATTGTTCATCGATTTGCTCAAGTGGGCACCAGTAACGTCTCCATTGTGAGACTTGTTGTTACTGTTTTTGGCATATCGAATACGACACAGGTAGCTTGCCAGGTTCTGCCCTGTGGGATAGGTACTCTCGGTAGTTTACCGGGCTCTCCGAGAGAGGCGGAGGAATCAAACCCAGGTCGGCCGGTGTAAGGCAAATGCCCTATCCACTGTGATATTGCTCAAGCCTAAATATTATATCCAAATAAAGATGCCATTTTTCTCAGCTCATGTCTCAAACTTCCAAACTATGTACTCTAAGAAGCAGATTTCCCCATAAAAATGGAATATACTTCCAGTATATTACTTGTCTTTTTATCATTGACAAGTTTAAATCAACGTTACCAGCAGTAAAGGGATCTTCGTTATTGTACAGGTAACGTTATCCCTTCCTTTTGATCTTCTCCCCTTTTCTCTGGAACCCAAATTTTATACTTTTTGGAAAATCAGTCTTCCAGTTATACCAACAAGACTTTTTTAGTTCATATGCTAATTTCATTCTTTCATTGTTTTCCCTTTCTTCTAAACATCTGTGTCACATTCTCCAGAGATGATTTAAAAGCTGAATTTCATCACTGATTAATTGATGTATGGTTGGTTGCCTCCAATCTAGAGGAAATGCACGTCAGCCAATGGAAATGAAGCCCAGAGGGCTATGCCTTCTGCTTTCATTACTTCACCCTAAAAATCATATACCTAGTGCCATCCAGTGCACAGAATAAATAACTCAGTAAGTTATGCCTATGGTAGTAACAATCTTAAAGAACAGACAGCTATACATACCAAGCATTTACAGTGTGCCTAGAATATTAATTTTTTTGAGTTAAAAAATCCTCACTAAGTCTGACATGCAGGGTGTTGAATGGACAGGATAGGAATTACTTGACAAATAATTCCAACCCCCATCAGTCAAGTTAGTTCTTTTGAAAAATATCTAAACTTGAGTCTCAATGAAAATCCTAAAGTGAAGTGAAGAGGTTCTCAAGAGGCATTCATTTCCTGCTAGCCCCTTCTCCTACAAAGCAACTTTGTGGAATAGGCCTACATGCTTTCGACTTTTTAAATGGCACTCATTCTAGAATTCTGCACATGTTTCCAGAATAAAGGCCAGATCTAATATGACAAGTGCCAGGTGAAAATCACAGAATGGCAATATTGTGCAATTTGATCTCAAGGAAAAATGCTCTAAACCTTCAGGTTGTCAGCCAGACAAAATGTCTGTAAAGAAAAAAAACCCCACATTTATACTAGACATGTAAATCCTTCACCTTTAAATAGTTTGCCGAATGCTATTAACTCTGCAAGTCAAGCTTTCAATATGTTCCTAATAATTATAATTTTTGAATTCAAATTTCTCCAAGTAGTCAACTTGGATTGAATTTCATAGAGCATTAAAAAGTTGAGATTTGAGGATCTTTGTGAGAAATAACCTCTGTTTATAATAAAGAGCCTGTAGCTTTATTGGTTTGTCCAGTCTTCCCCAGTTAGTGAATATCAGAACAAGGATACAACTGCAGAAACAATGAATCTTTGTGTTGGACTGTTCAGCTTAACCACATCTTCAGATCCATGATTAAAAACCATATGGACTTTGTGGCAAGCCACTCAACTCCTCTCCTAATTCACAGGGAAGTAGCGTTCATTCAATAAGATAATGGTCTGAGTATCCAACCCTTTATAGAGCTGCATAAATGGTATAAGTGGGTATGATCATTTTCATTACACTTATTATCATCCTACCCACATGCAAAATTTTTGAATCAGACAATTCTGGATCATAATCTAGTTCTACCATTTATAACATAGCTGACCTTCTGTGAATTAATTTTTCTCAGATCACTTTTCTCCTTTCTTAAGAGAGGATAATCATACATATTGCAGAATGTGTAGAGATTATGAAATAGAACAATGTGTGCAAATGTACAGCAGCTGACAATGGTAAGAACCCCATTAGAGTATCACTGTATCACTGTCATCCCGTTGCTAGTCGATTTGCTTGAGCGGGCACCAGTAACGTCTCCATTGTGAGACTTGTTATTGTTTTTGGCATATTGAATATGCCACAGGTATAGTTAGCATTATTAACTTTTCTTTTCCCACACTGTCCCCATACTGAGTTTCCCGTGAAGAAATAACTTATTTCTTCAGACAGATCCTTTCATCTCCCTGTAATAATATGTTTCCTTCACAATGTTATGAACCTACAATGCTGTATATGATACTTTTTTCTCCCAATGGGGCAGACACTAAATATTTCAGGTTTTTTCAGCTAGAATGCCTCTTTTGCAACCATTATCTTTCTATAGCATACAAATATAAATAATACATAGACAGATGATCATAACTGTGTTTCAGTCAAATTTTATATAAAACTCTAGCTTGCTTGATTTGACCCATAGGCCAGTTTTTCAATTCCTGCTCTGTGCTCACTACTCACCATCTAGGCATTTGTGGGAAATGCAGAATTCATGACTATACCTCATACTACATCAGAATCTGATAATTCAGAAAACCCCAGCTGATTTATATATACCTTGAAGTTTGAAAAGTTCTGCTTCATGGCTTCAATACACTGAACATCTCTGATAAAGCAAACACTTCCAAGACAAACACAGGGTCAGAGAGATAGTACAAAGGGTAGGGAATTTGCCTTGCAATCAGCACACCTGGGTTTGATTCCCAGCATTCCATGTGGTCCTCTAAGCTCACCAAAAGAGATACCTGAGTGCAGAGCCGGGAGTAATCCCTGAGCATCTCTGAACATGGACACAAAACAAAACAAGAAAAACAAATGCATGCTTACTTTATCATCTTCACAGAGGACAAAGTGGCTTCTATTCTGCTATCAATGTCATTTTTAGAAAAGGAAACAAAATTTGAAAGAAAAGAAAGAAGATAATAGATGTCATTGAGCACTGCACAGAAGTTAAATAATGTAATTGATAATTTTCTCAGAAATGATATGATCAAAGCCATACAAATTAGTTCAGTGGCAGTCTTTATTTGACCAAACATCATTTTATTATTATTATAAGCACATTGTTCACATTATTCTTTTGAAGGATTAAAAAAGTGTTATGTAGTCACAGAAATAAACTTTTCAGTCTTGTAGATAGTCCTAAAAATAGAATATCCTTTATCAATAGTTTCCTTCACACACTGCCCTTTATGCTACATCACCAATTCTTCAAAGGGGCATTTATCATCTAGGTAGTATTTCATATTTTCTATACTTATTCTTTTTCTAATGTTTCTTCAAAATTATTGACATGGTGCTGGCTGGTGCCAAATTCAGCAGGGTTCAGTGCTTACCCCTGACTCTGAACTCAGGGTCCTCTCCTGCTGGGCTCAGGGAGCCAGATGGGGTATTAGGGATCAAACCCAGGTCAGCTCCATGAAAGGCAAATACCCTAAGCATTGTAAAATTATTCTAGTCTCTTAAAAAAAATTTAAAAAGACTTTAGGAAATTCAGAAGCACCAAATACAATATAATGAAAAAGAACCTGAAATAAGGGGAATGGCTTTCATGCAGCTGACTCTGGTTTGATCCTCATCATCCCATGGTCCCTGGTGCACTGCCAGCTCCAGATATGGAATGTCTCAAGCATCACCGGGGCCTCCAGGTAATCCCAGGAAACCTAGGCTCAAAGCAGCACCGCATCCTCAGGCCCTCGTATTGAATGACTCCGTTGACCAAGTATCACCCTTGATTAAAACAATAGGCCTCTGTGCTTTCTGGGTACTGGTTGGGCTCTATTCTCCCCACCACCCCAAAGAAAAAGGAAAAAAAATAGTGGCCAATACAGATACTTGAGGGATAGTTAATGTATCCAACCATGGGTGAGTATTCTAGGTGCCACATTGATGATTTTTAAGACTTGTATTTTTTCAGTTGACAAAGTTTTTAGTTTCTTAGTTCACAAACTGCTTTGGAAATTTTTCTGGTGAGTGCATGAAGGGTGTTCATTATCATCCAAAGAGAATCTCTTTAATATACTGTGGCTGGCTGTGAATGTCAGCAATGAAGTAGGGTTAAGTTTGGAAAGGGCAGAACTGGAAAGAGATATGGAGATCTTTAGATATCATACCAAGAGACTAAGAGACTTTTAATGGAGTAAAAGATGTATAATATGAGAGCAGCATTTTAAGATTTCTCAGCAGAGAAGAAAGGGTAGATTAGAGCAGAGCAACTGGGTGACCAATTGAGAGTTTTACAGTAATCTCAGTGAAAGAATATAGAAACTTAATCCAAGTAATACAAAAGGTATGTCTCTGGTGTAAAGCAATGCGGCCAAGTACTTTTGCATGGCACACAATTTGTCCCCCTCCCCAATTCATAAAGAATGGCTGGATAATTGAGTCTTTGTAGTGGAGGCAGGGAGGGAGGAGGAGAATGGGCCTGTTTGATCTATAACTTCTGGGGATCCTCTCTACCTAGAGGAGTGAGAAAGGTCTTATCCTCTGAGGACTTTTTCTGCCTTTTGTAGAAGACTCCCATGGTTACTAGTGAAAAAGAAAGAAAGAAACTGTACTGTCAGATACACAATAGGCATCCTTCCTGGAGAAAATAACAGAGGAAAATTAATGTAGCATTAGATTGGACTCTATTAGTATAATTATACAATGCATGTTCTAAAGAGATATGTCATGTAGACAATCTGTATTGTCACAAAGGACAATTTATACAAAAGAACAAAGAAAATAATTTTAATAAAACATTTTACTCAGGGCAAGTAATGTGCTTCATGTATCATACATGAGAAAGGATAGTTGTTTGATATAAAATGAAACTGTGACCTTGCCACAAGAGTTTCATTACTTAATGTCACTGAAAGTAAATTAATGGTCTCCCAAAAGGTGTAAAATTCATTCTACTTTGTGGCATTTGTTTGCTGACAGAGGAGTTTAAGAGGAATATTTTCGTGTGATTATTTAAACAAAGAGCTTCAAGGAATTCTCAGACCTTTTGGTTTCACTGAAGAATATTTCAGAGGAGAGGGAGGTCACACTTTTGAAAGAATTTATTAACAATGAAAGAGGGGTTAATCTGAAAATTCAACAATTTGTGCTTTGAGATATGACAAAAACTATTTTATTTTAGATTTTTTTTACAGCAAATTGAAGACTTTTTTATAAACCCTAAAATAAAATGGAGTTCTGAGCTGGCCATCCAACAAACCTTTTAAGGGTTTGTTTTTGTACTCCATGAAGTCTGAACTCCTTAGTGGCATTAAGGCTCTTCATTACATCAAGTACCCTTATCTTGATTCCTAGCACTTATAATCACATATTGTGTTGCTGTTTATCTTATCTTTAGAAGTCACTTTACAGTTTATAAATTGTCTTTACATCCCGTTTGATGTTCTCAATGACCTTGAGACTGGGCAAAACAATACTGGGACTATCATTTGACCTGAGACTAAAATGTTTCAATAGGTGACTGGCTTAACATCTGAACTGTTTTAACTACTTGTGAAAGAAAAGCAAATAAGGAAAACAGAAAAAGTTCCTGCTCTAGGGGAACTTGACTTCTAAAATAAAGGAATATCTTATTCCCTTATAACTATGGAATAAACATGCTGCATAATATCAGGGAAATAATTAAGATGGAAACCACACAAATTATTTGTCTTAAATCTCAGAGTTTTCTAGCATCTTTCTATCAGAACAAATATGACAGAGTGGTTATCCTAGAAAATTATTTCTTTTTTATAATATTAAGCCTTTTAAAATATGCCTATAGCTAATTCCACTGAACATGGATTAGCCCTATAGACCTTTAGTCCTACTTATTTATTGGGTGTAGATGTTCACGTGTCATTGGGGAATTGAAGACCACAGAAGTAGATGTCAGTGTTCCAGAAAGAATACTTTAATGTGTGGATTGTGGACACTGGAAAATGACAGTTACTAGGCACTAGCATAATTCACCGACATCAAGTCCAGCAAGTCAGAGAAACTACTACCATTTCCAACAAAGTCAGAGAAGAGACTGAGAAAAACTGTGGCTACATTTAAAGTGATGCCTCAAGTCCCTTTTTCAGGAATGAGTTGGTAGAAAGCACATGTCCAAAGATCTCACAAAGACTCTTGATGAAGTAGAGATGTAAACAAAGCATTGTGTGTCTGTAAGCATGTGCATTTACAAGTGTATGTGTGTATAGAAATGGATTTTTCATGATAATATACTTAGGGTGAATGAAACATAAGTAACTAAGACCTACCTAAAGATCATGACCTATGTATTGCTTAACTCATAAGAGGACTGTATTATGGAAGCCTTCAGCCCTGGATCATGATCAATATTTTCAAAAATTAATTATATGAATATGTCGACAAAATACTGATAAAACTTGCATGTTAATAAAAGCTGAAAAGGAAAATGAAGGCACCTATGTATTGAAAGAATACAAGCAGAATCTCTAGTTCTAAGTGGAAGGTGTCAGTTCTAAAGTATAAAACAATCCAAATTAGTAAACACCTACCATAAGCAAATTACTGTGGAGTGAGTATACCAAGATGTTATCCCACCATCCAGAACTTCCTGCGAGCAGCCACTACTGTCCTACTACTGTCACCACTGCTCCCTGTTGCGGACCAAAGAATGTTCTCCCCCAAATTCTAATCTTCCTAGTCTCAGTGCCTCAAAATGTGATCGTATTGGACTCCGCATTTTCATAGAGATGAATTAGGTAAAATGAAGTCCTTTGAGTGAGACCTGCTCCATTCTGAATGGCATACGATAAAGAGGGGAAACTAGGATGAGACACACACATACAGAGCAACTGTTATCTAAAGACAGAGGTAGACAAGGACCATCTACAAGCCCTAGAGGAAACCAATACTGTAAGCACATTGATTTCTCAATTCTTGTCTCCAGGACCATCAGGAAAAAAAAAAAAGAATTATTGTTGCTAAGTTACCCAATTTCCCAATTTGCAGTGTATTGTTATGGCAGCCTTGGAAAAATAATACAAACTTCAGACAAAAATCCTACCAATCCAGAAATTCAGAATACACACAGACACAGACACAGACACAGACACAGACACAGACACACACACACACACACACACACACACACACACACACACAGAGCCCAAGGTCACAGTCCTGAGTATGAAATTTCAGGACTTAGAACTTGCAAACTGAGTTGTCTGTTTATTCACAGAACTTACTCCATACCAAACACCTCCTAGTCATTTTCACATTTATCACTCAAAGAAATGCATGTTGGGACTAGAACATGAGCACAATGGATAAGGAGTTTGCCTTGCATGCAGCTGACCCAGGTTTGATCCCAGGTACCCCACATAGACCCCTGAGCCTGCCAGAACTAATCCCTGAGCACAGAGCCAGGAGTAAGCCCTGAGCACAGCCGAATGTGGCCCCAAACTCAATAATTAATTAATTAATTAAATGCAGGACTATATCAAAAGGAAATAAAACCATGGAAATAAACTGAATCTTCCAGGATATGGGACTTTGTTTAGAGGGCCAAAGGTACATAAAGGTAAGTAGTATCTGTGATTGGAGTGAAACAGGTACAGGACATAGGAGCAGGAGATGAGGTCAAGAGGTATAATGTAAGGGTCTTTTCCTCCACACTGCAGAGTTCTGGGTCTTAGGACATACTTACAGGAGAATCTGTAGTTGTTTTTTAAGGATACATTGAGTAATGTGATTATTTTCAAGTTATAACGCTGGCAGAAATGATGTCAGATTGAGTGGAGAAGAGATGAGATGTCAATGGGCTGAGCTCAGAGTGCTTTAAAAATCTGAAATTGTGATCGCATTAATCACAAGGTCTTACAACAGTTATGATTCTGCATATTGACCTAATAGTGTTGGTGCAGTATGGTGTTGTATCTATTATAACACCTACACATATATGCATCGACATTGCCTACTGAGTTGGCCAAATTTGATTCATTAATAAGCACACAAACTTAAGATATTATTTACTAGTAACTGAAATTTTTTGCCTTCTGTTCTTTAATTATAACATTAAATAGTTTATATAGAACATGGTAGAGAAAATTTAATAAGACTTAGTAAGACAGTAAATTTCTGTTACCAAGTCTAGGAACAGAAGGGTTTTTGCTCCTTCAATCATAAATTTCTCATCTCTAGAGGCCTCATTTATAAATACGTTTATGTAGATTAGTGATGTTCTCCCCTTTTGCTTTTTATCAGAAAAGAAAGAAGAATAAAGAATGAATCCAAATCAAATGGAAAAAATCAAAGTCTCAGTAAAAATACAGCAAAGTCTGTGATGATTGGTGCAGTAAATAGAGGGGTGGTGTGAGGGGAATATAGGAAATTGCAAAGTTCATAGGAAACACCCCTTTGAAACAAATGAAGATGGATAGGCACGTGACCCACAGGGGACTTCAGACAGCTCCTTGTTTTATAAATAGCAACTACCACCTTTTGCTGCATTCCTAAAATAGCTTGTGCGTAAACAGAACAGACAACTGAAGTGTATTGCATCAGATTTTGCCAATAAAAACAACCTTCAACAACAACCAAGAAACAGAGAGAGCAAAAGAAAGAGCATGTATAAAGACTGCAAGGGTAATAACTAAGAATATTAAACAGGCATCCCTTGCAGACTGAGAGACATCATGGACAATTGCATTGATCATGTCCATGAGGACAGTGCTGTGATTCAAAATATGTTGGCTGATCCTTCACTGTGTATAATACTTTTGCTAAATTTTACATATGATTCAAAAGTAAGTGGGGCAAGTTCTGGTTTCAAATGATGTTATTTCAGAGGAATGGCTTAACCAAGAAAATTAATACCTATAATACAAAAAGGATCTAAGCTCTGTCATGAGACATAAAAATCACAGGACCCTGGTACTCAAAAAGAGGCAAAAAGAAAGCACATGGGGGATTTGGAAAAGCATGAAGGAAGGAGTAATATTTGAGTCCTTGCCTGCTTAAAGGATAATGGGATTTTAATAGAAATAGAAGATAAAGGGAATGAGCTTTGGAGGGAGGCCATGTCCTGAGCAGAGGGTAAAGTATGAAGAAGCAGCAAACCCAAGATAAGGAAGAGAGCTCAGGAGAATAGGTACAGCAAAGTGAAGTTTAAACTGTAGGTGGCCTGAGAGGGTTTCTGTTAATTCTTCTAGCTTAAGGAGAAAATATATGCATATAAATATATATGTATGTGTATATCACTGTCACTGTATCACTGTCATCTCGTTGTTCATTGATTTGCTCAAGCAGGCGCCAGTAACGTCTCCATTCGTCCCTGTCGAGTGCTGGTGTAGCCTGAAGGCGTATTGGGGACTCTTTCAGGATCAGGGGAATGAGGACCGTCATTGTTACTGTTTTGGGCATACCGAGTATGCCACAGGTAGCTTGCCAGACTCTTCCATGAAGGCGGGATATCCTCGGTAGCTTGCCAGGCTCTCCGAGAGGAACGGAGACTTTTGGGGTGGCCTCTAATCACCCTTACAGGTGTTCCCAGTCTACCAAATGTAAGCTTTTGGTCGACTCTCATCTTGCAATGATCTCCACACTGACAAACATGCACCTGCCTGCATCTCTGGGCAGCACTTACAACATCTGTGGTCTCAGGTTGATCCTGAGGTTGATAGAGTGCGCCCAGAGGCTGTTGAGCAGCTGACAGAACAGGGCCCTATCACGGAGGATCTTTGATGGGTCAGACACCTGGGCCAAGTCCCAGGTCACCTGGTGGTTGGCTGACAGCACCTCACAGTGGATGAGCCACTGTGCGCTGCCACCACAATTCTATGATCAGCACTGTGACTCTGCCCGGCCAGGGCAGGTGGCGATGCTGCAGCCGCCACCTCGGTTTCTCCATGCCCCGATGACATCATTTTGTCCGAATCTTGCAAAACAGCTGGCAATGTCCATCAGGAGTCATGCATAGAGTTCCAGCAGGGATCACACGTAGAGTTCCATGCCTGCTGTGCTGAGCCGCACATTGTCTAAGGCGAGATGGTGAGCCAGGTTAGGGAGAGCATGAGGGTTTAGGCAACATCGGCACCATCTTGCCTCCAATTGGATTGGATATGTGTGTGTGTATATATATGCATATATATTTTTTTTCCTTTTCTAGCATAGCACTGTAGCACTGTCATTCCATTGTTCATCAATTTGCTCGAGCGGGGACCAGTAATGTCTCCATTGTATGACTTGTTATTACTGTTTTTGGCATATCAAACACGCCACGGGTAGCTTGCCAGGCTCTGCTGTGCGGGCAGGATACTCTCGGTAGCTTGCCGGGCTCTCTGAGAGGGATGGAGGAATTGAACCCAGGTCGGCTGTGTGCAAGGCAAATGCCCTACCCACTGTGCTATCACTCCTGTCCATAGGGAAAATAAATGCATATATACATATATATTGATTTAACATATATATAATATATTGATATGAGAGAGAGGAATAAAAGGTGAGCTTCCTATTCAGTAAGATGTGAA
Source organism: Sorex araneus (assembly GCF_027595985.1). Classification (NCBI taxonomy): domain Eukaryota; kingdom Metazoa; phylum Chordata; class Mammalia; order Eulipotyphla; family Soricidae; genus Sorex; species Sorex araneus. The sequence goes on along the minus strand of NC_073303.1, from coordinate 299,660,171 downwards.
ATGGGAATTACCACTCTCCTTCATCTTCACTCACATGGATCCAGAAATATTGCCACTGCTGACATATACTAATTTGCAAACAAAACAGAAATATGTTCAAAGAGACCCAAACCAGCAGTCTTAAAATCTTCTCCCACAACAACCCTTAAGGGAAGGGAAATTCTTTGTTGGCTGGGACAAGATTCATGCTGAGCATTGAAAGATATTTAGAAACATCGCTAGCTCTAACCACCTGAGATCATTAACACCCATCGTGACAACGGAAAAACTTCTCTAAGGGAGAGGGGGATTAAGGGAGTTAGGGATACTAAATAAGCAAAAGAAAAAATTTAGAAAACTGAAAGACACCTTAAAGATACTATCATAAAAGCTCACAATTTTAATACTACCTGCCCAGGTAACATAACATCCCAGAACATTTTTATTTACAAAATTGCAAATCATTGTGTTTAAATTTAGAAATAATTGTAAAGCAAAATCAAATTAGCTGAGTACAAGTATGTGAAGATCCAACTCATTGTTTGTCCCATAAGAGAGCTATGTTACAGAAGGCCTCATTCCTTATAAACCCATTTTACAGGTGATAAAACTAGAGGATAAAGTTATGCTGTTAAGTTGTGACTTTGAGATTTGAATCAGGTCACTTGGATCCTAACAAAAAGTTTTAACTATGATTTACCATTTCCACCAAAAAGCAACTGATTTGCTTATTTCCTCAAGAAGTTCGTAGGCTTCTTGGAGAAGTACCATGATTTGCTATGGTTACCCACTGTAGGGAACAACTTTATGGCTAAACTTTTGGTCTTCTGACTTCATTTCAGATGTTTTTCTTTAATAGCTGAGCCGGCTTAATTGATATGCAAAAGGATACTCTTCTGGGTTCCTAGAAGATCTGGGTGTAAGACAGGTTGAAGCAATAGGTGGCAATGAAATTGCTTCTGTAGTAGACCCCAGGCTCAGATTCTATGAGAATCCTGCATTCAAAGAATTTGAATCCTGAAAGTCATTTTCACTTAGACATGCACATAAGTTACAAGAAAATGGATCACTTGACTGATGTTGGTTCGTACTTAAAGGACACTTGATAAATATCCCGAATCAAAACGCTGGGACTGCTTCTCATCTGTATTGCTTTCAATGAGCTTTTAGGTCCTTTCTTCACTTTTTAATGGGAATAATATTTCCAATTCATGGCAATTTTACTCAAATATTCGAAGAGGCACTTTTCAATTGCTTTGAGTGTTTTTTTTTTCATTCTCCTTTAATTGTGTGACCTTGTGCCATCTAGAAACAAAAGACAGTCTGAATATGGAGCTACCACCCAACCCCTAGAGAGGCATTCAGCCCATATATGACAGGTACTCCCATCTGCTAGGGAAAGAAAATGAGCTGTCCAGACTCATAATCTCTGCCCCAATGTCTCAGAGAAGCAAATTTTGAGTTCAGGAGGAAAATAAAAATTATAGGTAAAAGGTGAAACTTATGTTCAATAGCACAATTTTGTTTTGTAATCAAAAGGATAGGGTGTGGGTGGAGATCACTTAATGAGGAGCAGAAATAAAGCTACATTGTCTGAATAAAGATGAACTGCATTTTAACTAATTTTACCTTACCTATCTCCTTTTTTTTCATCTTGTTTCTTTGGTTGACGGGGGTAGGGGCTAGAAACAGTACCTTCTGTGCTTATAAATGAGCACTAATCATATCTGTGTGTTCTAGTTCAATCAACATGAGATACAGTAATATAATCACTGCCCACATAGAAGTAGAAACCATCAGCACTGTTTCAGTTTATTGGGTAACTATAGAAAAAAAGATAACTGTATCTCCTGGTTTGGATGTATAAAGCAGACACATCTTTGGCTGGAAGATCTCATGAAGTCTGCTCTCCTACTCTAAAAATTTAGAATTATTCTTTCATCATTTTTCACTGGCATATTACCAGATCATTAGAGATCAGGAGTTTGCTCCCAATTCCCTTTTTCTCTGAAGCACTGTAACACAGGGCTGGCTAATATGTAAGTATGTCACTCTGGAAATAACACAGTAAAACATGAATTTTTATTACTGTCATGCATCAATAGTTAAAACTTATTCATCATTTTCTGTGCCAGGACAATACTGAATACTTGTAAAGCCTTATCTCAAAGACACCTTTCCACATCCCTACAAGAGGATTTATAGTTGTATCCTTTGTGCAGGTTGAGAAGAACTTAAAAATTTTTCCCCTGGGGAATATATCTAGTGAATGGTAAGTAGGTAGCCAGGTCTTCAGAATCAGTGTCCATAACCAAGGCCGATACACATAACAAGTACCTATTGAACACCTTCCGTGCCTCTGTGCCAGCCTCAGCGGCTACTATGAGTAACTATTTTGTCCTTGTCCTAAAGAGCTTACAGTATCTTATAAAAGTAAATGGTTAAATGGGTGACCACAATGTAACTGCTAGCCTAGAGAAACATAAAGACCCATTATAGAAGTATATGGAAGAGATACGCCCAACATACTCAGAGTCTGTGCTACTATTGGTTTTATGAAAGGCATAGTGAACAGCAACTGATGGTTACACAATAAAAAAATCAATTGTATATCCTAAGTTGTTGCTTCATTTTTTTTTTTGCTCTTTGGGTCACACCTGGCGATGCACAGGGGTCACTCCTGGCTCTGAACTCAGGAATTACCCCTGGTGGTACTCAGGGGACCATATGGGATGCTGGGAATCAAACCCGGGTTGGCCACGTGCAAGGCAAACACCCTACTTGTTGTGCTATTGCTCCAGACCTTCCACTTTTCTTTATAAAGGTTTAGATAATTTCCTTTGTTTCGTTTTTTAAATTTTTTATAGTTTAGATAATGTGTTACGAGTAGTATTAACTATCAGAACATATTTATAATTGTTTATGGTTTTGATGTGCAGTTGCCTTGACTTATCCCCACCAAAGTACCCATTACCCTCCACCAATGTCCTTAAATTACTTCTAGGCCACTTATTCATTCTCCTCAGCCTTGCTTGGTAATCTGGTTTTTAATCCAAGGTCAAGGGTTTGATATTATCTACTGCATCATGTTATTTCTCTATACACCATAGATGAGTGAGATCATCCTACTATATTTGCCTTCTCTAGCTTATTTTGTTCAACATGATATTTTCCAGTTCTGTTCAAGTTGCAGTTCAACTGCAAGATTTTATCTTTTCTTTATTGTTGTATTCCGTTATGTATATATATATATACTAGTTTCTTATCCATTCATCTGTCACTGAACATTTGGATTGTTTCCATAGCCTAGCTATTATACTAATTACTACAATAACGTAGGTGTGCATATAGCTTTAAATTAATGCTTTTGTGTTTAGAGTGTATATGCAAAAAAGTATAGCTGCTGGGTCATGTTCTTTTTTTTTTTCCTTTTCAAAAATCCTCATACTGTTTTCCCTGGAGGCTGAAACAAATGACATTCCCACCAGTAAATGCAAATTTCATTTTCACCACACCTCCACCAATATTTACTGCTTTTACTCTTTTTGATATATGCCATTCTCACTGGTGTGAGATATCTTGCTGGTGGATTTTTTGTTTTGTTTTTGTCTTACTTTTTGGCTTGTGGGCCACACCCTGCTGTGTTCAGGCCTTACTCTTATTTCTAAGCTCAAGGATCACTCCTGGAAGGACTTAGAGGACTGTATGAATCCTGGAAATCAAGCTGGGGTCAACCACATGCAAGGCAAGAAGAAACCTATCCACTGTAATTAGAGCATAATTATCCCGCCCCTATTGTTTCCATTTACATTTCCCTGATAATAAGTGATGAACACTTTTTCAAATTCTTTCTGAATATCTGTATTTCCTCTTTGGAGAGGTGTCTGCTCATCTCTCCCCATTTTTTGATCAGATTTTTGGTTTTTATTATTGAGCTCTATGAATGGTAGTATCTGGATATTAGCCTTTGTCTGATGTATCACTGTATTACTGTCATCCCATTGCTCATCGATTTGCTCGAGCGGGCACCAATAACATCTCCATTGTGAGACTTGTTGTTACTGTTTTTGGCATATCGAATACGCTATGGCTTGCCAGGCTTTTCTGTGCGGGCAGAATACTCTCGGTAGCTTGCCAGGCTCTCTGAGAGGGACAAAGAAATCGAACCCGGGTCAGCCGAGTGCAAGGCAAACTCCCTACCTCAGTGCTATTGCTCCAACCCTCATCCATCCATCTGATGTATGGTGTGAAAATGTTTCTCCTGTTTATGAGGGAATCTTTTACTTTAGTCCGAGTTTCTTTTGCCCTTTTTTTATTTGATGTAGTCCCATTTGCTTGCATTTGTTTTTTTTGTTTGTTTTTTTTTTTTTTTTTACCTTTGCCAGTGAAGTCAACTCATAAAGACACCTCTGAAGGTTTATGTTCTGGAGAGTTCTGACTATACTTTATAAATTCATATGTTCTTAGTGTGTTCATTATTGACACTAGTGAACTTTCTAACGCCCTGAACACAGTTTCTATTTCTTAAATAATAATGTAATATATCAGGATATCTATCCTTAAATGATAATTTCCATCTTCCACCTCAGCCATTCACTCCCAGGGTCATTCTTCTAGGCTTGTTCTTACCAAAACCTATACCATGTCCACAACCTAAATTTCAAACACCCCAGTCTCTGAAGGCCACCTCCTGTGTCTACAGCTCATTAATTTTACACCTACTTTTACATCTTCCTACTTGGAATGGCACCAGGACCTACAACCCATTTATGGTACTATTTCTCCAGTATATCACATCTCCATCATGTCTTTGTTTCAGCTTCTTTCTTAACCCATTTTCATGTTCTTAACCATGTTTCATTATTCTTTTGCAAGTATCCTCAACTGATTCCACTCTCATTTCTCTCTCCTTGGGTAAAAATTTCAACCTAATTAAATGCAGTTCCCTACTGATCCTGCAGGTGTACTCATGCCCTTGAATATAGCTAGATACAAACCATGATAAACAGACTCACTTTTATTCATGTTTGTAAACCCTCAATGGGTATAAGGGCAAGCATATTGTTTCACTATTCTATTACCGAATGCTTTATATCTCATTTTTACTGCTTTCTGTGTAATTGTAGGAATCTTTACTCTCTTTGTTGATTATATTAATTCCTAGGTAACTCACAAACAAGCAAACAAATAGAACACAACCATGGGAGAACTCCTTCATTTTCCAACATCATAATTATCAACTTGCATCTTTATCTACAAGTCCTACCTTCCCTCTTCTTTTTAAAGACAAAGTGTCCAGACTCTTATGGAAGACCAACCCCATCACTGGTGTACTGGATTCCATGCTCACCCAAAACAGTGCTCAAATACTGAATCATCAAGCTTCCTTTTCCATAGAACTTTCATCATCAACCTACAGGCAAGCTATTGTTCTCATTCCTTCAAGAAACTTTTTTTGGGGGAGAGGGGAAACAGGGCACACCCAACAATGCTCAGAGATTACTTCTGGCTCTGCATTAAGAAATTATTCCTGGCAATGCTCAGAAGAGTATGTGGGATGCTGAGGATAAAACCCAGGTCAGCCACCTTCAAGGCAAAAAAAAAAAAAAAGCCCTACTCATTGTACTATCAATCCCGCCCTCAAGAAACTTTTGATTCAAGTAAATTTTAATTCTACTTTCCTATAGGAATTGCCTCTTTTTTTCTCTGCTTTTCATTACTGTAGGTCATTTTAGGACTTAAGCAAAGACCTGTTTACTTTCTCAGTGTTCTCTCCAATACTTTAATCTTTTTTAAAATTAAATTTAGTTAAACTTTCACTCACATGATAAACTATGCCCATTTATTTTCATTAATATTCTTAATACCTCTGTTTGTTAGATCAAAATATCTGTTCTCTAATGCTAGAGAGATTGTAAAGTGGGTAAAGCATTTGTTTTGCATGCAGTTGACCTGGGTTCAATGCCCTATATCCCATACGGTCCCCTGAGCACTGACAGGAGTGATTCCTGAGTGCAGCACCAGGAGTAACACCTGATTATCCACTTAGTATGTCCCCCATCCAAAATACATATAGGGGCCGGAGCGATAGCACAGCGGGTAGGGCATTTGCCTTGCACGCGGCCGACCCGGGTTCGATCCCCGGCATCCCATATGGTCCCCCAGCACTGCCAGGAGTAATTCCTGAGTGCAAAGCCAGGAGTTACCCCCTGAGCATCGCTGGGTGTGACCCAAAAAGCAAAAAAACAAAAAAAACAAAATACATATATACATATACATATTTTTATACACATCCATTCTTGAGGCTCAACTTATTTACATCTCAGAAACATTTGACAGTTGATTCTATTCCTCCTTTTATCTGCTGTTTGTTTCAAAAGACTGTGTTCTCCTGATCCTCTTATTTTATTGACTACTTTTTCTCAATCTCGTATGTTTACTCCTCTCCTTCTTTTTCTTTGCTCATTATATACTAAATCTCTGGATAACTTTAATGTCACAGCTTTAAATACCTTCTGTAAACATATTCTTTTATTTCTACTCTAGAGTTCAGACCTATGGATTCCACCTCTTTCTATCATCTCCTCTTGAGTATATAAAACATATTTTAAACAAAACACTATGTTAAATGTATGATGGCCTCAAATTTTTTCATTAACTTGCATTTCTTCTCAATTAAGTGTGACTTATAACCTGCTCAATTCAAAAAATGTAGGCAATATCCTTGACCCTTCTTTCTTATCCCTACATCTTACCTCCCAGCAAGCCTCTGTTGCTTCATCTTCAAATTGGAGACAGAATCTGACAGAACTGTCCCTATCATAGTTATCTCAGCTGCCTTCATCCTGCAATTCAACTACTGCGTGTCTTCTTTCTCACCAATCCCCTTCTTTAGAGTCTATTCTCAGTAAATCTCTGAGAGAAACTACATTTAAAAGCAAGTTAATCATCCCAGGTATTACTCTTCTCAAAATTCATCTTTCAGATCTCTATAAAGGTCTTACAGGGACCTCCAGGGTGCTTCACAATCTGGCTACCACAATCTGTTCTCAACTAATACCCTTAGCCAGCTCAGCCACAATGACCCAGCTTGCTACAGCCTTCTGCCTTGGGTCCTTCTTAATTTCTATTCCAGTATGTCCTTGGCCCAGAATGACATCATCCATTCTTACTTCCACAGTAAGATCTCCTCTGTCTACCACCATAATAATAATAATGCAACTCCTGTACTACTTCATCTTCCTTCCTACATAGTATTCCACTCCAACCCGTATTACTGTCAACTCCGTTGCTAATTGGTATATATTAAAAAGGAAGCTCCATGCAAGGAGGATTTATGTTGTTTCAAGTTCTCAGCACCAGCACCAAAGATCTGCCACATGGAAGGTATTCAGCCAATATTTATTAAATGTTGAATGGAATACAATATCATTTTAAATATGATTTTGATTCATTTTAATTTACTCATCAGCATGTCCTATTATGAAAGCTATTCAGTATTTAAAAGCCTAATGAGCCTTTTAATAAGCATCTGTGAAAATCCTGGTGTATTTAAATTCCTGAGTAGTAAACATGACTTCTAGAAACTGATGAGGTTTAAAATAATGGAGCTTATTCCTCTAAGTTGAATTGAGCTAGGTACTTGCTATGTTATTTCTGAGGGCACACTAGGAAGACCAAGGTGACATTAAAGGACAAACTGTTATTTCCCCACAGGGATTGATTTCTATAGATGTCAGAACTTCTGACACACCTGCTTGGGGTAGCCTGGGAACAAGGAACAAACTGAGCAAGGTAAAGTGTGGACAAGTAAAGACTGCAAGTTAGTATAAAAAACGCCTTTTTCCTTAAGTGTTTTTTTAAAACTGTAAGTTTTGATAAATGTAGGGATCTTTCGTGAGTATCTGAACATTTTCTGAGAAAAGCATATCTAAAAAGCAAAACTATCTGCTTTGCTCTAGATCTGGAAACAGGAAAACTAACTGAATTTTAAATGTACCAAGAATTTGTACCAAGAGAGCAGAGTATAAATCAGAGTCCAGATCATCATAACACAATGAGCACTGATATCTGAGCTCTTAGATCCAGGGGACAGAGGAATCTCTGGCATCCGGCTGGGCGTGTCAATGCTCAGGAGCTTCTCCATGCAGAATAATGGGTCAGAAAAATAACCACTTATTGATCACATTTTAAGTGCATGATCACATTTTAAGTGCAAGTTCTGGATACTTCATGAAATGTGCCTCCAAAATGTGCCCTCCACTTATAGATAATCCTCATATAAATGTGAGGACACTGATGTACTTAAAGGCTAAGTAGTCTGCCTAACGTTAATCCAACTACTGTGAGATATTATCAATTTTTCTACTCTAGTCTCTTGAGCCCCAAGTCCAGGACAACGCTTCAATGTTAGGCTTGCAGAGGACTTGAAAGGAAGCACTCCGGCCTGGAGAGGCGAAAAGGCTGGCTTCGGAACGGGGTTCTGGGTTCTACACAAGGACTTAAATATCCTCAGCACTATGGTGACAAGACTAACACCATGAGCTCAAATGGCAAAGAAATAATTCCAGGTTCAGGGTTACCCTC